>NC_089852.1:38173706-38773706 GCF_036373705.1 Amia ocellicauda | reverse complement strand
ATCGCCTTTGTGCTGTCATGTGTTGTGTCTGCATGTTTGTCAGAATGTGTGTTACTTGATGTGGTGTGTGTAGAATGAGTGGGTGTGATAAAACCAGCTTCTCAGCATCAATCACCATCAACACGCTGGCAGCCACCATGCGCAAACACCGGGGTAGTCCGCAGGCAACAGCATCCAAGGTTTTGGACAGTAAGGCACAGGGTCTCATTAGGCCACCGTGGTCTTGAGCAAGTACAGCAGCGGCAGTTCCTCCTCCTTCGGTAACGTACAGGTGGAACGAGAGTTGATAGTTCGGAAGACCCAGTGCTGGTGCCGAAGAGATTGCCTGTTTGAGATTACAAAAAGCTGCCTCTCCATCGGGTGTGGGAAGCACAGTGTTATGTTCAGAGTCAATACATTTCCTCAGAATTTTGTCATATGTGGAACAATCAGGAATCCAGTGTCTGCAATAGTTAATTAATCCCAAGAAGGACAACAGCTGAGTCACGGTCCTGGGAAACATCAATGTCTCCACAGCGTGCATGCGGGAGGGGGCCAAGGCTCTTTTTCCCTGTGACAGTACAAAACCCAGATAGTTCACAGTTTCCTGTGCAAACTGCATTTTCGCTTTAGCAACCTTGAAACCCTTTTTCTCCAGATGTTTAAGCAGTGCAATGGAGGCATCTATGCAAGTCTCTTCAGATTCAGCCGAGACCAACAAATCATCAGAGTATTGTAAAACCACACTGCCATCAGGTAGCAACAAGTCTTTTATGGCATTACACATGACAGCAGAAAAAACAGCAGGCGAGTCCACGTACCCCTGAGGCAAACGTGTCCAGGTATATTGTTTACCCCTGTGTGTGAACGCAAACAGTGGCTGTGTATCAGTGTGCACTGGCACTGAGAAGAAGGCAGAGCATAAGTCTATGACTGAAAAATGTGTGTGGTTATGTGGTATGGAAGTAATGAGTGACGGCACATCGGGGACCACAGGCGCCACAGGTGAAACCAATTCATTAATTCGCCTTAAGTCCTGAGTAAAGCGCCAACCTGAGGCTTTCTTAACTAGGTTCACCGGCGTGTTGTACCGTGGAACGGTTGGCACAATCACTCCCTGTTGCATAAGGGAGGACAGTAGACCGTCTATAGCCTTAACCCTTTTCCTGCAACATGGGATACTGCTTTACGTACACTGGCTCTTGAGTTTTCAGTATAGCTTTGTACGGTTCCACATCCACTAATCCTACTTCATCTTTGTGCTGTGCCCATACATTTTCAGGGACTCTGCTCATCCATGATCGAGTGGCAGTGGATACAGGAGTGGTGAAAAACATAGAAATATGCTTAGTAGTAAGAGAAATTCTAGGTCCCGTTATTCCTACAGAGCGATGGGGGCTAGTTAACAATTGTCCAGAATATCCGTTACATAAGGAGGAAAGAGTAGCCCCTGTGTCTACTAAGAAGGCAGTGATTACACCGTCTAACTCCAAATTCAATAAAGGCAAATCATACTCTGATTGTACAGGCATGGACAGTTGCAGTAGAGATAAAGATAGCTTGATGCTCTGTGGGCACCCCTATTGGGGAAGGGTACACTGGTCAATAGGAGGAGTATATCCTGGCACCCCATCCTGTGCTCTATTCTGTGAGTTCTGTCTTCTGTACACTGGGTTATTCTGACCATTTTTCCGATCCCTTTGTCTCTGCCTGCACTCACGCGACCAATGTCCATCTTTCCCACAATAATAACATTTTCCAGGCTTCCTAGTGCCGCCACTCTGCCCGGTTTGTCATTGTGTTCCAGCTTGCTGAAACATCTGACATTTTTTGCCTTTTCCTATCAGAAAAGCACCTGCGTCCTCTAATTCTGACAGTCGTAATTTCCATTCCTTCTGAGTCTTGGTATATTTATCCTGTACATGGAGTCTGATGACAGCGGCCACTTGTGGTCTACAATTTGCCAAAAAATGTTGACAAATGTCATTTTAGTCTGATCATCATCAATTGGGAGCAGACACTCCTCTGTCCATGTTTTATAAAAACGGGCATAAAACAGGGGCGTGCGCTCCTCTGTTCCCTGTTTACAGCCAACAGCACCTGTAATATTCTGTTTCTTACCGGCTATCTTGAGTAAGTATTTGGTAAGTTGCTTTCGCAATACATCCATAGTTTCAGGCTCTTTCCATGCAAATTTAATCTTAATTTTTCCTTTACCCCTTTTCCCTCTCTTTCCTAATGCTGCAGGTGGGTCCTCAGTATCAACCTTAAGACTAGGTTACCCATCCTCGTCATCATCCTCTACCTCCTTAGGGTTATCATACAGTGGGTCCAAAACGGCCACGTCTTGAACCACCTCATCTTCATCATAATGTTCGCCCAGAGTTTGTGCCAAAATAAAGCGATAGTCCGCACCGGCAAGATTGCTATGCCGGCTCAATCTTATCAACAAACCCTGCAGAGTGGGAGGAAACACCCTCACATCACGAGAAGTTACTTGAAAAATCCCCTGAAAAGGATCCCCTTTTTCTCTCTCCCTCATGTCACATACTCTGTCTTGTTTTATTCCCTTGCTTGATGCTGGTGCTGTGGCTATACCCCTTGAATCAGAACAATAGGGTGGCGGCAAAGCTTTAGCAACCTGCTTTTGCAGTCCCCGTCGTAATTTTGGTCGGGCAGTGTTTATTTTTGCCATGTCAGCCGTGGATAGCTTAGATTTAAGTGCCCATTCATGAAGTCACAATGGTCTCAGTCTTTCCAATTCAAGACAACATTTTGTCATATAATCATAATCCCAGTCTGGTCTCCCCAACCTTCAAAAATCATACAATGCATCTCCTTGACATTAAGATCCTCAAAACTACCTTCCCTCGGATATGGCATAACCTGAGGACTCATGCCCTCTGACCATCCAGCCAGATCATCAACAAACGGTGTAACATAATAACCCGCAGACACCCGTGACACCCATGCACCTGGCGTTTCCCCAGGTCTCGGAGCAGGTGTGCTTTCCGAGTCCCCCATCTGTTCTTCCTACTCACCCAATAACAGATAAAGATACACCATATATAATACTTTCAGATCCCGACTATTGCATGTGATGTAAACTAAAATATAATAATCCTGACCCACGATTACTGATACAATCAGGGAGCAGTTCTTAGGTTTCAGCACATAGGCAAAACAGTAAAGAGACTACTCACCTGATTGTATAATCCTGGACGAGCCCCCAATTGTTAAGGTACAACTTGACTGCCAGTCAAAACCCTTCAGGTACATGTGGATCGCTTCCCAAGTTTATCACAGCAACAGTAGGAACCCTTCAGTGCATTACGAACCCGGGAAGTAAAGTCACTGACACAATGCCAAATCGTTTGTCTTCAGTTTATTTTTGCAACAACACACACTTTTATACATGTCATAAATCTGATTGCCAAGAGTTCCGGGGCAGGTACATACAGATATTACAAACATATTACAGATCTAGTTGCTAGGCAGACATGAAATGTGTTCGAGCTCATAAGTCATAACATTCATAACACACTCAAGAGTTTCAGTTGACACAGCTGCACGGTTTGCCTAGTAGTAGATGACGTGGGATTACAGATCGTATTTCTGGTTTGTCTGAAGAGCAGCATGTATATTGTTTATATTATTAGCTCTGAGCTGTTTCTCAAAATATATCTAAATATAGGGAGTTTTGCGGTTTGACATTTCCAAGATAGAGTCAAGAAGGCCATGAGTTAAATTGTCTAGACCTTCACAGAAATAGTTATGCGCGAGTATGTTATTTATGATATTATTTCTGCAACAATGACAAATTTCAGCCCCCCTTGCCACGGCAACATTTCCTCCAGTGAGATATTTTAACAATGTTAACTCTGCAACTTCGGTTAAAGGCTAATCCTACAATAAGAATACAATACAATGAGTTACATGGTTACAGTAGGTTAAACAATCAGTATGCCCACCAAATTAAATTATCCCCAACAGTTAGTATATGAATATGTTATATAAAAATCCTTACACACCTGTTTTACATACTTGAATTGTCTCCAAAAAGTGTTTTACTATTTTTAATATTACTGGTATTATCTCAGATTTTTTGTTTAAGGATTTCTTTATAAAACCTATGAAAAAAATTCCTTTAAACATAGGCATTTTTAGATGTTCTTTCATTTGGGTTTAATCTGGAAAATACAGAGGATAATTATGATGATTTTTGTCAACAGGAAAGTTAAACCCAGAAATGGAAAACATGACAGAATATTTCAACAACACTGTATTACAGCAAATACCCAAGACTGGGCTAAATGTGTGGCTGCTGATGGAAGCACTCTTCATCATGATACCGTGTCTCATCTTCCTCTGTGTGAACGGCATCATGCTCTTCACCCTGAGCACAAAAAACACCTTCAGAGAGACATCGCGCTACATCCTGTTTGCTCACATGCTCTTCAATGACTCCATACAGCTGCTGACCAGTATGCTGCTGTACATCTTTGCATCAGTCAGCCTACATCTTATCACTGGTGTGTGTGCCATTATTCTTTTAATTTCAAGCACCACTTACTACAACTCACCATTGAATCTTGCTATGATGGCTCTCGAAAGGTACATAGCAATCTGCTTCCCTCTGAGACACAGTGAAATAGCTACTCCAACAAGAACTAGAGTAGTAATATGTGTGATATGGTTCTTTGGCAGCTTGAATGAATGTATTCGCATCTTGATCATTTTAATTACAGAACCCTTATACTTTTTATCTTCTATACATTGCGCAGACAGTCAGCTTTTAAGGAGCACATTACTCTTAGATGTGAACGCAGCAGTCACAGCCTTCTATTTTGTGTCAGTGGCTCTCATTATCATATACACATATGCTGCAATAATATTGGAGGCCAGGTTTGTCTCCTGTGAAAAAGCTTCAGTGACAAAGGCACGAAACACAGTGCTGCTGCATTTATGTCAGTTTGCCCTGTGTCTCACATCATTCCTACATGGTGTGATGGAAACTCTGGCATCAAACTTGGATGGGTCTGTGTTTGTTACCATACAGTACACCCTCTTTGTTGTGCTTATCATCTTTCCAAGATGCTTAAGCCCACTGATATATGGTCTAAGAGATGAGAGCTTCAGACCACTTGTGAAATACTATTTCATGTTAAAAGCCCCATTCAGTCACTATTTAGAGGGCTTGTGTGTGTCATGAAAAGGTCTGCCATGTTTCCTGTGGGAAGGTAAGAGATTGCTAGCATATACAGCAGTCAGAACTGAGGGACAGATGAATTCCAAAGAATACCGGGATAGTTTAGCAGAAAAGATGACTAACCCTGTGATTAGATGAACAAGTCTGGTGACAAATTAACTTTCCAGTCTGAAGCACCAATCCACATCTGGGTCCACATGGTTAAGGAAGCACAAAATCAGTGTTTTATATTGACCTTTTCTCCTGACCACAAACATATAGAAACTCTGTGGTCTGAACTGAAGAAGGCCCAGCCCAAGCACAATGCACACAACCTGGAGAGGTTCTGTATGTAAAAGTGTTTGAATATGCCTCGTGTTGAACCTACAAAAAACATAAATTGTTATCAAAGCCAGTGGAGAATTAACAAATCATTGTATGAATAAGTGTGAGCACAATGTATTTAGAAATATATGCAACTATTTTAGATAGATATGTGACTGATACATACAATATACTTACATAATTCATTCACAAATACTGATAGTAACATTTTTGTGTACTTCTGATATTGATTTCAGTTACACTTCTCCAGATCGATCAATTTGGGATATTATAAATATAATTATGCAAATAATTTTGAGGCTGATCCTGGATGGAAGGTTTACTAAATATTTATTTATATAATGAAAACAAACTATGTATAATAATAATAATAATAATACAAAGCCAGTTACAATCATGTGTATCCCATATCATCTAGACAGAGTCCAGTAAGTTCAGAGTTCAGTAAGTGCGTTTTTTTCTTCTCTTATGTTTTTCAAAGAAGTATGTGCTACATTATGTTTGCACAAACATAATTGTGTCACTATGTGGCTGTTGCTTATTCTACTGGTAATTTATTCTGCATTATTGTAGAAAATCTTACCAATTCAACACGATTGAACATCATTGGGGGAGTTTACATGCAGTGTTTTTAACTTGTGAAGTGATGATGCGCATGCACGTTTGGCCCGAAAACCTGTGAGAATTAGGTTTGTCGACAGGCACAGCTCGTTCATTTGGGAAGGTAGGGCAGAGCCCCACTAAACAATCCATCCACCCTAAAAAGTAGTCTGTCCTCATATACTCGTTATCCAAATCAATACATCATACATTACTTTTTAATAAATACTGCCCAGTTTCTGTACAATCAGTGAATCAAATTAGACAACAAGTGTTGATATTTCAGTTAAAATCAGCGATTTGGTCTCAATCCAGCTATTGAGGCAGAGACATTCAGCGCCCCACTCCAGCAGACTGCAGGGAACTGCAGGAAGCACTAATAGAGGCTCGTAGGAGCAGCCAAGCGTCGGCCCCTCACACTCCACAACTCTGAGCCCTTTACGGCTCTCGTGTCAGTCCGCACATTTAGCCAACTGTAAAGATTGCTATCAGTCAGGGTTGCCCACCATAAATTTGAGGTTTTACTGACATGACTGACTTAATTGGACTATTTTTAATGACATGCCATATTTTTTACTGACACCCCTATTTTGGTCTTAAAAAAGTGTGAAAATAAAATGTATAGACACACCCTATGGTACAGAGCTGCACAGTTGGCTTTTGTACGAGGAAATTAGCTTTTCCTGACTAGCTTTAAAAAATGCATAATGTTTCATGCTAGCATGGCTCTGCACATCCCTAATTACTTTTTGTACCACACACAGTATGCATTTCTACAGTTATCTTTGTCCAAATATTATTGGGGGTTTGCTGTGTCCAGAGGGGCAATTGGTAAAGCTGTGTGATTGTTTGCCTGTGATCCAGTGCACTGTGGGATTTGTATAGCAATAATTGCCCCGGCTATTAATGGCATTAACTATGTTTTATTAATTGTTCGTCCCCTTGCAAATGATGCCTGAGTACAGACTTCTTGCCCTGTAGAACGCATGGGTTATTGGGATTGATTCTGATAATAAAACAATTGCTCTAAACTTACCTGTGTCTGTCATGGTGTACTGAGATCCTGAGTCATGCCTGTGTGGGGAAAAGGTTTGGTGGCGTGAACCACTGTCCTCATTAAACAGGGGTGGTGTAGTCGATTCTGTTCACCTGCTATTGCCAGCCTTAGCTTGTGACACTCGCATATCCTTCTCATTGTTGTAAAAATATGTATAATTTGGAGTAGGCTATTTTCAGACTTCAGTCACAGGTGATTATCTGCTTGCCTAAATTCCATTTAATTTTCACATCATTATTCAAATAATGATTTCAAAAGTGGGTGACGTTAGTGATTGAGAGACCGTAGAGGTGCAGACTCAGGCGCTGAATTTCCCTGCCCCAATATTGCACAATAGCTGGATTAAGACCGTATCGCTGATTTTAACTGAAATATTGACTGTACAGAAACCTGCCACACCTGGTTTAATTTTAGTTTTTTACATTATTTGTGTTGCTTTAATTGTTACAACAACTAAATACAATTATAAAGAACCATTAAATTTAACCTATTACCTGCCCTGGATAAGTACCATTATAGGTATTATAATTGCGGTGGTTTACATGCATGGAGAACAGTACTTGAGACACTGAAGTTATGGAATCCATGGCTGTCACAATTTATTAAAATTAATCAGTGTGCAGCTGTGGCTTGTGAGTCAAGTTGTTTAATACTTTGTTTTACTGATCTTACCCAAGTGGTTTTTCACATCACTGATGGAGCTGCAAGCCGTGAATATAAGTTGTTATCTTTCAAGTCGGAGGCACTGCCCAAGGGGGAGGGGTTTCTGCACACTGCCATAGGAACCTGATCGAAACGTCACTCTATCAAAGCTGCCATTGGCCCCAGGTTTGTCCTCTTTTGCCAATTCGCCACGGACTGAGAACATTAGCTCTTTTTGTCTTGTTTGTGCATTAGACAGTATTATTATTGTTTTACAATAATTATTATTGCTGTTCGGTTGGCTGACTTCACGGCTGTGCTGTCACCACCGTTTACTTGTTGTGTCTATTTGTACTATTAGTTATTATTGATAGCTAATCCGAATCTGTTCCGTCCGCGCTCCGGGGCACCGGTGCGCTTTCGGTTTCAGTTTCGGCAACAAATAGCAAACTTTAAAAATAATAGTCATGTTTATATAGTGCCTTATATATTCCGACTGCTTGCTGTGTTGGTTTTTTGTCCCCTGGGCTTTTTCCTCCACAGCAGGAGTGCTAGCAGCAGCAGTAAAATCCGAGGCCCAGCTGCCCGGCCTGAGCCTCGGCGTGTCGTAAGAGATCTAGCCCGCGTGAGGTGCTCCTCCGCCGGCACTACAGCCCGCTGCTGCGGCTGTAGGAGATCTCGCTCTCTCAGTTCACTGAGAACGAGCACTGCTAGCCCTCCCGTTCCATGCGTGCGTGCCTCGGTTTTAGATCCCGCTATGGCTGATGGTCTACTACCCTCGGCCCTGCGGACCCTGGACTCCATGTCACCTGGTGTCCCTGGAAACCCCGGCACACATGGTGTGGTTAAGCCTACGGGCCTACGTGGCGCTTGTATCCAGCACCTGGTGCTTGGTATACACAGTGTTCAGTCTGGCAATAGCAAGGTTGCGTGTGGTCTGTCTGTCTATGCCCCGTCTGTCTGGGCGCAGCTTGGCTGTGAATTCTGGGTCCACTACAGCACCCCCGGAGGTCCGCTGTTTCACCAGGTGCCGCCGCAATTGCCACCACGTTCAGAGATCCCCCACTCTGGCGAGTGATGGGGGGGGCCTCGGGGGTCCTGGATCTCCACCTCTCCCCGAGCCCCTCTGTCTCCTCCGCCATGGCTGCAGGGATGGAGACAGCCGCGCCCCCTGCGCTTGTGTCTCCTCCTGCTCCCGGTGCTACGGCCGCGCACGCCCCCTATGTGTGTGCACGTGAGCGATAAGGAAGAGCAGCGGAGCGACGCCCCCGGGCTCCCTCCCACTCTTCTGAGTCTTCGCTGGCTTCCTCCTCGCCGCGCCGTCGGTGAAGGAGGTCGGGCTCAGCGGAGAGGGAGCACGATGAAGCCATCCTCGCTCTCAACAGCATGATGGACCAAATCTGCGCTCTCTTGGCCGCGTAGGCAGCACAAGCAGCACAACAGGCGCAACAGTGCAACAGGCCACCTGGGAGGAGGATCGCCTGTCTCTGGGTCCTCAAGAGGACTCAGAGCTCGAGGTGGAGCTCATGGAGGAGGAGCTGGTCGCTCCCACCCCTCCTCCTCCATTGAGCATGGACGCCCCTCCTGCTCCCATGGGACAGGACAGGGAGTTCTGGGCAGTCATCCAGAGGGCTGTGGAATCTCTCCAGCTCCCCTGGCCCTCTGATCCTGCCCTGTTGCGCTCCAGGTTTGAGAGGGGTCAGTGCGCACAGTGGCCCTCATGGGCCCTCCCGCTGCTGCTTGACCTCCTCGATGAGGGCATTCCTGGCAGCCATTGTGGTGGCGTGCCGCCAGCTTTGGCTGTCCCAGACACGGCGGGTCCCTGAGGCGGACAGGACTTGCCTCATGGACGCCCCTATCTGACCGGGCTTTACTTTTGGCCCCTCTGTGGAGGAGATGCTCTCACGCACCCTCCAGAAGAGGGAGCAGTCCCTGTACAGTCCCTGAGTCACAGTCACTCTGGCGTGCTGGAAGGTGCTCCGTTGGTGGCGGAGCCCCCACAATTTGACCCTCGATGTGTCCCTGGGGCCAGTCTACCACCGAGCAGTCATGACGACAGACGCCTCCAAGCAGGGTTGGGGAGCAGTCTGCCCACACGGGCCCTCCATATCAACATCCTGGAGTTACAAGCAGTACTCCTTGGACTGTCTCATTTCCTGCCAGTCCTGCGTGACAGACATGTGCTGGTTCGGACAGACAACGGACAATGGCGGTGGTTGCCTATATCAACTGTACTGTCTAGCACGCCGTCTGCTCTTGTGGGTGCAGCCACGGTTCCGCTCCATCAGAGCAGTTCACCTCCCAGGCCTGTCCAACACGGCGGAGGACCTCCTTTCTCGGGGAGGACCCCCGGTCTTGGAATGGCACCTCCACCTGCTTGTGGTACAACTGTGGAGCCGGTTCAGCAGGGCGGACATGGATCTCTTTGCCTTGGCAGAGTCCACACACTGCCCACTATGGTTCTCCATCCAAAACCGCTCAAGAACCCTAGGGATCAATGCGCTAGCCCACACGCGGCCGTGCTGTCTCCTTTACGTGTTCCCACCATTCCCCTTTCTCCCAGTGGTCCTGGAGAAGGTCAGGAGAGAACGAGCAAGCCTTCATCCACGGAGAGTCTTGGCAGCACCCAGTGAGAGCAGACTTGTTGTCCCAGGTACAGGGCATGCTTTGGCACCCCAATCCGGGCCTCCTCCAGCTCTGAGCCTGGCCCCTGAGTGGGAGTGGTTGATTGCCTGGGGTCTGTCGGATGCGGTAGTTGCCACTATTCAGTTGGCGAGAGCTCCCTCTACGAGGTCGCAGTATTCCTACCGCTGGTGGACGTTTAGCACCTGGTGCCAAGACAGCGGTCAAGACCCAATTAATTGCCCCATCGGGGTCATATTGCAATTTCTACAAGAGCTGTTGGACCAGGGCAAGTCCCTGTCCACGCTCAAATCTCGGCCATCTCCGCATGTCATGTCCGGATTGATGGCGAGGCTCCTGGGTCTCATTTTCTGGCTGTGCAGTTTTTAAAGGGAGCTCGACGGCTGCGGCCTCCTCGAACCCTTTCACAGTGCATAGCAGACCCACAACAATATAGAGAGCATAATGATAATAGGAAACAAAAAAAACGGCTTTTGCATTTCCATTAACCTGAAATAAACCATTGCTAGCCATGAAATGTCCATCAGCAATTTACTTTACCGTAAAACCCACAATAAAGTGAAAAGTTATTTTCACTTTTATAATGTGGTCATTGCATGATACATACGATTATCTCAGTATCATTTAAATGTGAAATGTGGGTTTACATGTCATATCTACGTCATTTACTTGAGTAATTGGGACTGATGCTGTCCTTCTCTGGGGCAGTTGTTTTTGGCCGCAAACCTAATTCTGCTGAGGTTTTGGGCCAAATGTGCACACGTATCACCATTGCACTGCATGTAAACTCACCTACACAGCAGTGACACGGCCCCTCTCTGTACAGCTGCCTGAGAGGTGAACATTAGAGCCCCTCACCTCCTCTCTCTGTTCCCACAGCACTGTGTCTGCTGCTCTGTACCAACACCATATCTCACAATAAAGTGTGCTCTTAATGAACCACAGATTTATCAAAAATACTTAAGATTGAAAATGCTGCTCAGGGCTCATCCTTGCCTCCCTGTGTTCCCAGTCCCTCCTGGTTTCCCCAGACTGGGGCAGCTGGGGCCGCTGGGGCCACTGGGGCTGATTAAAGCAGCCCTGTCACCTGTCAGCTCAGGCTCCTCATCATGCTGCTCTTTCCAGGGCCCTGTAGGCCTTTGATAATTAGTCCCCCTGATCTGTCACATTACTGTCAATGCACCTCTCTCCTTCATTAAGATGGAAGAGTCTGAGCACATATATATATTATATATTACCTACCTCAGTAGAATGGCAGAAGATGTTCTTAGACCTGCTTCTATGATCCACAATCACTCCAAAGACAACTGAGGAAACTCACTGGTATGTAATTATAAACATATTTGGTTTCTGGTGTCCTTCAGTATTTCTTGACAAGCAGAGTGCATTTAAGATGTTTGCTTTTTAAACTAGTTGAATTTAATCCAAAACGTTTTCACTATTCTTAATATTACTGGTACTACCTAACATTTTTTATTTTAATGTTTTCTTTATTAATTGTATGAAGACTGTTTTGTTTTCCTTGAACATTAATGTTTGGATGTGGTTTCAGCTGGGTTAATCTGGGACATAGAGAAGATATTTATGGTTATTATTTGTCTCAACAGGAAAGCTAACCCCCGAGATGGAAAACATAACAGAATATTTGAACAACACTGTACCACTGCGAGCACTGCAGGATGAGCTAAACACAGAGATTCTGGTGAAAGTAATCTTTTCCATTACACTGTGTCTCATCTTCCTCTATGTGAACGGCATCATGCTCTTCACTCTGAGCACAAGAAGCACCTTCAGAGAGACATCGCGCTACATCCTGTTTGCTCACATGCTCTTCAATGACTCCATACAGCTGCTGACCAGTATGCTGCTGTACATCTTTTCATCAGTCAGCCTACATCTTATCACTGGTGTGTGTGCCATTCTTTTTTTAATTGCAAGCATCACTTACTGCAACTCACCACTGAATCTTGCTATAATGGCTCTTGAAAGGTACATAGCAATCTGCTTCCCTCTGAGACACAGTGAAATAGCTACGCCAAAGAGAACTGGAATGGCCATAGGTGTGATATGGTTCTTTGGCAGCATGAATGACATTATTCGCATCATGATCATTTTAATTACAGAACCCTTATACTTTTGTCTTCTGTGCATTGCACAACGAAAAAACTTTTCAGGAGAAAAATGCTTTTAGATGTGAGCACAGCATTCACAGCACTGTATTTTGTGGCAGTGACTCTAATTATCATATACACATATGTGGCAATAATGTTGGAGGCCAGGTCTGTCTCCTCTGAAAAAAATTCAGTGACCAAGGCACGAAACACAGTGCTGCTGCATTTTTTTCAGCTTGCCCTGTGTCTCACATCATTCCTACATGGTGTGATGGAAACTCTGGCATCAAACTTGGATGGGTCTGTGTTTCTTACCTTACAGTACATCCTCTTCATTGTGCTAATCATCTTTCCAAGGTGCTTAAGTCCACTGATATATGGTCTAAGAGATGAGAGCTTCAGACCACTTGTGAAATACTATTTCATGTTTCCTTTGAGAAACAGAGTAAAACCTCATTCAGTCACTATTTAGATGGCTTGTGTGTGTCATGAAAATGTCTGCCATGTTTCCTGTGGGAAGGTAAGAGATTGATAGCATATAGAGTAGTCAGAACTGAGGGACAGATGAATTCCAAAGAATAGGCTACCAGGATATTTTAGCAGAAAAGCTGACACACGCTGTGTCTTGATGCTCAAGCTTGGTGACAAATGAACTTTCCAGCATGATAATGATCTGAAGCCCATAATCAGTGTTCTTTATTGGTCACTACTCCTGAATTAATAGAAACTCTGTGGTATGTACAGCAGAAGGCCCTGCCCAAGCACAATCCACACAACCTAGAGGAGCTAAAGAGGTGCTGCATGGAGAAGTGCTTGATTATGCCTCCTGAGAAATGTATGAAACTATATATAATTACATTAACAAACTTACAAATAATAAATGAATAACTTAAAACAGGGCAGTACTGTGGTGCTGTGGTTGGCACTGTTCTCTCACAGCTCCTGGGACCCAGGTTCGATTCTGGCCTTGTGTGTCTACCTGTGAGGACTTAGCAAGTTCTCCTGTATCTTTGTGGGCTGTCAATGGGGGCTCCAGTTTTCTCCTCCTTCCCAAAGACATGCTACTTGGGTTGATTGGCTACTCTAAATGGTACTGAAGTTGTAGGGCCGGCCCGTGGCATAGGCGCAATAGGCAAATGCTAGGTTGTGCCGTCCAACCGTAGGGGCGCCCAAAGGAGTGAAGATTTTTTTTTTTTACTAATACTATTTTAATACTATTAATTCGAAATATTACAAAAAAGTGAAAGCCCCCACAACAACATAACTACATAACATATTAGGCCATATTTTCCGTGTTGCCCGCAGCGTCACACTGGCCAGGTGCATCAATCGCCCCCCCCCCCCCCCCCCCGCTCTCAATGTTAGACTTACCTGATTGTGGGGGGGTGAGTTCAGTTATCTGAAGCAATGAGTGTCACTGAACACGAAACATGATCAATTAACACCAGTAGCCACTTCAAACTGTCAAAAAGACCATAGCCCTCTGGTGCCCAGGGAAGAAAAAGAAGAAGAGAAGAGGAGGACAAACAGGATAAGGACAGGGCTGATGTGATGAATGAATAGTTTATCTAATTGCATAGTTACTGTTGGAGCAATGTTACTACTAGCTAGCTTACTTTGGATGATACTAGTAACGTTTGCTAATTTTAAATTAATTTTAAGTAAGGCTGTAGAACAATGCTACATTATGCATACTGCACTGATGTTTCTGTAATGTAGTTAGTTTTTTATTGCAATATTCTTCTTAATAATTTGTTTTATGTCAATTGTTTGCTGCAAGAAAGGCAAGGCAAGTAAGGCTGTAGAACAATGCTACATTATGCATATTGCACTAAGGTTTCTGTAATATAATTGTTTTGTGCAATACTCTTATTTATATTGTATTTATAATTAATTGTATGTCACTTGTTTCTTTAATACTGTTTTTATTTTGTGGGGGTTTTATGTTTCTAAAATAAAGAAAATCTCAAAGACATAAAGCTATGCAGTTTCTGTGTGAGTGTATGAACACAATGATCGGTGGTGGAATTGGCTGCGATGCAAGGGGCACTAGCTAAAATCTTGCCTAGGGCACTAAATTGGTCAGGGCCTGCCCTGTGTAGTTGTGTGTACTGTGCTGCAATGGACTGGTGTCCAGTCCTGGGTGAACCCTGCGTTGCACCATGTGCCTGCTGGATTAGGCTCCAGCCACCATAACCCTGTACTGGATTAACTGGTTATTGATAGTGATTAACTTAAGACATAAGGAAAGTAATAATTGCTGTAGAAGTGTAGTGATGAATGTGTCAGTGGTACTACAATTTCAATGTCAGGTCTCATGGGTGCTCTGCTTTTTCCTGATGATCATAACCCTCATTCATTGTGCTGGAAATTGTGTGCCGTGATAGTTCTTAAAAAACGGATTTCATATTTCAATAAATAATAAAGCTATAATAAAGAAAATGTGATCCACATTCAGAATAAATCACTGTCTCTCTCATAGTGCAGGTGAGCAGTGAGTGCACTGTTAGAGACACACAGCAGTCACACGGCCCCTCTCTTTACAGCTGCCTGAGAGGTGAACATTAGAGCAGCTCTGGGCACACAAGCCCCTCAGCTCCTCTCTCTGTTCCCACAGCACTGTGTCTGCTGCTCTGTACCAACACCATATCTCACAATAAAGTGTGCTCTTAATGATCCACACAATGTCTGGACTCCTGTCTTTCAATACACCCAATTATTCACTGTTTGTGTCAATAATGGTCCTCAGAAAATATTAAAACAAAGAAGGGTATCTATTAATTTCATCATTACACCCTCCTGTAAAAATAAATGTGTTCCCAGTCCCTCTTGGCTTCCACAGCCTGTGGCTGCTGGGGCTGATTAAAGCAGCCCTGTCACCTGTCAGCTCAGGCTCCTCATCGTGCTGCATTTTCCACGGCCCTGTAGGCCTTTGATAATTAGTCCCCCTGATCTGTCACATTACTGTCAATGCAGCTCTCGTCTGAGCACATATATATTACCTGGTTTCACAGCTGATCTCAGTAGAATGGCAGAAGATGTTCTTAGACCTGCTTCTATGATCCACAATCACTCCAAAGACAACTGAGGAATCTTTGAGAAATTTCACCTTAAGCAGAAAGCTCAGCCTGCCAATATCTTCTTTTAAAGTGCGCAGTTCAGACAATATGTCACAATGCTTCATCTCTGGAAAACCAAACAAATCCTGACTCTTCTCATGACTATGGCTTTTCTTTCACTGCTTTCTTGAAGGAAGTGACTGCATGTAAGTTTTGTGTTTGATAAAAGTTATACCCTTAATATTATTTGCATTTTCAATCACTTTGACAGTTTAAAATATTATTGAAGGAACATATGAAAACCTTGTTTTGATTATCTGAAACCTTGAGAATTTAGAAATTAGATTTTTTTTGTGCTTATTGTTTCTACGAGGAAAATAAATCTTGGACATGAAAAACACAACAGGATATTTCAACAACACTGTACCACAGCAAGTACCTGAAAATGAGCTCAATGTGGGGCTGTTAGTGAAAGCACTCCTGTCCATGACACCATGTCTGATCTTCCTCTATGTGAACGGAATCATGCTCTTCACCCTGAGCACAAGAAGCACCTTCAGAGAGACATCGCGCTACATCCTGTTTGCTCACATGCTCTTCAATGACTCCATACAGCTGCTGACCAGTATGCTGCTGTACATCTTTGCATCAGTTGAGCTGTATGTTCTCAATGGTCTCTGTGTTGTCTTCATTATAGCTGCGAGAACCACCTTTTGTAACTCGCCACTTAATCTTGCTGTGATGGCTCTTGAAAGGTACATAGCAATCTGCTTTCCTCTGAGACACAGTGAAATAGTTACTCTGAAAATAACTAGGGTGGCTATTGGTGTGGTTTGGTTTATGGGCAGTTTGAATGTCTTGACTGATGTTTTCTTAGTTTTAATTGTAGAACCAACTTACTTCATGTTATTTCTGATTTGTTCGGAGAAAGAATTCTTTAGAAGAAAAGTGCCCTTAGATAAAAGTAAAGGATTTACAGGCTTCTATTTTGTGGCAGTGACTCTCATTATCATATACACATATGTTGCAATAATACTGGAGGCCAGGTCTGTCTCCTGTGAAAAAGCTTCAGTGACCAAGGCACAAAACACAGTTCTGCTACATTTATGTCAGCTTGCCCTGTGTCTCACTTCCATTCTATATGGTGTGATGGAAACCCTGGCATCAAGTTTGGATTGGTCCATATATATTAACATACAGTACATCCTCTTCATTGTGCTGATCATTCTTCCAAGGTGCTTAAGCCCATTAATATATGGTCTAAGAGATGAGAGCTTCAGACCACTTGTGAAATACTATTTGACTTTTGGCTTGAAAAGCAGAGTAAAGCCCCATTGAGTCACTATATAGAGGGTTTCTGTGATTCTTAAGAAGGGCAGTTTTTGTGTGTAGAAGACATCTAATAGAAGATAATATGTTTGAAATAATGAAATAATGTTTACATAGGCTTTACATTTTTAATCAAAAAGCAATGTGGTGTACAAATGTACAAGATGGGATTTGTTTTTCATTTTGTGGATAATTTCAAATGATTTGTGTTTTGTTATAGGTAATTGGCATTGCAGGTACAGGGTGTCATTCTGATCTAAAAGCAATGCTTGGTACAATAACTCACATCACTCATGTGGGGGGTTCCTGAGAGTGGCTGATAGGCTCTTCAGTGGGTAACGCAAGATATCAGTGATTTTTCTTGTCTTTCAGAGAATCAGGATTACATTGCAACTCAACATCATTTCAAAATGTTTGGGCAGAATAAAAAATCCTTTCTCTGTTCCCACAGACAAGGGGCATAGGTTTAATTTCAGAACTGAGTGAGACATGCACTCCAAAGTTGTTGAGCAGGCTCGGGGGGGATGGTCTTGAGGGGGAGAGAGTGGAGTTGTCGATCAGGGGAGGGGTTGACGTATGAATATTCTTGTCGAGCGAGGGGGGATGCTGTCAGTTTTGGAGCCTATGGAGCCGGACATACATTATTGGGGGTACAATTTAATGTGGTCAACAATGTTATCACAACACCTACGAAACCTACAGGCTGTGTCTGCTGCTCTGTTCCAACACCAGCTTCCACAATAAAGTGTGCTCTTAATTAATGAACCACAGGCAGTCTGGACTAATTTATTTCAGTGTTTGAAACTAAGCAATTCATAGCTGACCTATTGCTACTGTGTTCTATATGGTTAAATCAGTTGGTACACAGGGCCTATTGTCCATATGGCCCTGCCAATAATGTTCTCCACTAGAGGGATAATTACTGAGTGGCAGTTTCTGCACTCATTGATTCTTACATTTCACCTTTGCTAAATCCATTAATTTACAGAAAATATACTGAAAAATAAATTCTGTAAAAAGAATATTGAATCTTTCATTTTCTCAGTGCTAAACAAACAGTTAAACAGTGTTTCTCAGTTTGGTTGTATCAGTGTTAAACATACCCTGAAAAGATAAATAACTTAATAAATATTGATTTAAGTACATTAATTACTGTTCCAAATTACTTGTTAATTACTTGTTCCAAATGAAGGGTGTGAATTAGTTTGACCACAAATGAATGTGGAAGAAGCGAGGAGGAGAAACAAGTCAAACAACAGTTTTGGATACGTTGGGGAGGATGTGCTGCGAATACCAGATGTGTCAGCAAGGAGGGACTGGCTATTGTCCAATCCACAAAGAATATCAGACTTGAACAGGTGAACAGAGGTGGTGCTGACGAAGGAAAAGGTCCTGGTTGTGCTGCATAAGAAGGGATCCCCATGAGTTCAGAGCAGGAGGGAGAGGGGATGATACACTCTTCCTGAATAGACAGAAGACTCATTTTAATTCACTCTCAGCTTGGTTGTAGTTATATCATGACAATTGAAATAAATGTGCTGTTAATGACAGAAGTACAGATATTAATCAAAGCTTAGGGAGAAAATTGACAAAAGGCATTACTGGATGTAACACGGTCTCCATTTGGGATATGTTTCATTATTCATTGGTGTCTTTCAAATGACAAACAAATTGTTTATATGTTGTATTCCTTAGAGAAAACAGTTTGCAGTTTAGCTACTGTCTATAAAAGACATTTGTTTGAAAATATTTTCTTTAAGGACACTACCAGAAGATTTTGAAGGTAATTCAATTATAAATTCATCATACTTAACAAATGAATTGAACCTGTGTTGTATATGTTTAACTGAAATCAATATTGTTCAGCTTATATATATATATATATATATATATATATATATATATATATATATATATATATATATATATATATATATATATATACACTCACCTAAAGGATTATTAGGAACACCTGTTCAATTTCTCATTAATGCAATTATCTAACCAACCAATCACATGGCAGTTGCTTCAATGCATTTAGGGGTGTGGTCTTGGTCAAGACAATCTCCTGAACTCCAAACTGAATGTCTGAATGGGAAAGAAAGGTGATTTAAGCAATTTTGAGCGTGGCATGGTTGTTGGTGCCAGACGGGCCGGTCTGAGTATTTCACAATCTGCTCAGTTACTGGGATTTTCACGCACAACCATTTCTAGGGTTTACAAAGAATGGTGTGAAAAGGGAAAAACATCCAGTATGCGGCAGTCCTGTGGGCGAAAATGCCTTGTTGATGCTAGAGGTCAGAGGAGAATGGGCCGACTGATTCAAGCTGATAGAAGAGCAACTTTGACTGAAATATTCACTCGTTACAACCGAGGTATGCAGCAAAGCATTTGTGAAGCCACAACACGTACAACCTTGAGGCGGATGGGCTACAACAGCAGAAGACCCCACCGGGTACCACTCATGTCCACTACAAATAGGAAAAAGAGGCTACAATTTGCACAAGCTCAGCAACATTGGACAGTTGAAGACTGGAAAAATGTTGCCTGGTCTGATGAGTCTCGATTTCTGTTGAGACATTCAGATGGTAGAGTCAGAATTTGGCGTAAACAGAATGAGAACATGGATCCATCATGCCTTGTTACCACTGTGCAGGCTGGTGGTGGTGGTGTAATGGTGTGGGGGATGTTTTCTTGGCACACTTTAGGCCCCTTAGTGCCAATTGGGCATCGTTTAAATGCCACGGCCTACCTGAGCATTGTTTCTGACCATGTCCATCCCTTTATGACCACCATGTACCCATCCTCTGATGGCTACTTCCAGCAGGATAATGCACCATGTCACAAAGGTCGAATCATTTCAAATTGGTTTCTTGAACATGACAATGAGTTCACTGTACTAAACTGGCCCCCACAGTCACCAGATCTCAACCCAATAGAGCATCTTTGGGATGTGGTGGAACGGGAGCTTCGTGCCCTGGATGTGCATCCCACAAATCTCCATCAACTGCAAGATGCTATCCTATCAATATGGGCCAACATTTCTAAATAATGCTTTCGGCACCTTGTTGAATCAATGCCACGTAGAATTAAGGCGAAAGGGGGTCAAACACAGTATTAGTATGGTGTTCCTAATAATCCTTTAGGTGAGTGTATATATATATTATAATTTGTTATAATTTGTTTGTGACAATTATAACAGAGCATTATTAGATTATAATGCATTCTCTCTATATAGTAATTTTATGAAGTAGAGACAAACAATATCAATACATTCTGGCAGACTGCAAGCAATTTTATAATAAATTAGACATATGATTAACTTCTGCTTTATGCTCCATTAGCAAAGAAAATGTACAATTACATATCCTTATACAAATATGGTCTAATAAGGACTAGAAAGTATCCCCAAATAATATAATAAGCAGTCCTCGCATGGAACTGAATTAAAATAGAGCAGCTATCAAGGTGAGGACAAAACAGTGATTAAGCAGTTTATAATGCGCTTTCTGACCTGTCTGAATTTTGCTAATACAGGTCATGAGACATGGTTGAGAACATCACGCAAAGCAATGTCAGCATCAGTGAAGGAGTAAGAGGGAGTTCCAGTCCAGCCGTGCTGAATGTGAAAATGCTGATGGTTCAGGTCCTAGTGGGGGCCTTTTTCTATCTGAACTGTCTCATGTTGTTCACATTCTTCAAGAGAGAGGCTTTTTGGACAAACACACGCTATATTTTATTTGCACAAACACTCCTCAGTTACTCAGTGTTCCTGGTTTTGACTGACTTGGTAATTTTACTGAATTGCTTCTATATCATGATGCCTGTGGGACTTTGTCTTTTGCTTTGTATGATTATGGACACTCTCAGCTGCACCACTCCGCTGACCATCACTGCAATGTGCTTAGAGCGCTACATGGCCGTCTGCTTGCCTCTGAGACATGCAGACATTTCTACAACCAAGAGACGGCTCCATGGCATTCTCCTTATTTGGTGGCTTAGTTTGATCCCTCCTTCTTTAAGTCTTTTTATTATTTTTGAAACCGAACAAGTACATTTGTATGAGATAACGGGCACCTGCACTTATCAAATTATGTTCCCCAAACAGTGGCTAGCATATATGAGGTCAACGGTCGCCCAGCTCTATTTCTCAGTATTAATAGTAATTATTATATTTACGTACATAAAGATCTTCTTTGCAGCTAGAGCAGCTTCAGCAGAAACTAGGAAACCAATGTCCAAAGGCCACAGGACTGTGATGCTGCATGCCTTACAGCTGCTGCTCTGTGTGGTTGAAATGCTGTGCCCTCTGATAGAAACAGCTGTAATGGAGATAAACTTTAATGCATTCATAAACTTGAGATATTTCGATTTTCTTGCCTTTTCTTTAGCTTCACGTTGCCTAAGTCCACTCATCTATGGTTTAAGGGATGAACAGTATTTCAAGGTTTTGAAATGTTATGCTGTTTTTGGATACAGTAAAAAAATATCCCCAGTTTTAGTGCAAGCCTAGTGGCAGATCTGGCTGCCACCTTCAGATTGAATTTACTGGAGTTATTTTGACTGTGTAGTCTAAATGACCCTTCCCCCCAACACACACAATCACTTCTTCTCTCTGTGTCTATTGCTCTGCACCATCACCTTCACCCACAATAAAGTGTGCCTTTAGCTAACTACAACTTGTCTGATCTTCTGCCTTTCAATTATAAAATTATACATATAGTTTAAAAATACTTGATTTTTTGTTACCAGTTTACATGCAGTAGTCAAGCACAACAATCTTTTCTCTTTGTAAAATGGCATGAAATTAAGATGTTTATTCTGTATGGAGTTAATATGTAAGAGCAGCCCTCTGAAATATTTGGTTGGTGTTTAACATTTCTTAAACATTGCAAAACCAGACAAGCACTTGTTTTTTGAGTATTTTTTCAGACAGTAGTAGTAGCTGTTCTTTATTTGTGTGTTCCTGTCTTTTTAAATTATTTTATGATGCCCACCTTCAACTCTTAAATGTGTCCTTTCTTTCTATACAGCTCTGGAAAAAAATAAGAGACCACTTAACATTGATTTCTGAACTTGGAGCGGCCTCTTTATTTTTTCCAGAGCTGTATATATATATATATATATATATATATATATATATATATATATATATATATATAAATGATCAAGAAAGGATGCATTCAAGAGTTGAATGTGTATATACAAGTGGGTGACTAATTAAAGGAAAAATCAGAATAAATGAATGGAGGAACATAACAAATGCAGATGCCTCCAAACAGGTGTACTGCATGATACAATTAAGTAATAAACATCTTATCATGTTCTGTGGCATGTATAAAAATGCTGAGCAGGCCCAGCTGACCTCGATTTTGGATCAGATGGCAAGAGGAAAGGATCTAAGTGACTTTGAGGTGTCATTATTGGGGAACGAATGGCAGGAGCTTCAGTCACAGACTGCTCAGTGTTTCACTAGGAACAGTGACTAAAGTTACATCTCCATTTAGATCTATGGGAAAGACAGTAAATAGGGTTGGAAATTGTGGTCAAAAGTGCACATTCGATGACCGTGATGCTCGTGCATTAATGCGATATGTAAGGAAAAACAGAAGAGCTCCATGGGGCACGAGGGGTCACTGCATGGTTTGATGAGTAATCACTGGTCTCCTACAATCGCCGGTCTCCAAATTAACGTTGGGGCATTTAATTTAAGTTTTACAGTATATATATATATATATATATGTGTGTGTGTGTGTGTATATATATATATATATATATATATATATATATATTGTAGCGGGGTGTGTGGTAGTGGTGTTAGAGCACACACAAGACCAGGCAAAATGTAGTTGAAGACAGCAGGAAGTCTATTTATTTTCATCGCCTGAGGCTCCTGGTTGACCAAGACAATGAGGTTAAGGGCAAACAAACAGTTCTCTCTTGCTAAATCCGTCCTCGGGTCACAGGCCAGGGTCAATTGCCAGGGAGGGTTGTTGTCCAAAAGAAATGTTCTTATCCATAAAAGCAGCCCTCGCCCTCGCCCTCGCCCTCGCCCTCGCCCTCGCCCTCGCCCTCGCCCTCGCCCTCGCCCTCGCCCTCGCCCTCGCCCTCGCCCTCGCCCTCGCCCTCGCCCTCGCCCTCGCCCTCGCCCTCCTTGTCCCTTCACCAACCACCTACTGAGACACAGGAGTGAAAATGGCCTGATTATATAGCCCAGGTCTGATGGGTTTCACCTGTGTTGTTTGCCTCAGCCATGGGGTGTGTCAGCTCTGCTGCACTCTGGAAATTTCCACACCCCTGTCCGTGGTCCTGATCCTGGAAGTGCAGCCAGACTCATGCAGCTGTCCGTGGTCCTGTTGGCCAGAAAGGAGAGAAACCGAGCAGGCACATAGTAGTCATCTATGACCCGCCTGCTCATCCTGCAACAATATGTATATATAGGTCCATAAATATCTGGACAGTGACACAATTGTCATCATTTTGGCTCTGTACACCACGAAAATGGATTTGAAAGGAAACAATCAAGATGTGCTTTAAGTGTAGACTTCATCTTTAATTTGAGGGTAGTTACATCCAAATTGGTTGAACAGTGTAGGAATTACACCCATTTTTATATATGTTCCCCCCAATTTTAGGGGCTCAAAAGTATTTGGACAAAATAACATAATCATGAATGAAATTGTGAGTTTCAATACTGGGTTTGTCTGGAGCCCATAGACATCACCAGATGCTGGGTTTCTTCCCTGGTGATGCTCTGCCAGGCCTGCACTGCAGCTGTCTTTAGTTCCTGCTTGTTCTTGGAGCGTTTGGCCTTCAGTTTTGCCTTCAGTGAGTGAATTGCTGCTCAATTGGATTCAGGTCAGGTGATTGACTTGGCCATTGCAGAATAGTTCACTTCTTCACTTTAAGAAATTCTTGGGTTGCTTTTGCAGTATGCTTTCGGGTCATTGTCCATCTGCACAGTGAAGCACCATCCAATGCGTTTTGAAGCATTTGGCTGAATCTGAGCAGATAATATAGCCCTAACACTTCAGAATTCATCCTGCTGCTTTTGTCAGCAGTCACATCATCAATAAATACAAGGGAACTAGTTCCCTTGGCAGCCATACATGCCCATGCCATAACATGCTTCACAGATGAGGTGGTATGCTTCGGATCATGAGCAGTTGCTTCCTTTCTCCATACTCTTTTCTTCCCATCATTCTGGTACAAGTTGATCTTTGTCTCATCTGTCTATAGGATGTTGTTCCAGAACTGTACAGGGTTCTTTATGTGTTTTCTGGCAAACTCTATTCTGGTCTTCCTGTTTCCTGTTTACATCTTGTGGTTAAACCCTCTGTATTTACTCTGGTGAAGTCTTCTCTTGATTGTTGACTTTGACTCAGATACATCTACCTCCTGGTGGGTGTTCTTGATCTGGCCAACTGTTGAGAAGGGGTTTTTCTTCACCAGGGAAAGAATTCTTCTGTCATCCACCACAGTTGTTTTCCGTGGTCTTCCGGGCCTTTTGGTATTCCTGAGCTCACCAGTGTGTTCTTTCTTTTTAAGAATGTACCAAATAGTTGATTTGGCCACACCTAATGTTTTACTCTCTCTCTGATTGGTTTGTTTTGATTTATAAGGCAAAACTGAAAGCATAACACCTCAAGAACAAGCAGGAACTAAAGACAGCTGCAGCACAGGCCTGGCAGAGCATCACCAGGGAAGAAACCCAGCATCTGGTGATGTCTATGGGTTCCAGACTTCATGCAGTCATTGACTGCAAAGGATTTGCAACCAAGTGTTGAAACTCACAATTTAATTAATGATTATGTTAGTATGTCCAAATACTTTTGAGCCCCTAAAATTGGGCGGAACATATATAAACATGGGTGTAATTCCTACACCGTTCACCCAATTTGGATTAACAACCCTAATTAAAGATGAAAGTCTACAATCAAAACACATCTTGATTGTTTCCTTTCAAATCCATTGTGGTGATGTACAGAGCCAAAATGATGACAATTGTGTCACTGTCCAAATATTTATGGACCTAACTGTATATATATATATTAAAATAATGTCCTGACTTTTACAATAAGTAATTCATTTCTTTTTTTTTTTGGTGTGATTCAACCACATACATCCCAAAATCAGAATCTGAAATTCTTTGAATTCAATGTTTCTTAAGCTTAAGGTTATTTGTAAGTATAAGTAATCATCACTGAGAATAATGTACACCGATCAGCCATAACATTATAAACACCTGCCTAATATTGTGTAGGTCCCCCTTTTGCCGCCAAAACAGCCCTGACCTGTCGAGGCATGGACTCCACTAGACCTCTGAAGGTGTGCTGTGGTATCTGGCACCAAGACGTTAGCTACAGATCTTTTAAGTCCTGTAAACTGCGAGGTGGGGCCTCCATGGATCGGACTTGTTTGTCAAGCACATCCCACAGAAAAAAAGTATTTGATGCTGATTTTGTACGTTTGCCCACTGACAAAGAAATTATAAGTCTATAATTTTAATGGTAGGTGTATTTTAACAGTGAGAGACAGAATAACAACAAAAAAATCCAGATAAACGCATTTCAGAAAAGTTATAAATTGATTTGCATGTTAATGTGGGAAATAAGTATTTGACCCCTTAGACTTAATACTTGGTGGCAAAACCCTTGTTGGAAATCACAGAGGTCAGACGTTTTTCTTGTAGTTGGCCACCAGGTTTGCACACATCTCAGGAGGGATTTTGTCCCACTTTGCAGATCCTCTCCAAGTCATTAAGGTTTCAAGGCTGACGTTTGGCAACTCGAACCTTCAGCTCCCTCCACAGATTTGCTATGGGATTAAGGTCTGGAGACTGGCTAGGCCACTCCAGGACCTTAATGTGCTTCTTCTTGAGCCACTCCTTTGTTGCCTTGGCTGTGTGTTTTGGCTCATTGTCATGTTGGAATACCCATCCATGACCCATTTTCAATGCCCAAGATTTGACGGTACATGGCCCCGTCCATCGTTCCTTTGATGCCGTGCAGTTGTCCTGTCCCCTTAGCAGAAAAACACCCCCAAAGCATAATGTTTCCACCTCCATGTTTGACGGTGGGGATGGTGTTCTTGGGGTCATTCCTCCTCCTCCAAACACGGCGAGTTGAGTTGATGCCAAAGAGCTTGATTTTGGTCTCATCTGACCACAACACTTTCACCCAGTTCTCCTCTGAATCATTCAGATGTTCATTGGAAAACTTCAGACGGGCCTGTACATGTGCTTTCTTGAGCAGGGGGACCTTGCGGGCGCTGCAGGATTTCAGTCCTTCACGGCGTAGTGTGTTACCAATTGTTTTCTTGGTGACTATGGTCCCAGCTGCCTTGAGATCATTAACAAGATCCTCCCGTGTGGTTCTGGGCTGATTCCTCACTGTTCTCATGATCATTGAAACTCCACGAGGTGAGATCTTGCATGGAGCCCCAGACCGAGGGAGACTGACAGTTATTTTGTGTTTCTTCCATTTGCGAATAATCACACCAACTGTTCTCACCTTCTCACCAAGCTGCTTGGCGATGGTCTTGTAGCCCATTCCAGCCTTGTGTAGGTCTACAATCTTGTCCCTGACATCCTTGGACAGCTCTTTGGTCTTGGCCATGGTGGAGAGTTTGGAATCTGATTGATTGATTGCTTCTGTGGACAGGTGTCTTTTATACAGGTAACCAGCTGAGATTAGGAGCACTCCCTTTAAGAGAGTGCTCCTAATCTCAGCTCATTACCTGTATTAAAGACACCTGGGAGCCAGAAATCTTGCTGATTGATAGGGGATCAAATACTTATTTCCCTCATTATCATGCAAATCAATTTATAACTTTTTTGAAATGCGTTTTTCTGGATTTTTTTTTTGTTATTCTGTCTCTCACTGTTGAAATACACCTACCATTAAAATTATAGATTGATCATTTCTTTGTCAGTGGGCAAACATACAAAATCAGCAGGGGATCAAATACTTTTTTCCCTTACTGTAACTGTTGCTAGGGCTCAGATTCATCTATAATTTCTGAAAATTCACAACACATACCATTCCTTAGAGAAACAGGCTTGAACAACAGTTCAATACAGTATATCAATGTTGGTGCTCAGTCCTTCTTTAGCGGGTATATTGTCTCAGAGCACAGCAGGAACATTCATTAAAGGTAATGTTTTTCATCTTTTTACAACACTTTTGTCTGTTTCTACAGAACTTGATTAGCATTAGTCTAGGTTGACCTGCTCTACCTAAAATAATATTTAGTAGTCCATGACTAGTGCTAATCTGGGTCTGTGAAAACTGCCCGTGACTTTAGACTGAAAAGCTCATTAAAACATAAATCGATTAACTTCATACACTAATATCACTAGTTTCTGAGTTTTACAAATTACCTTGTGAATTACATGTCAGATTAATTCAACATGCTTAAATATGCACTCGCAGAATACAAATTTTAAACGGACAAAAATACATCACCATCGACTATTGTGTTGTGTCATATTCAGAGTGTAGAACTAGTTGCAGTACCAGCCAGTAAAACGTATCTTCTGTATTATCCTTTGAGAAGGTTAATCTATTTTCAAATTAATTGATAGTTCATATTTCATTTGTATTTCACCTGCTGTGACCATCAAAATGAATGTTTACATAAATGTATTTTAATTCATCATCTCTTCATTTGCACGTCCCATCCTGGGTGTATTCCTGCCTTGCGCCCTATGCCTGCCGGCTTCCCCGTGACTCTCACCAGGATAAGCAGTTTCAAAAATTGAAGGATGGATGGATCTCTTCATTTGCCTTTTTTAATATAAAAAACAGTAAAGTTATCATTCCAGCAAAACGATGCACTGTCGGTCTTAAGTTGTCTATAATGTGGACTGTAAACTTTCCTACTTTTTGTTCAGAAGACCATGCAAAACAATGCCAGCATTAACAAAGAAAATTGAGTGAGTTCCAGTCTATCAGTGCTGAATGTGAAGGTGGTGATTGTGCAGGTCCTGGTTGGAGTCTTCTCAACAGTCTACAGATTTTCACCTCCTTCAAGAAAGCAGCTTTCCAGATAAACACACGCTACATTCTGTTCACCCACACACTGGTTTTTGTCTGCATGTTCCTGATACTGACAGATTTAGTCCTTCTCTGGACTTACTTCTATGTCCTAGTGCCTGTAGCTCCTGGTATTTTCCTTTGTACGATTATGGAAATTCTCACTTAATGAGAGTGCTTTCTGTAAGAGCTGTGACCCTAATTGTAGGCCCACTCCACCAGTATGTTATCAAATCCAACATAACCTAAAGTGCCACTTAAATTGCTAAGGATAATTTTTCTCAAAAAAAGGCATTGTATCATAAATGGATTCAAATATAAGTTATAAGTTAAATATAAAAACAATAGGGGGGAAGCATTACTAAAAAAGGGATCATTAGAATGAGATGATTTATAAATATACTCTGAAAGTTACATAATACACATCAGTAAGCCTTCTATGAAGCCTTATGAGAAATAAAATAAAATAGCCGAGCTGATTAAGATCAGGCTTCGGAGTGTGGCGTTTGCTAATTGGCATTATCCTCAATGGCCACAGCATGGTTGTTCCCTATGAGTGCTGTACAAGTTTAATTTGGCAATGATCTCACTGTGCACATGCTACTGATGAGGAAGCACTGCTCTGCCTGCCGCAGGGTACATGACGTGCGCTTCAAAACAAAGCAGCCACTGAAAAACCTCGGCCAGATCCAGGAAAACAAACAAGACCCCTCAATTAAGTTTAATTAAGTATTAACCACAGAGTCATTAGCTGTGTGCTTAACAGCGTGGCAGGGGCATAGAGGCTTCACTTTGCACAGCACTCTTGGGCCTTCCACCAACATGCAGAAAATCAGTGACTGGTTATGACATCAGGCTGTCGCAATCTTCCCTGGGTTTTTCATCACCCAGGACCAATGCCAGACACAGCTCTCTGAACCTTTAAGATACTAGATAAAAAGTATCTAGATCAGTACACTAGACTGCTGATCGTGCTGTACAATGTAACCTTGCCAGAAGCTGATACCCAGTGTTGAACAGTTTAGCTGCTGTGTTCATATGTGCAGTGAAGTGGAGGGATGCATCTGAGGCAGGCCTCTGTGAAGACACAGGGAGACCCTCCTAGAGAAGCCGGCGGGTCTTGCTTCATTCTCTGGGAAACATTGTGAAAACACAGTGACAGACAGACACCAAACAAACCTGATTTAAACAGATTAAAAAAATCCCCAAAGGAGAACACACAACTGCACAGTGGAACAGCCCAGTACCTTCACAATAAACAAGGCTCTGCAGATGCTTGTGATCTTTCAGACAATACATCAGTTCCCCTTGAATTGTCCCAGGATCAGATCATTATTCATTCCTTGTATGTGGTCTAAAGTGTCCCCTCCTAATTAAATTATGATATAAATATATATAAAATATATGTAAACTGTACAGCACATCTAAAAAGGTGCAATAACCATCCCACTGAGTATTAAAAAAAGATGCTTTAGTGCCAGCAGAGTCCCAGAGAGTCAAGACACTAGCAAGACATGGAGAGATGAATGCAGTTCACTGCAGAACAGGCCTCTGTTGGTGCCTCATACACACTGTCTGAGGGGGCTTTCCCTTGACCTCCACCAGTAACTCCCTACATGTCCACATTAATTTCCAACAGAGACACTTCCTGTTTGTAAAAATTTCAAAGCAGCAAGCCCTTTACTTAAAATTACATATAGGTTATAGCACAAAAAACAAACAAACATGCAAATACAATTATTCTTAACAATACATCATACCAACAATAGGCATTGTTATCAACCAGTTCTTGTATGAAACAGCAGTGACAGTGCCATAAAGTTACACTGCAGCCTCCTACAGTGAAGTATAACAAACATTTCCCTGAGTTAAAGCACAAAAATAATCTGAACATGGATTATATTTTTTAGGAAATTGAAGTTCAATGAGAATCCCCATTGCCCTCCTTTGCCTCCAGCTGATTCAGGTGTTCCCAGTCAGCTCCTGCTTTCCCAGACGATGGGCCGCTGGGGCCGATTATGGCAGCCCTGTCACCTGTCTGCTCTGACTCCTCATTGTGCTTCTCTTTCCAGGGACACCTTGGTCTTTGATAATTAATCTCCCTCACCTGTCACTTCACTGCCAGAGACACTGCTCATCTACTTCATTAGTGACACACACAACTTTGTACACACTCACAATTACTTCATAATGTCACTTGTTTGTCTATCCTATATCTACAGCATGAACAGAGTTTCTCATTTGAAGCTTAGACCACTGCTGGACGAACTCACAGGTATTTGCCTGTATATTATGGTTTTTCACTCTCATTTGAAAGCAGGAACAACATTCACCATAGTTTCTTTCATTTGGTAGGTAACTTGCTTTTAAAATAACAATCTTAGTCAGTCAATCTAAAAGTTACTCTAATAAGGCTTATTGTAAAATAGGATGTTTTTCTAAATGAATTGTAAAAGAATACATTTCGATAAGTCCATTTCCACTATAATCACAGGAGGTGATATCACTGTTCTATATGCTAACGTCTTGGTGCCAGATACCACAGCACACCTTCAGAGGTCTAGTGGAGTCCATGCCTCGAAGGGTCAGGGCTGTTTTGGTGGCAAAAGGGGGACCTACACAATATTAGGCAGGTGGTCATAATGTTATGGTGTATAGCCTGCCTACTATATATACACATATATGTGTTCTATGGCTCTACAATAAGTGAATGCACTCATGATTACAAATGCTCAAGTGGAGAACGTATAATGATGTGGGTGAATTGATGTGGGGACAAATTTTTATAGGGACAAATTGATGCAGGGACGAACTGTTGTGGGGACAAATTGTCGCGGGGACCAATTATCACATGGGCGAATTATCGGGGATGAATTGGTGTGCTCCCCAAATAATGTAACTGCAATCTTGCTGGTATGTTTCTGCAACTAAATCTTTTTCATAAGGGTGTATGTTAATTTATGATCTACAGAAATACAAATCCAATACATGTGATGATGTGATTATAACATTTTTTGATAGCAATATAATTAATAAATAAATCAGCACGTACAGTATTGTGCAAAAGTTTTAGGCAGGTGTGAAAAAATGCTGTAAAGTAATAATGCTTTCAAAAATAGATATGTTAATAGAAAAATCTAATCTAATCTAATCTAAAGCAAATCCATATTTGGTGTGAAGACCCTTTGCCTTCAGAACAGCATCAATTCTTTTAGGTACACTTGCACAAAGTCAGGGATTTTGTAGGCATATAGTCAGGTGTATGATTAAACAATTATACCAAACAGGTGCTAATGATCATCAATTCAATATGTAGGCTGAAACACAATCATTAACTGAAACAGAAACAGCTGTTTAGGAGGAATAAAACTGGGTAAGGAACAGCTGAAGACAGTTTACTGTCAAAAGTCATACACCATGGCAAGACTGAGCACAGCAACAAGACACAAGGTAGTTATACTGCATCAACAAGGTCTCTCCCAGGCAGACATTTCAAGGCAGACAGGGGTTTCCAGATGTGCTGCTCTTTTGAAGAAGCACAAAGAAATGGGCAACGTTGAGGACCGTAGACGCAGTGGTCGGCCAAGGAAACTTACTGCAGCAGACGAAAGACACATCATGCTTGCTTCCCTTTGCAATCAGATGTCCAGCAGTGCCATCAGTTCAGAATTGGCAGAAACAGTGAGACCCTGGTACACCCGTCTACTGTCCGGAGAAGTCTGGTCAGAAGTGGCCTTCATGGAAGACTTGCGGCCAAAAAGCCATACCTCCAACATTGCAACAAGGCCAAGCGACTCAACTATGCACGAAAACAGGAACTGGTGTGCAGAATAATGGCAGCAGGTGAGTGAGACTGATGAGTCAATTTGAAATATTTGGCTATAGCAGAAGGCAGTTTGTTCACTGAAGGGCAGGAGAGCAGTACACAAATGAATGTCTGCAGGCAACAGTGAATCATGGAGGTGTCATGGCCAACATCTAGCACTTACACTCATCCCAATAGATGTCGCCATCACCCTTCCTTATCAGTCACTTCTCCCTGCTCCTTTCATCCTATCATTCAATTAACATTCCTGGAACCCTTGTGCACTTCTGTGATCACCCCCTTCTCCCGTTCACCATGCACCTCTCATCTTGTTTCTCTGCTCTACATTTAAACCCTTCACTCACTGCAAAGTTTTGTCAGTATCTCCGAGCAGCCTACCCATTCCTAGTTATTGCCTTGAATCCTTAACCTCCCGCTTGACTTCCCGACCACGACCTTGATCCTCCCTTGATTGCCTGTTTGCCTGATTGGCCGACCTCTTGCCTGTGACCACGACCACATCTTTGCCTTGCCCTTGATTGCCCTGTTCTGCCAGTATACGACACACGCCTGTCTGACCACCTGTACCACACACCGCAACTTGGTCCCCTGTTCCCGTGCCCTGCGGTACATTACAGGTGGAGGTTCCTTGCAAGTTTGGGGCTGCATTTCTGCAAATGGAGTTGGGGATTTGGTCAGAATTAATGGTCTTCTCAATCCTGAGAAGTATAGGCAGGTACTTATCCATCATGCAATACCATCAGGGAGTCATCTGATTGGTCCCAAATTTATTCTGCAGCATGACAATGACCCCAAACATACAGCGACAGTCATTAAGAACTATCTTCAGTGTAAAGAAGAACAAGGAGTCCTGAAAGTGATGGTATGGCCCCCACTGAGCCCTGATCTCAACATTCGAGTCTGTCTGGGATTACATGAAAAGAGAGAAGCAACTGAGGCTGCCTAAATCCACAGAAGAGCTGTGGTTAGTTCTCCAAGCTGTTTGGACCAGCCTACCTGCCGAGTTCCTTCAAAAACTGTGTGCAAGTGTACCTAGAAGAATTGATGCTGTTTTTAAGGCAAAGGGTGGTCACACCAAATATGGATTTGATTTAGATGTTTCTTCTGTTCACTCACTTTGCGTTTAGTTAATTGATAAATATAATCTATTAACATGTCTATTTTTGAAAGCATTCTTACTTTACAGCATTTTTTTACACCTGCCTAAAGCTTTTGCACAGTTCTGTATGTTTGCTTCAATATTTCTGCAACCTACCTGTTTTTGCAACCTTCTTGCAAATAGTTGCAAAATAAAGGTTGCAGTAATCTCCTTTGCATGGTAAATTGTGAGACTGCTGCAATGTAGCTGCTACCTGTTATGGGAGGGTTGCAGCAATTTTGCTGGTATATGCCAAAAACAGGTTGTGACAGGCTTATTCTTTGGTAAGGGATTGTACTGGATTAAAAAAGTTATTACCTGGCTAACATACATGACATTATTTGTCATTTAGCAGACAATCTTATCCAGGGCAACTTACATTTGTACCCATTTATACAGCCAGGCATTATACTAAAGCAATCTAAGTGAAGTACCTTGCTCAAGGGTACAACAGCACTGCTCCACCCAGGATTTGAAACCACAACCTTCTAGTTATGAGTGCAAAGCACTAACCACTACTCCACAGTGCTGCCTGTAATGAACATTACTGTGCATTAGGCAGTTAATAGAAACCAGCGCAGGCAAGTAGCATGATCAGGTGAAAGTAAATGTTGGAATACACTGTGTTCAAAGTGATTGCTCCAGATTGATTTTTCCCCCAGTATTTTATTATTGCAGACAGTCTCCCTTTGGATTAATCCTTTCTGTTTTTGGAAAGTTTAAAGCATGTCTTCACTGTTTTCCCACTGCCATGGGAACAACACTTAATGTTAATGGAAACTATAATTGCTAGTGTAACACCCTGTAAAACTTGCATCTGTTGACAACTGTCTGTTATATTGCTTGTGTGTACGTATGCATACTGTCTGAAATGTAAACCCACCCTCCTGGGCCTGTACACTGTTTGTGTTTTTTTATTTGTTTAAAAAATCTGCCCATTACCCATTGGCCTGGCAACAGATTTAGTGTCTATTTTGCCCCCCCCATTTTAACTGCAATTCGCGGTTGTTTTAAAATGAGGCTGGTTGGGTCTGACCAATTACATCTTGTAGATTGATAACTTATGGACATTGTCCAATCACTATTCTGGTCGCCTACAGCTCAACAACAGTTGCCAATGGGTATCTAATAAAACTTCATGCCCCAAACAATTGACAGTTCAGTTCAGAGTGTAGTTGGTGTAGAGGAGTCCATCAGTGTGTTGCAGTGTAGGGTGTACGGAGACTCTAACGAGCCCATAAAATAAATCTGCTTTTCTGTTTCTGTGGTTTTATTTTTCTTGACTCTTTAAATTTCCTCAGTTGACTACTACTTGCCTATTTCTCTGCTCACGTGTTTAAATACATCAACATGATTGTTGTTGTTTAAAAAAAAAAAACTAAATTTGTGTGTGTTGCTATTATGATTATTATTGCTATTGTGGGGTAAAAGTTAAATGCACTACAGGCCTTGGCTTTAATTTTGTGGCGTTATTGCTAATAACAACTCAGTGTGCCGCTTATTATTTAGTAACTGTTAAAAAGTACTAATTGCTTTAAAGTATTTGTTTGTATTACTACAGGTATTATTACTGTTGTGGTTACTTAGTTGCTGGGGGTGTTGTTTGGGGGGTGTCGTATTTTCTTTTTTTTGTCCCCGGTTAACTGCATAGTGGCACTTCTTTGTGGTGGCATTACCGGGGTGGAGCCAACGCACCATTTCTTTTAAAATAACGAGAGAAAAGAAAAAAAACAGATCAGCCAATATCGCATCTACTGCCGAGACCCAGGATTCTTCTGGTTTCTATTTGTCCATCATTTATCCAATGCTAACCTCCCTTTATTTACAGCAGACCCACAGCCCCCAGTTATCCTAGGATCTGGGTGCAGAGTGGTCAGGGTAGGGTTACAGCTATCAAGGAGTAAGAGTATGGTGCTGAACCACAGTTGACTTGATAATAGTGAAGACAAATCTGGTGAGCGAGTCATTTTTTACGCTGTCTATAAGGTAAGACAACACATCCGAATGAAGAGCATACCAGCTTAAATTTGACATTCATCATTTACTAAGTTGTACATTTTACACTTTTAAAAGTTGCTTAAATTATGGACTCAAATTGGAAGAGTGCTATGAGTCTTCATTATACACTATAACAACTCATAAAGACACATAAAACTGTGATTTCAGAACTAATGGGACTTTTCCTAAAAATAAGCAACCAGTGCCCGAATGCATAAACATCTCAGAATTACTCCTAGGTATACTTTTCTGTCAGGAGTAGGAGAAGAAGTTATTTATAAAGCCTTTTACACCTACTTAGCTGGGAGTAGGATCCAATCATAGGAAAATCTTAAATATTGGTCGAGTTAGGAGTACTTTTCATTCTGAAGAATCTTTATGAATTGGTTTTAGTCCTAGTAAAAGTAGGACTAAATTGACGTCACTCTCAGATATTTCAGGCACTTAGGACCGATATATCACTCAGACACTTTATGAATACGGGCCCTGCTTCTATGATCCACAATCACTCCAAAGACAACTGAGGAAACTCACTGGTATGTCCTTACATCTGTAAAACTTTGCTCCTTTCTGGTTGCTGTGCTTTTTCTTATAATGCTTCTTGAGAAGCATTATGCTTCTAAGCTGATTATTAACAACTTGAATACTTAATATTTAAATTGTATTGTAAAGCTTTTATATGCTTGATACTATTGGTGTTATCTAACATGTTGGAGTTTAATTAAAGTTTTCTTCAAAATGTGTCACAGCGAAGGGTGGCCAATTTAGCTGGAGCACTGCATGACCACAACACCCTCTGTTTACTGCAAGCAGGTTCGGAACAGGACCCCAGAACACCACAACAGTCCCAGGGTTGTAAGTTGTATGTATTCAAATAAATAGAAATGAAAGCAGGGCATGATGTCTGCAATCATAAAACAGAGTGCAACATAACAATCAATAAAACCTAACGAAAAATAAATGCAAAAAAATGAAATGCTAGTAAAAATATACAATAAAAATAGCTTTAGACACACAGTCTCTCAAAGTAATACAAATCTCAATGTTTTTCACAGGCAGAAGACAGATATACAATCAGGGTAAGTATTAATCCTATTACTATAATAATGCTTTGTTTGTCAGAAGCAATTCACTGGTAACCACAATATCAGCTAGAATAACTTGGTCTTGTGCTCCTCCTTATAGCTGCTATCACAGGAGCTCTCGTCCAGTGAATGGACACATTCTCAAATGAGTTGTGCAAGGGAAATACAATGTTCATTTTCCTGGTTTCTCTCTTTGCAGGTTTCCAGCCACCCATTTGAATGACTGACCAGAGAAAAACCCAGCACAAAGTAACACAGCCTCCAAGATAGTAAGTCCCGTATGTAAACAGGACAGTCTCTATCGATTCAATGCCTTTCCTAAATAAAGTACAGTCCAAGGAATGGAGAGAGGGGGAGAATGGCAGGAATCAACCCAGCAGCTTGGCTTATTAAGTTTCTCTGTGGTTCCACACTCTGTGGAAACACCAAACCTGAATTTGCACTCACAGTAGCCTCAGGAGGAATCCGTCCCTCTCTGCTATTCACAATGTCTTGCTTTCTGCCCTTCCATTCCAGGGTGATCTGGTTCTTGCTGTCCCATTCTGCCGCCTCCCCTCCTGTCTGCCTGTAATCTGAGAGCCGGCTTGCCTGCTGTCTGGTTTCCAATGAGGGAAGATCTCTGTCTTGTTTGTATCCAATGCTCTCTTTTATCCTTTCCCAGGGAAGGGTGATTAAGTGAGGATGCGAGGTGATGGAATGCAGGTGGACCCAGGTGAGTTGTGCGGCGGTGATTCGCTCATAGAAGCTCAAGTAATAATAAGGCACACGTGCAAGCTATCAAAATAATAATAATAGTGAATAAGACATTAAATAATAAGGTTAAGGATCAATTAAAACATAAATTAAAGGCAATATAATTACCAAACAAAATACAAACAACCATATTGCATAAAGTGAAAGTGAATGTTTGCTCACATGCTCTTCAATGACTCCATATAGCTCCAAGGATGGATACATCTGTATTTCTCACCATACAGTACACCCTCTTTGTTGTGCTTATTGTCTTTCCAAGATGCTTAAGCCCACTGATATATGGTCTAAAGATGAGAACTTCAGACCACTTGTTAAATATGATTTTATGTTTGCTTTGAGAAACAGAGTAAAACACCATTCAATCACAATTTAGAGGGCTTGTGCATATCATGAAAAGGTCTGCCATGTTTCCTGTGGGAAGGTAAGAGATTGCTAGCATATACAGTAGTCAGAACTGAGGGACAGATGAATTCCAAAGAATATCAGGATAGTTCAGCAGAAAAGGTTACAAACCCTGTGTTTACATACACAAGCTTGGTGAACAAATGAACTTTCCAGCATGATAACAATCTGAAGCACAAATCCACATCTGGGTCCACAAAATCACAAGCACAAAATCAGTGTTTTTTATTTTCCTTTACTCCTGACCATAAACTAATAGAAACTAGTCTGAACTGAAGAAGGCCCTGCTCAAGCACAATGCACACAACCTAGAGAGGTTCTGTATGTAGAAGTGTTTGAATATGTGAAGAAATGTGTAATTATTAATATTAACTGAAATAAGTTGTCTTAACATTCACTATTTCACAAGGTCACCAAGATAAGGTTTTACAATTTAAAGCTTTTCTACAAGATAAGCTGAAAGATAAACTTCCTCTCTCTGTGTCCATTTGGAGCCAATGGAGAAACAACACACACCCGTAGAGAGCTCAAAATGTCAAGAAGGAAAACTCTGTTTACAGTGTACTAATACACAATTTTACATAATTGAATCTGAACTTCTCTATGTTTGATAAAACAATAGATCAAATAATATACATGTATTAGGTTGTCCTGAACAAAACAAGCCTATTTGCAAATAAATCTGATCAAAACTGAGTGATCTGTGACCGTCTGAATGAGACCCATCCCCCCCCCCCCACCACCCCGGAAGCAGACTGCCCGTTAACCCCCCGGCCTTTGAATGACGGCAGGCAACATGAAAACTGTAAATCGGATGTGTTTGAGACTGAAATGCGCTGATAGCCAACAGAATAAGCTTTCAAGCGATGTCTGCATTGTAGGAATACAGTGTAACTTCTATGCACAGGAGCTGCGCGTAACACTGCCAAATAATGCTTAAGAGGGTATATGTAACTCTGAAATGTACACTATTTTTTAGTTTTAGTTTTTGGTAACCTAAACTTTTTTTTACACCTCTTGCAGTTTACCGCTTACCTTTGTATCATTTCAGGTTATTCATTGGACTTGAACTGCTAAAATTTCAATAAAAACTGGAAAAATGTAGGTGTTCTAAATTTTTTGACCAGTAGTGTACACAAACTCCACAATTATATATTATTTTCACCAGTACCCAGAGAAAGTTCAGTTCCTCATCCTTTCACCACCACACAGAAAGTGTTGAGGTTTCACATTGCTAAAAAATATGCTACCTAACAGTGACCTCAAGCAAAGCCTGATGCCACATTTATGGTACGATAGGACAGGAAATAATTTAGGTATATTCTGGAGTTGTCAATAACATTGGAGTTGTTTACCAATACACTTAAACCTACAGACACTTTTTATTTGAATAAATTGTATATAATTTGATATATTGAAAGACAGTAGTCCAGAGAGGTTGTGGAGCACACTTTATTGTGAGATATGGTGTTGGTACAGAGCAGCAGACACAGTTCTGTGGGAACAGAGAGAGGAGGTGAGGAGCTTGTGGGCCCAGAGCTGCTCTAATGTTCACCTCTCAGGCAGCTGTAAAGAGAGGGGCCGTGTGACTGCTGTGTGTCTCTAACAGTGCACTCACTGCTCACCTGCACTATGAGAGAGAAATATTGAAATATTAAAGTAGGTTTTTATGAACTATCACAGCTCACAATTCCCAGCACAATGAATGAGGGTTATGATTGTCAGTAAAAAGCAGAGCACCCATGAGACCTGACATTGAAATTGTAGTACCACTGACACATTCATCACTTCACTTCTATAGAAATTATTTATTTCCTCATGTTTTAATTTATTCATTATTAATAAGCACTTTGTCCAGTACAGGGTCACCCAGTAGACACAGTGTGCACCCAGGACTGGACACTAGTCCTTAATAGCACAGCACACACAACTACAGGGCCATTTAGAGTAGCCAATCAACCTAAGTAGCATGTCTTTGGGAAGGGGTAGGAAACTGGAGCCCCATAGAAAACTCACAAAATTACAGGAGAACATACTAAGGCCTCACAGGTAGACACACTAGGCCAGAATCAAACCTGGGTTCCAGGAGCTGTGAGACAACAGTGCTAACCATGGCACCACAGTACTGCCCTGTTTTAAGTTAATAATGTTTGTTAATGTAATTATATTTGAGAGCAATGTGTCCTTGTGTTTATTGGGACTCAGTTTAAGGTGCAGGATCAGGGGAGTGGTCACCCAGTGCGAATGGCATTAATAATAATAATAATAATAATAATAATAATAATAATAATAATAATAATAATAATAATAATAATACGAAGCAGTACTTTAATGTGAATCAGTGCAATGATTCCTATTATGAAATGTAAATTAAATTGTGACCATGATCTGCTTCGATAATTTTGCCGTTCCTTAAGACACATTGGGATGTATTCATGTAGTGTGTTAAACAAATGGGCAATTTCCTTCAATATTTCTTACACGACAAATGGTTTTAATGAACTGTAAAATGAATGAGAAATGACTCCTTCATGCACAGCCTCTTTATATAAACCCGTATGTGCCATGAATGGGGCATGTCATTATTTAGTAAACTTTTGAGTGAAAATCTCACTTACATTGATAATTGAAGGAGTATAACCAAAATAAATAACATCAGACAAACTGTGAGTCCTTTCTGTCACTTCCTGTTACATATTGTGTCTTTAACATAAAGTGCACAAAAATATATTACTTTCAATATTTTTCAATACAAATTAGAAGAAATACAAATTTCATAACTATCAGCATTGTGTGTATCTTGACGTATCTCTCAGAAATAGTAACAACTTATTCTAAATACAGTGTTCAATTTTATTCCATTTCTCACCAAGCTTGAGCATCTAAACACAGCGTGTATCACCTTTTCTACTAAACTATCTTGGTATTCTTTGGAATTCATCTGTCCCTCAGTTCTGACTGCTGTATATGCTAGCAATCTCTTACCTTCCCACAGGAAACATGGCAGACCTTTTCTGCCACGCACAAGCCCTCTAAATAGTGACTGAATGGGGCTTTACTGTGTTTCTCAAAGCAAACATAAAATAATATTTCACAAGTGGTCTGAAGCTCTCATCTCTTAGACCATATATCAGTGGACTTAAGCACCTTGGAAAGATGATAAGCACAATGAAGAGGATGTACTGTATGGTAGGAAACACAGAGCCATCCAAGTTTGATGCCAGACTTTCCAGCACACCATGTAGGAATGATGTGAGACACAGGGCAAGCTGAAAAAAATGCAGCAGCACTGTGTTTCGTGCCTTGGTCACTGAAGCTTTTCCAGTGGAGACAGACCTGGCCTCCAATATAATTGCTATATATGTGTATATGATAGTGAGAGCCACTGCCACAAAATAAACAGCTGTGAATGCTTTCGTCACATCTGTCAGCATTTTCTTCCTAAAAGGCCTTTTGGCTGTGCAATACATATAAGACAAGAAGTATAAGGGTTCTGTAATTAAAATGAGCAAGATATAAATAAGGTCATTCAAGCTGCCAAAGAACCATATCACACCTATTGCAATTCCAGTTCTTGTTGGAGTAGCTATTTCACTGTGTCTCAGAGGGAAGCAGATTGCTATGTACCTTTCAAGAGCCATCATAGCAAGATTCAATGGTGAGTTGTAGTAAGTGATGCTTGAGAGTACAGAAAAAATTGAATACACACCAGTGAGAAGATACAGGTTGACTGATGCAAAGATGTACAGCAGCGTACTTGTCAGCAGCTGTATGGAATCATTGAAGAGCATGTGAGCAAACAGGATGTAGCGCGAAGTCTCTCTGAAGGTGTTTTTTGTGCTCAGGGTGAAGAGCATGATGCCGTTCACATAGAGGAAGATAAGACACAGTGTCATGGAAAACATTACTTTCACCAGTATCCCAGTGTTTAGCTCATCCTGCAGTGCTCGCTGTGGTACAGTGTTGTTCAAATATTCTGTTATGTTTTCCATCTCGGGGGTTAGCTGTTGAGACAAATAATATCCATAAATATCTTCTCTATATCCCAGACTAACCCAGCTGAAACCTTATCCAAACATTAATGTTCAAGGAAAACAAAACAGTCTTCATACAATTAATAAAGAAAACATTAAAATATTAAATGTTAGGTAGTACCAGTAATATTAAGAATAGTAAAAATGTTTTGGATTAAATTCAACTAGTTTAAAAAGCAAACATCTTAAATGCACTCTGCTTGTCAAGAAATACTGAAGGACACCAGAAACCAAATATGTTAATAATTACATACCAGTGAGTTTCCTCAGTTGTCTTTGGAGTGATTGTGGATCATAGAAGCAGGTCTAAGAACATCTTCTGCCATTCTACTGAGGTAGGTAATATATATAAGATATATATGTGCTCAGACTCTTCCATCTTAATGAAGGAGAGAGGTGCATTGACAGTAATGTGACAGATCAGGGGGACTAATTATCAAAGGCCTACAGGGCCCTAGAAAGAGCAGAACGATGAGGAGCCTGAGCTGACAGGTGACAGGCCTGCATTAATCAGCCCCAGCGGCCTCAGTCTGTGGAAACCAGGAGGGACTGGGAACACTGGAAGGGAAGGGTGAGCACTGAGCAGCATTTTCAGTATTTTTGATAATGTTTCACTCTGCATATTTGTTGTACATAGATTTTCAGCTCTTTAGTTTTTCTCTAAAATAATTGCAGCATAAAGTATTTTTCAAATCCCATTCTACATTTAAATGTGTTGGACATTGCAATTGGTGTTGATCCCTTTATGAATACAGCCCAATGTCTTACAACTGGAGAAGGTTCTGTCCATATACAAAACGTAGTGTTTCTGGGGTAATGAGAATGAAGAGAGATCAATTAAAGTGGAGTTCAAACCAACAGCCCAGAGTTTGCTAAATCTGTTGTGGAAGTGATTGTGTCTTAGTGGTACAAAATACTAACTCCTCTCCTCTCCCTTTCCTCCAGAGCCTGCTCCTTTTCATCCCTAGCCCCTAAATGGTGGAACGACCTTCACATTGAAGTCAAAACAGTCTCTGACCTCCTTCCAGTGCTTACTCAAGACACATCTTTTCAGACAGACAGACATTTCTCTCCTGTAAGAATGCACTTATACAAAGTTTTGTAATACTTCTTGCTTTGCTTTACTAGTACTCTTATTGTTTATTTTGATTCCCCCTATGCTCCTTTTCCCTTGGCCCTTGGCTGTGACTTAACATCTTGTCTGCACTGATCAGCTTTTAGAATCTAGGATGTAAGACCTTATTTATTGTTTACTGTATATCTCGTATACACTTGTGTAAATTGGAATTTGTAAAATGAATTATGCCTTGAACTGTACTGTATTATTGCACTTTGTATTGCTCTTAGATTTTATAAGTCATGGGGCATCTGCTAATAAATAAATAATAATAATAATAATAATACATAGGTGGCCACGTCAGCCTCCAAATACTTGTCATTGATGTCCAATCATGTTGCATGGGTAAGATTTTCTACAATAATACAAAAACAAATATAAGTAGAATAAATAAATGCTGACAAAATGAGACGGGGAGGGTATGTCAATGAATGGTATTTGTGAAAACATAATGTAGCATGTGTTCATCTTTTCTGAAGTAACATTATACTTTTATACACAGAATTCAAATTAGTTTGGATAGTCTTTGCATTATATCGCAGCGCTCTTTTAGTGTGAGAGGTTGTTCAGGTCTGATGAGTTATCTGAATTAGGTTTCTGAGGTTTTTAAATAAGCCTTTGAGTTAGCATTATTGTGTTGAGACTACATTCCTTGTTTGGGCTACTTCACAGTATAACAGACTCACATGATGCCCTTAAAGTAAGATTTCGATTACTTAAAGGTTACTTTTCAACTGAATGTGGAGGTGGGATCAGAGCATTTTCCCTTTTATGATTCATAACAATTGCTAGCAACTCAACCCTAGCTAACACCAGAATTTCAAGCTACACCTAATCAGAAAACTAAACCCAATGATCATTATACAATCAAAAAGCTTCAAAAGGTGCAAGCTCTGCAACGTTTGTAGACTGTTTTCCCAGGGGAATGTTTACATCAGGAAACCAGATCTCTTTCTTTGATGGCATCTGTGGAAGAACAATCATCTTCAATCAGGTTGGAGCGTTAGTTGCAATGCCTTTAATACACGCAGCGTGGAGAGGAACAGTGAATCAAGAAGATCCCAAAGTCGCTCTGCCTTCATTTTAAAAGTCAGAGGCTTTTATACACAAAAAACAAAGATCTGGTTACAATCACAAAGTCATTACTATATTATCTTAGAGAGTTAGCTAAGCAGAATATATATCATTATACGACAGATTTCATAGGTCAACACATGGATTAGGGAGCAGGCACTTCAATCATACTGTTTGACATTGTTTCAATAACAAACAGAAATCAAGCTTACTTCTGGCCTGTCCTTCTTGCTTGACCTTATCTTTCTTAAGTATACAAGTGAGTAAAATAGATATGAGGGAAAGAATTTCTAACTTTCCTTCCACACATCCAACATGTCTGGTCTCACGATCCTCTTTGACAAATGTCAATGAGATAATCAATCACTATAAGGTGACATCTCCAGCCTGTCTGGAAAAACAGTAAATCTACAAACAGACACTAAGCAAACTGGCAGCTGTGGTCTGTTTATATGTTGGGTGAGAGAGGAATTTCTAGAGGGTATTCCCTGAACAAACGCCTTGTTGGCTTTCACTAGCTAGATAAATCTAATTTGCTCTGTCTGTATACATGCTATTATTTCTAATATTAATATAAAACATTATACAGTTCATATAAAACATTATTCAGGGTTCTTCAGTCCCTCCTGATGGCAAATAATGCGAAGCGGAATGAAACCAAAAGAATCGTGTTTGTCAGATACAATCATTTCTTCCTCCTGAGGGGCAGGTGGTCTGGTGCTGCGTTTTCAGCTCCTATCCATCCCAGTCTACCACCTGCGAGGTGTGTATGTATGTATGGCGAGGTATTCAAATAATCAGGGGGTAGGAATGTCCTTTTCTTTACTTGGTTAGGCTAACGATGCTGTAACCACACCTTACAGAATACTGAGCTTTCTTATGGTAGGTGCAGTGGCTACCTGCAATTTCCTGGAGCTTTACAGTGCATGTCAAATTATGTTTTCATCCTGCCCGAAGGTCATAAAGGTCAATCTCCAGTTACTACCTACATAATAGATACATTTTGTTGCTTCTTACAGAATGCAAAAGTCATTCTTTCTTGTCACTTTCTTTTTCAGTAATTCTTGTTACATAGTATACAAAAGTCAGCAATATCTGTTATTTTTACAAATTCAGTTTACATATATTTCTGTTGAATCTTAACTTATAAACATTGCAAACATCAGCATTGTGCACCTCAACTTTGGTCTGTCAAGATGCCCTGTGGCTGTCTTTAAAGCCGTTCCCATGGCCTACTGTGTCTCAACGAGAACACCAGTGTTTTTCAAATGCACCTTTGCCACTATAGGTCAAACATCGGCATGGCTGCAGACAAGTTCTATGTCCCCGCCCCGCCCCTAAATGCAAATGTAGCACCCTGCATATGGACAAAATTTATCTTGTAAACAACCTCCTAATTGTTGTAATTTCCTTTTGGAAGAATTTAATTTATGTTATTTACAAATTACAATGCCACATAAAGTAATAGCCTCATGCCTGAATAATAATAACTATTCCTACCTGTATATTTGTCTTGTCAATTTCAGAACACACCGCCGTGCCTTCCTGTTTGCAAAGTCCTGAATGATGTCTTTGAAGTCAATTTTGCAAGCAAGTTCGCATTCGATTGACAGTGTGGCCAAGTTGTTTAATCGGTACTGACACATAGGTGACTGAAGATAATTTTTGATCATTTTGAGTTTGCTGAATGCTCTTTCTCTCTCAGCAACCGTCACGGGCTGTGTGCAGAAATTCCTTATGGCGATTCAAATTTCTACAAAAATACTTTTTACTTTTTAAAAATACAGTTTCATTCGGTATATTGCATTCAGAAGGTCCAAAGGCTTTAAATTGTTTTCAAATGTGGCACAATAGATTTTATTCAGATGGTAAACTTCACTACCCAAACCATTTGTCAGATCCTGTGAATACTTACTGACAAGCTTTTCACATGACGTACTGATGTCTTCAGCACTCATGCCTCTAAACATCAGAATTGCCGCAAAGTCATCACAGATAGGCCTAACTGACTGAAATCGACTGCTTAACTGACTGATGATGTTGTCGATTGCCACATAATACACTGTATTGCGAAACGCAGTCTCTGCACTTTCACTTGTAACATCGTTTGCAGTTTCGTTGTGAAATCGTTTGCGCTTTCTTTGCTGGTATAATTCGTAATCAATTACAGGAGTTATGTTCATCTAACTTGCCACTATTTTAGCCTCAGAAAGAATGGCATTTCACTAATTTCTCAAAAACGTCATCTCCTTTTGTAGATCGTTTATGTTGACTGCTTCTGTCTGATGAAATCCCTGCAGATTGAAGAAGCAAATTTCTCTCATCAAAACTCTGTAGAACTTTAACCCAGAACGTGGCAAGCACAATTGCTATGAAAGACATTAAGTCGTTTTTTAGACCTTTTGCTTCAGACATAGCTTAATTAGACAGTTTGCTAGATTCAATGATGATATCTAGACTTGCAATTATGCTGGGAAGGTGTTTTGCAACAGAGTGAACAGCCCATCTTTCTGGACTACAACTGAAAAGAATGTAAAGATGATTTATAGAGCCAAAAAAAGTGTCTATTTCAGGGCAACGTTCAACAGCATGCACTCCAACCAGATTCAGTGAATGAGAAGCACAGAGAAAGTATGTAAGTGGGTTTTTTCACTGATGCAAGCTTGTACACCCTTTACTTTTCTGAGCATATTGGCTCAGTTGTCAAAACCTTGTACTCTGCAATCAGCGATATCAATATCATGTTTTTGCAATACTTGCAGCAGCATTTCTGAAATTTCCTGCCCACTCTTTTTTGCAAAATCAATAAACTCAATAAAATGTTAATTATTTTTCCATTCTGCAGCTTTGTTATCATTATGCACATATCTTAGGATAAGTATGTTTTTGTTCTGTATGGGAGACATCTGGAGTTGCATCACATATCGCAGAAAAATAAATAGATTCACTAATCGTGTTCAAAACACGCTAAGCACATAATCCAATAAATTAGTTCTGACTATCCCAGGATAGATAATGAGCTTGCATTTCTTGTACTTTTCTTTACTTTGTTTTACATTTTGTAAGTGATTATTGTAGCATTATGTTGGGTGTATTTTGATAAGAGCATTTTAGCTCTGAGCTGAAGCACTGATCTAAAGAAGACCTCTCCCCCCCAAAGTTATCAGATTTCCTTAGCTCATCAGCTTGGAGCTGGTTTGCATCGGGGTGACAGTTTTGGGGAGGATGTCGCCGAGAGTAGGCCAAATGGTTTGGAATCCTGCTATGAGATGTCTGGAGAAAGGGGCCTGTGGGTAATAAAAACTCTTTGAAGTGGACGAGAGCCGAAATCCCGACATAGAGCTACGAACCCAGGCCAACCGGCATTTCCAAAAGATGGCATGGATTGACATCAGTCATAAATCAAGCCCCCCTCCAATAGGACACTGGGGGCTGAAACCGAAATCCACTCTCAAAAATTCAAGAACCAATCACCTATTGATCTGACAGACTATAAGGAACAGCGCACTGCCTTTTTCTCTCTCTCTCTCTCTCACTTGAACCAGTAACTCGCTGCCACAGCTCAACTTGTAGCTCTGTTACCCGAACCGGAACCAGAAACCAACCAAGTCTTTGCCGGCAACAGAAGAGTTAACCTGGGAGAAGGAGATTGAGCCGTATGAAGAATTCTTTTAAAGGACTTTATCAAATAAAGAACTTTACAGACTGCGCTGCCCGCCTGTGCCCACCTGATCAGTGGAGTTTTACAGCTGGACAATTGACTAAGTCGACTGTATACGAAAGTGTTCAGTCATTTAAATAGCTATTTGAGTCTTAAGAAACTTGACCCTTGGAACAAACAGGGCCCTGCTTTCCTCAAAGACTTTGTCTTCAAATAAGTACAGTGAGAGACCCTACTTGCCAAGAAGATTTTGTGCACAACCTTGGAGCCTTCAAACCAGTGGAAAATCTGTTTGGAAAAGACTCTATATTCGCGAAACCCCAACTTCCAGGTGCATCGACTGAGTGGAAGTTCTTGGACAAAGCCGAACCGGACTGCCTTTGTTCCAACCACACGGACCTCATGCCGTGTGCTGTTATTTGAGCCCGAAGCCAGAGAGGCCTCTCTGTGATGAAGTTCAGATAAGTTTAACAGTTTGGAGTTCATGATTCATGACATTTGAGAAATCAATTAGAAATGTTAATCTGTGATTCATAACTCTAGAATGTGTAATATCGTTTAGTTTTCTTAAATATAAATGTGTTGCATTAAACTGTTTTGTTGATAATTTTAGAAATAAAATCTGTCAACGCCGAGAAATATCTTCTCATTCCTGTTTAACTGTTTAGTCTGAAATTGACACAAGTTAATAGACATTAGATTATTGGTGGCCCTGCCTATCCTTAATCATTGAATAATAATCAGTTAAGGGAAATTGTGATAACAAGTAATGATAGGATCTTTCTCGGCACCTAAACGTACATGAGACTGATATATATATAACGAGAAGTTACCTGACATAAATACTAACCTGCGTAGTTATTTAATGTCTGACTAACAATACTAACGAGAGACTCACCTTCGTCTTACTAACCGGTATTGTAGTCAATGTGTTTATAACCTTTTTTGTTTAACGATTTGTGTGTTATCATATGCGATCCCATGGTCTTTGATTTGGTCACGGAAGTGATTTGTCTTTGATTTGTTGATCTAGAGTTGAATTTTAATTAGTTTTTCCCTTTTGTATAATTAGTGTAGTGCTACATTTAGTCTTTGTTTTTGAATAAATTTGACAATTTATATCTTTGGAATTGGTGTCTGTGTCCAATTATTACAGAAATTGAGTTCTACAAGATTCCAGGATTCGTGATAAGGTGATACTATAAATTCACTTCTTAAATTGAAATTTATAAGTGTACCTTACGCTACATTATGCATGATCATAGTGCAATATTAATTCAAGTACACCTAAGAAGTTACCATTGTGAACATCGTTAATTGTGGAGCTGCTTCCTCGAAATGACAAATTTCTAGATGCTAGAAACAACGTTACATCCAAAAGTCTCTCTAGTAAAGCTCTGTTCTATTTTACCTTTGATTCAGTTTTTTTTCTGATGCTTGCTATTAATCCCTTCACCTTGCAAGGCCTGCAGCAGGTTCCTCCATTTCCAGTAACAATGCTGGTGCTGCACACTCTTCTCATGCTCGGGACGTTTGTCGTATAATTTGCGCCACTTTCCAGTTGCTGTACTGAACCCTTCTTTTTTGCACAGTGTGCTGGATAACTTTTTTCTAGCTCATTAGAAAACAGCAAACAAGGGATGCATAATAGGGCTCCTTTACTCTTGCTCAATGCTAGCCAATCTCTCTTTAACTTCTCCCAGCCATTTGGCGATTTTGAATACAGAAGAAACTCAGGGAATGACCGAATCTAATGGCATATATTTAGCTAATTCAGTAAGGTCAGCCTGACTTGTTTGCCAGCACCTGACGATATTTTGCATTTCAATGTCACTTATTTTCTCTGTCCACATACCTTGGTCATTTGTGTAAAACAGGTCAGTCACTGTTGTATCATGGGGATGGTCTGGGGATGAGTATTTTTCTTGTTCTTGCTTTGCGGATGATTGAGCTATGTCAGAGTGTTTATGTCCACATATGGTACTACTCATAGCATCCTGAGGATCGTCTGTTGCTACGCTTTTCTCTTTTTCTTGCGGTGCCATTGATTGAACAGTGTAAGATTCCAATGTGTTTCTGTCAGCGCGGCAGGTGGTACTAGGGCCAGGCCCTGGCTCATCTTCACATTCTCCTTCCTCTGAAAGCACATTTCCATCCTTTTTATTTATGAAATACTTGCTTCTCACCTCTGATAATTTTTTTTCTTTCTCCTTTTTCTCCTTCCTCTTTTGCAAGACAGATTTATGGTGGCACATATTTCAATCTAATGTAACACTGAGTGAGCGTGAGCATAACGTGTGCATAAGGATGGCGCGTAAGATGGCGGTCGTGCACTCACGAAACAGTTTGGAGCAAACCATATTTTCTAGGGGGGGACTACATTATTTAAATCTGATGGTGTTATTTAAAAGCAAAAATTGCCAATAAATAAATAAATTCATGCACATTAATACAATATTTGTAGGATTTAAGGATTATGCAGTACAATTAACACAATAAATAAATCCCTGGCATGGTCAGTGGGCCGCCCCTCCCCCCTCCCCGGCTCGAGCCCAGGACAACTCTCAAAATTGTCTCCCCCTGACGGCGCCCCTGGACATCGGCAGCTGTCAGGGGCTAACTCCGTCCATCTCCCCCCACCCCATCCCCCCATGTGCATATAAATCGGTCATCTGTAGACACAATTTGTGGTTCTCACCACATCGGAGATCCTCTCTATCACATGTACAGTAGTTGACATTCGCACAATCTATAAGGTTTCCAGTATAGGGTATAATTAAAAACAATAATTATCTAGGTTCTAATTTATCACAAATTATTTCAGTATAGCACTCAGCTGTTGTCAGCAGCATCATATCTCCTGTGTTTACTGAATCAACTTTACTTCCTAGTGTAAATACTGTTTTTGTGTGGAGCTGTCAAACTTTCAAAACAATGTGCTTATCTCTTGCCTCTTTTATCTAACGTATAAATATCTGAGACCATTTTAATATTATAATAATTATTACAGCAGCTCCTTCAACAACATAGTTAATAGGTATGAGGTTATGATGGCAGTTATTAATCTTTATTTTTCAATTAATTTTTACCAATAAACCATCATAACCATACATTTTAATTATTTTCATAGTTTCATTAGGAACAATTCCTATTACTTCTATTTTTATTATTATTATTATTTTACTTGATTTTTTCTAATATTTCCTTCCAGCATTGCCATTGTCTTTATTTGTATGTTACTCATTAAAGTACATTCATTGTCCCAATATTTTTTCCTTTGAATAAACATAAGAACATAAGAACATAAGAAAGTTTACAAACGAGAGGAGGCCATTCGACCCATTGTGCTCGTTTGGTGTCCATATCTAATATCTAAGTGATCCAAGGATCCTATCCAGTCTATTTTTAAATGTTCCCATACTTTCAGCTTCTACCACATCGCTGGGGAGTTTGTTCCAGATTGTGACGCCTCTTTGTGTGAAGAAGTGTCTCCTGTTTTCCGTTTTGATTGCCTTGAAGCCCAATTTCCATTTGTGTCACCGGGTGCGTGTGTCCCTGCTGATCTGGAAAAGCTCCTCTGGTTTGATGTAGTCGATGCCTTTCATGATTTTGAAGACTTGGATCAAGTCCCCATGTAGTCTCCTCTGTTCCAGGGTGAAAAGGTTCAGGCCCCTCAGTCTCTCCAAGTAGGACTTTCCCTTCAGACCTGGAATAAGTCTGGTTGCTCTCCTCTGAACTGCCTCTAGAGCAGCGATATCTTTCTTGAAGTGTGGTGCCCAGAACTGCACACAGTATCCAGATGAGCTCTAACTAGTGCATTGTTCTGTCTTAACATTACTTCCCTTGTTTTAAATTCTACACTTTTGACAATATACCCTAGCATTCTGTTTGCTTTTTTTATTGCTTCCCCACATTGTTTGGATCTTTCTCATGCGTTACTTCATCTAGATCTGTACCTCCCATAGTGTAATTATAGTGGACATTTTTGTTACCTGCATGTATTACCTTGCACTTGTCCACATTGAATTTCATTTGCCAGGTGTCGCCCTACAAATTAATATTATCTAAGTCCCTCTGAATAGCCTGTGCTGCCAAGATTGTATCTGCTGAACCACCTATATTAGTATCATCTGCAAATTTGACAAGTTTGCTAACTATCCAAGAGTCCAGATCATGAATATAGATTAGAAAAAGCAAAGGCCTTAGTACTGATCCCTGTGGAACTTTCCCTCATTTATTTAAGTACTGTTGGAAATATCCCATCTGGCCCAGGTGATTTGTTTATTTTTAATTCTGCTAGTCCCTTTAGTACTTCCTCCTCATTTATCCTGATCTCTCTTAGGATTTGAGATTGTTAACCTGTGGTATGTCATCTGTTTTTTCTTTTGTAAAAACCTCTGTGACATACTCATTTAGAACATTTGCCACATCGTGTTCGTTTTCCAAGATACCTCCATTTTTGCCCTTTATCTGTTTCACTTCCTCCTTTATTGACCGCTTGCTGTTGTTATATTGAAAAAAGCTCTTTGCATTAGTTTTAGCTCCAAGAGCTATGTTTCTTTCTATTTCCTTCTTTGCTTTCCTGATCCCTTTCTTAAGATCTCTTTGCAGCTCAACATATTCTATGTATTTTGTTTCATCTCCATCTTTTGTATGCGCTATACAACATTTTCTTTCTCTTTATATTTTTTTGCATACCTCTATTAAACCATTTTGGCCAGTGTTTTTTGGTCCTCAATTTGCTAAGTTTTGGTACAAATTGCTCCTGAGCCTCAAGTAGTATATTCTTAAAATATACCCATCCATTTTCAACTGACTCTGTATCCAATGTGCTCCAGTCTACCTCTTCTAAGTGCCGCCTCATACCTTCAAGGTTTGCTTTTCTAAAATTGTAGACCATTGTTTTAGACTTGGACCTTGTTTATGAAAGAATGCCTCAAAACTAACCATATTGTGCTCACAATATGCCATTGGTTCTCTAACTACTGTCCCCCTGACTCTATCTTGGTCATTTGAAAAGATCAAAAGGTTCCCTGACAAATTGAGTTAGAAAGCAGTCATTTACCATCTCAACCATTTCTATTTCTGCTTCTGTAGTCCCCACTGGGCTTTCCCAGTCTAAGTTTGGGAAATTGAAATCCCCCATTATAACAGCCACATCCTTGCTACATGCAGTCCTGATTACACTGTACAATGCAGCATCTTTCTGAATATCTGAGTTTGGTGGTCTGTAACACTCCTACCACTAATCCTCCAGATCTCTTCACCCACAAGATTCTGTTCCGTTACTGGGATCTAATACAAGTTCTTCTGCCTCAATGTCATTTTTCACATATAATGCTACCCCACCCCCTCTTCAGTTTTGCCTGTCTCTCCTAAACTGTGTGTATCCTTCCAACTTGTATTCATCCCCATCATTTTCTGTAAGCCATGTTTCTGTCACTCCTACAACATCATAGTCACATGCCAGCACTGTGGCTTCCAAGACTAACATCTTGTTCCTTATACTCCTGGCATTGAGGTACAAACATTTCAGGACTTTCCTACTAGCAGTTTCCCTTGGTTTTCTTTCCTTAGAGGAACATCTCCCATTGTCAGAGCTCCCTGCCCCCCTGGTTCCTAGTTTAAATGATTCTCAATTTCACTGCACATACAGTGAGGGAAAAAAGTATTTGATCCCCTGCTGATTTTGTATGTTTGCCCACTGACAAAGAAATTATCAGTCTATAATTTTAATGGTAGGTGTATTTTAACAGTGAGAGACAGAATAACAACAAAAAAATCCAGAAAAACGCATTTCAAAAAAGTTATAAATTGATTTGCATGTTAATGAGGGAAATTTGTATTTGACCCCCTATCAATCAGCAAGATTTCTGGCTCCCAGGTGTCTTTTATACAGGTAACAAGCTGAGATTAGGAGCACTCTCTTAAAGGGAGTGTTCCTAATCTCAGCTCGTTACCTGTATAAAAGACACCTGTCCACAGAAGCAATCAATCAATCAGATTCCAAACTCTCCACCATGGCCAAGACCAAAGAGCTGTCCAAGGATGTCAGGGACAAGATTGTAGACCTACACAAGGCTGGAATGGGCTACAAGACCATCGCCAAGCAGCTTGGTGAGAAGGTGACAACAGTTAGTGCGATTATTCGCAAATGGAAGAAACACAAAATAACTGTCAGTCTCCCTCGGTCTGGGGCTCCATGCAAGATCTCACCTCGTGGAGTTTCAGTGATCATGAGAATGGTGAGTAATCAGCCCAGAACTACATGGGAGGATCTTAATGATCTCAAGGCAGCTGGGACCATAGTCACCAAGAAAACAATTGGTAATACACTACGCTGTGAAGGACTGAAATCCTGCAGCGCCCGCAAGGTCCCCCTGCTCAAGAAAGCACATGTACAGGCCCATCTGAAGTTTGCCAATTAACAACTGAATGATTCAGAGGAGAACTGGGTGAAAGTGTTGTGGTCAGATGAGACCAAAATCGAGCTCTTTGGGCTCAACTCAACTCGCTGTGTTTGGAGGAGGAGGAATGACCCCAAGAACATCATCCCCACCGTCAAACATGGAGGTGGAAACATTATGCTTTGGGGGTGTTTTTCTGCTAAGGGGACAGGACAACTGCACCGCATCAAAGGGACGATGGACGGGGCCATGTACCGTCAAATCTTGGGTGAGAACCTCCTTCCCTCAGCCAGGGCATTGAAAATGGGTCGTGGATGGGTATTCCAGCATGACAATGACCTAAAACACACAGCCAAGGCAACAAAGGAGTGGCTCAAGAAGAAGCACATTAAGGTCCTGGAGTGGCCTAGCCAGTCTCCAGACCTTAATCCCATAGAAAATCTGTTGAGGGAGCTGAAGGTTTGAGTTGCCAAACATCAGCCTCGAAACCTTAATGACTTGGAGAGGATCTGCAAAGAGGAGTGGGACAAAATCCCTCCTGAGATGTGTGCAAACCTGGTGGCCAACTACAAGAAACGTCTAACCTCTGTGATTGCCAACAACTGTTTTGCCACCAAAAACTAAGTCGAAGGGGTCAAATACTTATTTCCCTCATTAACATGCAAATCATTTTTTAACTTTTTTGAAATGTGTTTTTCTGGATTTTTTTGTTGTTATTCTGTCTCTCACTGTTAAAATACACCTACCATTAAAATTATAGACTGATCATTTCTTTGTCAGTGGGCAAACATACAAAATCAGCAGGGGATCAAATACTTTTTTCCCTCACTGTATGCTCTCCCAATGCATCTGTTTAGATGTAGAACGTCCGGTTTGTACAGGTCCCATCTATCCCAGAAGAAAGACCAATGCTCCATAAACCTAAAGCCCTCTTCCCTACACCAAGCTTTCAACCATGTGTTAAACTTTCTAATCTCTGCCTGTCTCCCTGGCCTGGCACGTGATACTGGAAGTATTTCAGAGAAATACCGTGGAGGTTCTGCTCTTTAGTTTTGTTCCTAACTCTTTAAATTTGTCTTGCAGAACCTCTGTCCTACCTTTTCCTATGTCATTGGTTCCAATGTGGACCGTGACCAGTGGATTCCCCCCGGCTTTGGCCAGTAGCCCGTCTACTAGTTTAGGGAGATCTGCAACCTGAGCACCAGGCAGGCAAGATACGATGTGGGTCTCCTTGTCACTAGAACACACTGTGTGATCTACACCTCTAAGGATTGAATCTCCTACTATAACTACCTCCCTCTTCTGGGGGGCAGTGGGCACCATGGTGCTCTGCCCCCCATTACCCTCTGAGCTGTCACTGTCCAACTCGGTGTCCAGCAGTTGAAACCTGTTGTGCAATACTAGCTCTTGGCATGTCTCTAGGGGTTGTGCACGACCTTTTCTGCGGTTACGACCTACTGTAACCCAGCAGTTCTCTACACTGTCCTGCTCTAAGGTCTCAACTCTCCTAGGTTTTGGCGTGCACACCATCTCTCTCATGGGCTGATTGACCAATTCTTCTATATCCCTAATACAGTGCAGATCAACAAGCTGAGCCTCAAGATCACGAACCTTGATCTCTAGGATTTCAACCTGCCGACAACGTTCAAAAATGAGTTCATCCAGGAAGGCAATCATTCTGCAAACCTGACATTGTAGTGGCCACATGCTTCTAAATGTTACTTCCCCCAATTCACACCTAACAGGCCACACCTGGCTCCTCCTGCAACAGAATTCCTGCTAGTCCTAGACAAAATTTCCCTTCTACAACCTGTTTACTTTCACCAACTCAGCAGCTGAACTGAATTGACTTCAATTTAGGCAAACTACAGACAATGCTAACGTCAATTAAGGCAAACTTAAAACAAAATGAGCAATGCTAAGACTGGTCTGAAACTAGTCAAACAACAAGATGGCTGCCTCTCACCTGTACTCTCCTGTCTCTCTCTGTGGCAACTTGTAAACACTTCTCCAAGTAAAACCTTCATTGTTAATTATGGATTACATAATTCCATCCTTATATTACAAAAGCTAAACCTTGTGATGACTGCTGTAAAATCCTCTTAGTATTAACATTATCATCTGTAAGTTCCCAGAAACAGTTGGCACTGTTCTAAGGCCAATTTTATTGCCTAATAGACTTATTATGCTATATAGCACTATGTATTGCTATACCTTTTTAAATAGAGCAAACATGTATTATTCATTCATTACAATGCATTGGCTTTGTTACCACATAAGATTATAGAACTAGTTTTTTTCACACTATTCCAAGATACAATAATACAATACACCATAGTAATATTATTCAATGTGTGCCCACTTATAGTTACATTGAAACATTGAAACTTTTCATTTCACATTTCACTCATATTACCAAATAGCACAATTCTTTAAATCCAGTAGTCAAACTATTCAACTATGGAAAGGATAGTTAATGAAATACCCATAGTCCCATCAGACTCTGTATCCTTCAGTTGCGCTTTAGAAGAGGTTGGAGTTGTATGTGTCACAGTTCAAAACACATCCCCAGCTCTCCACTAGATGTCGCCATCACCCTTCTTTCCCAGTCACCTCTCCCAGCTCCCTTCATTCAATCATTCAATCACATTCCTGAAATCCATGTGCACTTCCGCAATCACTCTCTGCTCCCATTCGCCCTGCACCTCCAACCTGGTTTTCTGTTCCATTTAATTACCCCTCACTAACTCCCAGCTATTGTGAAGTTTTGTCAGTCTGTACTACATCTCCAAGCATTACTCCCCGTGTCTTATTATTGCCTTGTTCCCTTGATTCCTTGCCTGACCTCCCGGCCACGACTTTAGATTTTCCTCTTGACTTTGTTTGTCTGATCGCCCGACCTTTGCCTGTGACCACAACCACGTCTTTGCCTTGCCCTTGATTGCCTCGTCCGCAGCGGATTACGCCCTGAGGTTCCGGACCCTGGCAGCAGGCAGCGGATGGTGTGACCGGTCTCTGCTCTCCGTGTTCCGCCCGGTCCACTCCTGCTGTGTCTCATCAGCCTGTCAGTCTCAGCCCTGCACCCAGCCCCATGTGTGAGACACAGCCCATTCCGCTGGGCAGAACACACCTGTCCCCCGATGAGAGACAGAGGAGAGTCCAGCAGCACCTCTGCCTCTACTGTGGACAGCCGGGGCACTTACAGGTTGCTTGTCCGACTCGTCCTGGCTCCTCCGTCACTCCACCCTGTGCCCACTTGTCACTCCGGCTCAGTGCCATGTTCAGGCTCGGATCCAGCTCGGCGATAAGCAAGTATTTGTTTATGCGATGTTGGACTCTGCAGGGAATTTCATCAACCGAGCAACAGTGATGAAGCACCACATCCCTCTCTCACCATGTGTGCCCCCTCTCCGCATCCGGGCTGTCAACAACCAGCCCATTGGTTCCGGTTCAGTGTCCCAAAAGACGTGTCTCATCACCATGTCCATCGGTCTGCTTCATTCCGAAAAACTGCCATTCCTCATCATTGACTTCCCCGGAGCAGACATCATCCTCAGACTGTCGTGGCTTGCTCACCACAACCTAGTCATATCCTGGACTGATGGGGATATAATATCCTGGGGGGCAGAGCTTTTTTCCCCGGTGCCCTGCCGGGCAACACACATAGAGAGCTCCATTCTCTCTCTCTCTGGGCTACGTCATTGATGCCAGCGACATGCACATGGACGTGGAGAAGGTGAGTGCTGTCACCGACTGGCCGCAGCTCCGCGCTGTGAAGGCGCTGCAGTGCTTCCTGGGCTTTGCAAACTTTTATAGGCGGTTTATCCACAATTTCAGCACTGTTGCGTCTCCACTGACCTCTATGTTAAAGGGATCCCCCGGACTTTCACCTGGACAGACTCCGCCACTGCCGCATTCGCCCGCCTGAAGACCCTGTTCACGACAGCCCCCATCCTCAGGCACCCGGACCCCTCTCTCCTGTTCATCATGGAGGTGGATGCCTCTGAGTCTGGAGTGGGGACTGTGCTTTCCCAGCGCCATGGACTGCCGCCCAAGCTTCACCCCTGTACTTTCTTCTCCTGAAAGCTGTCACCGGCGGAGAGCAACTATGACATCGGCAACCGTGAGCTCCTTGCTGTGAAGCTGGCTTTCGAGGAGTGGAGACACTGGCTGGAGGGTGTCGTGCATCCCTTCCTGGTTCTGACTGACCACCGGAACCTGGAATACATCCAGTCAGCGAAGCACCTCAACATTTGTCAGGCGCGCTGTGCACTTTTCTTCACCCGGCCAGTCTGCTTGAGCCACTTCCTGTACGACACCATCCATGGTCCCACATTGCCATGGATTTCATCACAGATCTCCTCAAATCTCAGGGCTACACCACCATCCTGGTAGCCATCAATCGGTTTTCATTCCTCTGAAGGGACTCCCCACTGCACTAGAGACGGCGAAGATGCTGTTTAACCAGGTGTTCCGCATCTACGTGTTGCCTGAGTACATTATCTCCGACCGGGGTCTCCAGTTAACATCACCAGGTCTGGTCTGCCTTTTTAAAGGCAATAAACATGAATGTGAGCCTCACATCTGGATATCACCCCCAGTCGATTGGACAGACCGAGCGCCTGAACCAGGAGATTGGTAGGTTTCTGAGCTCCTACTGCAGCACGTCCCAGACTGACTGGAGTCACTATCTACCCTGGGCGGAGTACGCGCTGAACTCCCTCACCAGCTCTTCCTCTGGCCTCACCCCATTCCAGTGCACCCTCAGATACCAGCCTGCCCTGTTCCCCTGGGATGAGGAATCCACAGATGTCCTGGCGCTGGATGACTGGTTTCACCGCAGTGCTGCAGTCTGGCAAGCGGCGCACACCCGGCTGCAATGCGCTATCCGCCGCCAGAGGACCGCAGCAGACCATCTGTATGCTCGACCCATCTCTCCTCACGGACTTCCATTCCGCCTATCCCTCTGGACCTGCTCCTGGTTTGTTACAGGAAACTGACATCTCCCTCTTTTTGCCTAGTTCCTTAGATTACGAGGGACCCTGCTAGCAGTTAAACTACAGATAAGAGTACAAAGACAAATATCTCAAAGAGGCCAAACAGTTAGGTTTCTTACTGCTGATAGGAAGAAATTTTACTCCCTCAATAAACAGCCGGACAAAGAATACTCAGGACCCAATTTAACTGAAATAATACCAAAATAGTTTATTCAGCTACAATGAAGCGCTCCGGAGATGATCAGTCGGCAAGACACATCTAAAGTTTTTCTAAAGAACATGCTGTCATATACAAGATGACTCCCTTTGCTTGCTGGGCAACTAGATGATGTCAGTGAGGTACCCCAAACTTGATCACACACTCCTTTGTCTTCTGTTCTCTCTATGGCCTTGGTTGAAAATGTTTTTCTAAAACTCAGCTAAACAGAACTACTGCACCTGGCCTCTCCGGAGCTTAAGCTTAAAGCTTAAATTCATACATGGGTTACACAATCTTGCTGCAACAATGGTGCGAATATAATATATTTGGCATTCAGACAGGGCACTGTCCCGCATCACTGCATCAAAATATTTGTATGACATACCCAAACCATGGTGTGGTGTTGGCAAAATGTGATTGGTTAAAGAGAAACTTTATAAAATAAGGAACGGACAAAGAGGAAAAAGAAGAGCAGGAAGAAGAGAAAGAGAGAGACACACCCGCTGCCAACCTGACCAGACTGACCTAAGCTGCCCTGTAAGGAAAATAGGAGAATAGGGGTAATATCCTATCCTTTCTGTAATACAGCAGAAGCTTAATATTGGTTATGTTCAGTAATATAATTGAATATTAGTTTTCTATTTTTGTCACAATAAATGATTATTGCACATCTATGACTTTAACCGCAACTTCCCTCTAAAAAGAATCTTAAAAGAGAAACCAATTGACCTATGAGTTTTCTGTTCAACTATTTATTTAGATTGACTGAAAAACCAAGATCATTAAATTCTCTTACACTATGTTACCTGGGAGTCCAGTAAGGATCCCACACTGCCTTTTCCTTTTTGTTTATTTTTTTTAACTTGTACTTGTACAGTCACGTCATGTAACACCATTATGTCAATCCTATCTTTTGCCAACAATGGGGCTAACACTGGCCTTAGCATACAAGGATTTCCTTGCATAACATAGGGCTCAGTAGGCCTTGTCATGCTGTTCAGTTCCCTTGGCATCAATCCTGGATCCGGCTATCCCCGAGTTGGTGATGCTGGACCTTACCAGCCATGGCACGATACGCCTCCTGTAACCTACTGCCGTGACCGGCCACCCACCCTTCCAACGTTTGAGGTGTCTCTGCTGGCAAGGCCCCCGTAACCACATCTATCGGGATATATATAAATATAATGAAAAAGGGTGAGTAGCTGGTACTCTCATGGGGTACATTATTATAGGCATGCAGGAGTTTGGGAAGCTTCTCAGGCCAACGATGCTGTTCTCCCTCCCCTATAGTTCCCAGCAAAGACAGCAAGGTCTGATTCATGCGCTCACAAGCGCCATTACCCTGGGGGATAGGGGGTGGACCTGCTCTTCCTAATCCCATAAAGGTTGCCCAAATCTGCCATTAGCTGGGACTCAAAACTAGCCCCCTTATCACTATGAAACTTCTCTGGACACCCAAAAGGTTGAATTATGGCTTTCCATAAAGCTTTTACTGTAATAGGGGCTGTTTGATCACGTACCGGGACGGCCCAGGCGTATCGTGTAAATAAATCAACCATAACCAAGATATAGGGGTAAGAGTCCTCCGGCCTTCCCAAGGGCAGATGATCAATTGTCGCTATTTCTAGGGGGTAAGAGGTCACTATGGGGACAAGGGGGGGCCCCACCTCCAGCCGTGCCTTTGCCCAGGAGCACCGGGCACACTCAGCCATCCATCGTATTTCTCCCACAGCTCATTCTGTGGCTCCACGGTAGAACAATCTGGACAGGACTGCTCCCAAACCATGCAGGCTGGCATCTGTGTAAAGGACAAAAGGCTGAGAAATGTCTGCATAGGCCAAAATGGGTGCACCCAATAATTTGCCTTTCAAAAACTCAAAGGCCTCTTGACACTTTCTTCTTCACCTGGGCAGCGCCTACCAGCAGTTTATGTAAGGGAGCAGCTTTTTTTTGGCAGGGATAATGCAGCGATAATAGCCAACAAACCCAAGGAAAGACCTCATCTGCCTTATCTGCCCAACCTTCCACTGCTGTCACTTTCTCAGGATCTGGGGCCACATGCCCTGGTCCTCCATCTGTTGGAGAAGCACTCGCAGTTCTTGGTACAATGAAGGAGGCACCAGGCGATATCATTCCCATGAGGGTGGATCTGCTCCAATCGGAATATGATGGTATACAGCGTTAGTTTGACCACAATCCTCTTTGTGGATTGCATCCACATGTTGCCATCGATGCAGTAGGGCTTTCAATTTCAGTTGCTCCTCTGTCAAATCTCCCATTGAGGACATCCACTCATACTAGGATCAGTTGTAGTTACCTGGACCAGCCCCATGCTCACTTTCACCACGTCTGGTTGGCAATATTGAAGAGAGACCTCTCATTTGGTCCAGACCTCTCCTTCGTCTATCCGGGTCACTGTTGCGAGGAGACGCCGCTGGGGGACATTTACAGGATAACGGTGAAGATCGATGAGTTTAAGAGGAATCTTACGCTGTCATAATCGTGTTACTGTACGCACCACTTGCCACTCAGCGGCCTGGTCGATGGACCACCACGCATTGGTCGCTACGATGGAGTAACTCCTGCACTCGGGTGCAGAGTACCATCTCACTATGGGGGGGATCTGTATTGATGGCTGATGAGTCAAGCGTGCCATCCCATGGTCCACCGTCTGTTCTGTATCCAATTCCAGTCTCCTGCATGAGGAAAAAGCCTGCTCCCATGCATCAGTATCCCTAGCTGCCCCCTGGAATTTAGCCCAACAGGTATCTTGACCTTTGAATAATTGTTTCCAAATAGCCCCCACAACATTCATCCTGAGAATCCCTCTAGTGGCACTTAATTTATCGTCAGAGACTATAACCACCCCTTTCTGTGGTATCTTTACACCCCCGATCCAGCATCGCGTCGCCAATATACAGTAGCTGTAACCCATTAGCAACTTTTAGCTTTAACCATGGGGTCTTTTCTCATCCGGTGATTACATGGGGGCCTAAATACTACTACCATGGTTGGGGGTAGATGTTTAACACTGGTTCACTCACACATTGCTGAGGACAGTACCGCTGAACATGTCCTCCTTCTCCACACTGCACACAGATAGGCCGGCCTTAGTCAACCCATCTGAGCTCAGCCCACGGCCAGTACCTGCCCCCAGTCACCTGGACTGCAATTCACAGTCCCACGGTCTGTACAATTAAAGTGCCTGATTCCAAGTCACACTTATGCTGCAATCCAGGCCGGCAGGAAGAGTCATTTCCCACAGCAATTCTGCTCCTGGACTCCTCCTCACAACATGGCCAGCTTCCACAACAGGAGAGAGATGAAAGAGAGGGCTTAGGGAGAGTGCCTGCACAACAACAGATAAGTGGCTTTTATATTCACAAGCAGGCAACTTGCGACACACGTCCCTCTTTTACAGCATGTCTCTCTCCCCAGGCTGAGCCAATCCAGGCTCCAGAGCTCCGTGGCTTCAAAGGGACCCCTTCTCTGCCAGCACTGCAAGGTAGGAAAAATAGCAGCACTGAATGTGTAGACTGTGTTTCTGACTCTCTCTTCTTTTTCAGGTGCAAGTGGCTTGCGAGCGGGGCACGGCTGGGGATATAAACAGCTTCTTATACAGGGGATCCTTTCCTCCTCACTGAATCGATCAAAGTTTCTTTAATACTTTCTTGCTGGACTTGCTGGACTTGCTGGACTTGCTGGACTTCCTCACAGCTTCATCAGCCTGCCTTGCAATCTGTGCTGTTTCTAGTTTCCTTCCCCAGCTCTCTTGCACTGCTCGCTCCTGTCTGCTGCCCTGCACCTGTGCTTGTGTTCCACCCGAATGCGCTCCTCTCAGTGGATTTCAGGCAGTCTTTATACAATGTGAGTCTTTAGTCTTGGAGTGATTGAAAAGGTGTGCTGGTTGTGTGAGGGGAGGATGCTCATTTAGTCCGGGCAGGTGTGCCTTGTTTAGTGCTGGAATGAACTCGTGCAAAACAAATGAAAACACACGTGAAGAATTAGTGAAATAGGTCAACCGGTAAAGTAACAATAAGTGAATTAGTTGATAATATAAAGAAAACTCACACAATAATAAGTAAATCAATAAAGTGAAAGACAATACAAATAATTAAATGAGCTCAGCAAGCACCTCTCGTGACACTCACAAACACAGAACCAGTGAGCAGTACAGTCAAGAGGAGGCAGTGAGGATTTAAAAAAAATATTTCTTCCATTTTTTTAAATTGCTTTGCACTGCACAGGGGCTGGATAATTGTCATACTTTTGACATTGTCATACTGGCATTGGCTTGATTCCAGATGCTAACATGGGATGGAATGGTGTACTCGGGTTCAAAACAATAGCTAAGATTTTGAAATCGCTACACATGAATTACTGAAACTGGATGTACATGTTTCACAATGAATTCTATTAGATTGTCTGTCATTTCATGTTTATGTAGCCTATGTCTTTTATTGGACGCTTTGAAAATCAAAACCTTCTTGACTGCTTTTTTTAAGTGTCACTTCAGTGTTTGACTTTCAACTGACAGGTTTTCCTCTGTGGTGTGCACGCATACAGTACACAATGTGCTTTGATTATATTCTACCACTGACAAAGTGACAAAAGTGAGGGTTTGTCTTGCTTTTTCTTTTAAATCCAAATTAAACCTGGGTCGCTTTGGATCGGTGTAATTCTGCACATACAGAGATCTGATCTTCTTTTGATGTTGACGCGACACCAGCCACTTTAGCAAATAGTGTTAATGGACATTTCTGGTAAGTTGAATATAAGTGCTGAGGTCAACAACACCTGTAATTAGTCTAACGACGCCGATGCTTTAAAGTATAGTGTGGAACATAGACATTTATTTTATTCATTTTTATTACCATTTGGTTTCTTTGCATTGTATGTATTTTCCTTTGAAATTAGGTTAGAGTTTTAGTTGCTTTTATTGCCCCATTGTAATTAAAGGTGATTTTTAGTTTTATACGTTATAAAAGTTGCACACTGTTTTCTATTTTGCAGACTTAATTCTCTGCTTTTATTGATTGTTATATTAATAAACATTGTTAAATGTTACCTGTGCCTATTGTAATGTTCTGGGGTTCTTTTTAGTTGACTACAAATTGACTAAAATCTTTGTTAGTATTAGTCTACTAAAATTACATTAGTGTTAGTCACATTTTAGTTGTGCTATTTAATTTTGTAATATTGACCTAAAACATTTAATTCAGTTTTAGTCATTGGAATATTAAACAAATTACGTTAATGTACAATTTTAACTTCAGAATTAAGGTATTTAGCATTTAAATCCATAAAATATTTGTGTGGCTACTTATTTCTTAACAAAACAATTTAAGCAATTAACAAATTAATAAAACAGATAAGGAATCTATTACTCAAAGAATATATAAGAATGATGGACTGACTTACATTTAAAATCATTATTTTACCTCCTGAGCCTTCACGTTTGTCTAAGAAATAAATAAGCACACAAATCTCACAAATGGATTTTGATTGATTTCTCTCTTCACATGTCGCTTCTAATTCGCTGTGTTTTTTCCAATCATATTGTAGCCACATTAATTTTTGTTTCCTATGCAGTTAATATGTTACAAGATGTTTTCTTAGTTTTATCATTGTATTTGATGTGCTGCCAGACTGCAGGTTTCTTTTTCAAGCTCGTTATATTATCTTTTTTTAATCAGTTTGTGTATAATGATGATAGTAATAACAGCTACAAAACTCCCCCCCAAAGAAAAAAGTAAATTTCAATTAAACCTCTTTAAACAAACAAAACAAAAAACAATAAAAAATGTTTATCCCTCATACTACGGGGTCCCCGGGCCTTCTCGGGTCCCTAAGCAACAATTTAGTCTGCTTATAGTTGTCAACAGGCCCTTGGGGGGTCAATCAGGCTGTGTCACCTGCTGCACACCAGGGCACGTTTTCACGTGACATTGGTCACAATTATATTTTTGGTATCTTGGATCGTATTTCCAACATCCAGTGTGGAATAGACAACCATCATTTCCAACTGATGTCATTGGTGGTTGACAGTTTGCACACGTTTGCACACAAAGAAATATTAGGAAAATACTGAGTAAATCAATATTGTTCAAAGTTAATTGAACCAAATCTGTTCATTAATTATCCTATTGTCTATATTGCAGTACTAAACTAAATGAACAGTAAGTATTGTTCATTAAACAATTACGGGGTTGACGATGGATGGCTCATATAATTGTGAAATAGGGGTGGGGGTATTAGCCATCATTAATCATGTACAGGTAGAAATAAAACAAATTAAAATATGATGGATGAAAATGCAACATCACAAATTAGCAATTAAGTTATCACCCAACAAATATTTGTACCAGGTGCATAATATAATATATAATATAATATATATATGATCCCAATCTGAGTGGATAGATAGGACTGAAAAAAACTCTAAGTTGCCCAGGCTAGGGATGGGCAAATCATCTGTGTCTTGCCTGCAGATTAGCAGTTCCGCCGAGAGGGACGTGCCTCTCCTCCAATCGGTGCTGATCATCTCATATGGGCTCTATAGCCTGCAGTGTGTATGGAAATGGAAACCAAAATCACCAACCGATTGAGGGCTGGATTCAAACTCACACCGAAAATCAAAGTAAACAATTTAAATCACAGGCTGTTCCAACTCATAATGTGACTCAGTAGTGTGTATGGCACCCACGTGGCTGTATGCACTCCCGACAACATCTGGGTATGCTCCTCCCAGACCTGGATCAGGGCATCAGTGAACTCCTGGACAGTCTGTGGCGCTAATTGGCGACGTCGGATGCACCAATGCATAACATCCCAAAGGTTCTCAATTGGATTCAGGTCTGGGGAACTTGAGGGCCAGTCAATGGCATCAATGCCTTCGTCATCCAGGAACTGCCTACACACTCTGACTTCAAATGTAAAATTATACATATAGTTTGACAAGTCTTGATTTTACATGCAGTAGTCAAGCACAACAATCTTTTCCCTTTGTAAAATGGCATGAAATTAAGATGTTTATTCTGTATGGAGTTAATATGTGAGAGAAGCCCTCTGAAATACTTGGTTGGTGTTTAACATTTCTTAAACATTGCAAAACCAGACCAGCACTTGTTTTTTGGAGTATTTTTTCAGACAGTAGTCAGCTGTTCTTTATTTGTGCATTCCTGTCTTTTAAAATTATTTTATGAAGCCCAACTTCAACTCTTAAATGTGTCCTTTCTTTATATACAGCTCTGGAAAAAATTAAGAGACCACTTAACATTGATTTCTGAACTTGGAGTGGTCTCTTAATTTTTTCCAGAGCTGTATATATATATATATATATATACACTCACCTAAAGGATTATTAGGAACACCTGTTCAATTTCTCATTAATGCAATTATCTAACCAACCAATCACATGGCAGTTGCTTCAATGCATTTAGGGGTGTGGTCCTGGTCAAGACAATCTCCTGAACTCCAAACTGAATGTCTGAATGGGAAAGAAAGGTGATTTAAGCAATTTTGAGCGTGGCATGGTTGTTGGTGCCAGACGGGCCGGTCTGAGTATTTCACAATCTGCTCAGTTACTGGGATTTTCACGCACAACCATTTCTAGGGTTTACAAAGAATGGTGTGAAAAGGGAAAAACATCCAGTATGCGGCAGTCCTGTGGGCGAAAATGCCTTGTTGATGCTAGAGGTCAGAGGAGAATGGGCCGACTGATTCAAGCTGATAGAAGAGCAACTTTGACTGAAATAACCACTCGTTACAACCGAGGTATGCAGCAAAGCATTTGTGAAGCCACAACACGTACAACCTTGAGGCGGATGGGCTACAACAGCAGAAGCCCCCACCGGGTACCACTCATCTCCACTACAAATAGGAAAAAGAGGCTACAATTTGCACAAGCTCACCAAAATTGGACAGTTGAAGACTGGAAAAATGTTGCCTGGTCTGATGAGTCTCGATTTCTGTTGAGACATTCAGATGGTAGAGTCAGAATTTGGCGTAAACAGAATGAGAACATGGATCCATCATGCCTTGTTACCACTGTGCAGGCTGGTGGTGGTGGTGTAATGGTGTGGGGGATGTTTTCTTGGCACACTTTAGGCCCCTTAGTGCCAATTGGGCATCGTTTAAATGCCACGGCCTACCTGAGCATTGTTTCTGACCATGTCCATCCCTTTATGACCACCATGTACCCATCCTCTGATGGCTACTTCCAGCAGGATAATGCACCATGTCACAAAGGTCGAATCATTTCAAATTGGTTTCTTGAACATGACAATGAGTTCACTGTACTAAACTGGCCCCCACAGTCACCAGATCTCAACCCAATAGAGCATCTTTGGGATGTGGTGGAACGGGAGCTTCGTGCCCTGGATGTGCATCCCACAAATCTCCATCAACTGCAAGATGCTATCCTATCAATATGGGCCAACATTTCTAAAGAATGCTTTCAGCACCTTGTTGAATCAATGCCACGTAGAATTAAGGCAGTTCTGAAGGCGAAAGGGGGTCAAACACAGTATTAGTATGGTGTTCCTAATAATCCTTTAGGTGAGTGTATATATATATGATCAAGAAATGATGCATTCAAGAGTTGAATGTGTATATACAGATGGGTGACAAATTCAAGGAAAAACATGAATAAATGAGTGGAGGAACATAACGAATGCAGATGCCTCCAAACAGGTGTACTGCATGATACAATTAAGTAATAAACATCTTATCATGCTCTGTGGCATGTATAAAAATGCTGAGCAGGCCCAGTTGACCTTGATTTTGGATCAAGATGGCAAGAGGAAAGGATCTAAGTGACTTTGAAAGAGGGGTCATTATTGAGGCACGAATGGCAGTCACAGAATGCTCAGTGTTTCAATAGGAACAGTGACTAAAGTTACATCTCCATTTAGATGTTTGGGAAAGACATCAGTAAATTGGATTGGAAATTGTGGGCGAAAGCGCACATTCGATGACCGTGATGCTCATGCATACTGCGATATGTAAGGAAAAACAGAAGAGCTCCACAGGGCACGAGGGGTCACTGAATGGTTTGATGAGTATGAAAATGTTGTGAATAATATGTTATGGCATTCTCAGTCACCAGATCTCAACCCAATTGAACACCTATGGGAGATTTTGGACCGACATGTTAGACAGCGCTCTCCACCACCATCATCAAAACACCAAATGAGGGAATATCTTTTGGAAGAATGGTGTCCATCCCTCCAGTAGAGTCCAGAGACTCATAGAATCTGTGCCAAGAGCATTGAAGCTGTTCTGGTGGCTCATGGTGGCCTAACACCTTACTGAGACACTTTATGTTGTTTTTTTCTCTAATTTGTCACCCGTCTGTATATATATGTACCGTAAAACTTCCAATACTCGCCGGGTCTCAAATACCAGCCGGTCTCCAATAGTCACAGAGCTGATTTGCATAATCATGTAAACAAAACGATAGATTATTATCATAACCCTGGTTCCCTGAAAAAGAAAGACAGCCATTACCGAATGGCCATTATCGAATGGGAAGAGCCTTCTGACCTGTCAATCAGTGAAAGTATGTACCAAAGCTGCCCAATAGGGGCCCTGCTGGCAGGAGGGAGACCCGCCTCCAGCGTCTGTGAAAAGTCTCCTCCTGACTGCAGCTCCCTGCCATTTCTTCATCAGGAAGGTCATCTGGCCAAGCGACCCCTGAAGGGTAATGGCTATCTCTCTAGTGCCTAGTGAAGGTCTGTTGACCGGACCAGGTCACAGCATTGCACAGTTCTTGCAGTGTGGCACCGTGAAAAAGAGCCCACGACGTGACTTGTCCCCTCGTTGAGTACGCTGAAATGTGTTCAGGCATGGGAACATTGTGTCCGCCACCCAGTGTGCCAGTCGCTGTTTTGAAACCGCCCGCCCTCTGGTGGTGAAACCTTAGCAGACAAACAGCTGGTCGGATTTGCGGCTCTGCGCAGTCCTCTGCATAAAGTATCTCAAAGCCCGGACAGGGCAGAGTGTGTGTAGTCTGCAGTCCTCAACTGATTCGTGTGGAGGGGGATGGAAAGACTCCAGGACAACAGGCTGTTTTTTGTGGAATGCCGACACAAACTTAGGCAGGAAGGCTGGGTTTGTCCTGAGAGTGACTCTGTCGTTGCTTCCCGAGAAGATCAGACAGCCTTAATCCACAGACAAGGGGAAGGCATACAGCAGTTCCTGCAGCCATTGGTGAGCAAAAGCGTCCATGCCCAGCGGGCCACCTCCCATCTTCAGGCAGAACCACAGTGGACAGTGGGTCGTTGCCTGTGTGGTAAAGAGGTCAACCCGAGCTCGTCCCAGCCTCTTCCAGATCTGCTCCACCACCTGAGGATTCAGTCTCCACTCCGAGCTGTCCGGACCTCCCCTGGAGAGAATGTCCGCCGCTGTATTGGACACGCCCGGCAGGTGTATCGACCGTATGGAGCGGAGATTGTCTTGCGCAAACAGGAGAAGTCTGCACGCCACATGATGTAGTCTGGGGGAGTGTAGGCCCACCTGGTGGCTGATATAAGCCACCACCGACGAGTTGTCCATCCGAACCAGGACTTGTCTGTATGCCAGACCATGGTGAAAGTGGTGCAGCGCCAGTCGCACCACTTACAGCTCCTGTATATTGATGTGTGCGACTGACCAGAGGCCACTCCACACTGCTTTGACTCACATCCCATTCCAGACAGCACCCCAGCCTGTTCCGGAGACGTCTGTGATGATGACTTCCTGTCTGTGCGGGCATCCGAGGGGATTGTTCCGGCACGCCGCAGTCACTGTCAGTGGGTGGTATTTGTGTCTCGCTGGGTGTAGCTTCTGGGCGTTTAGGGGAGAATATTCGAGGCGACCGCCATCAGCCCAAACAGTTTTTGAAAGTTGACCAGCCGGAGAGTCAATACCCTTCTGAATTACACCAGGTATTTCTCCAACTACTCGATTCTGTCTCTGGACAGGTAGGCAAGCATTTCTTGAGAGTCCAGTTTCATTCCCAAGACACCCACCATCTGTGCGGGATCAAGGGAGCTTTTCTCTATGTGAACTGTGAGACCCAGAGCAGTCACGTGACATATGACCTCAGCTGTATGTTCCTCTGCCTGAAGCCTGGAGTCTGCGCACACCAGCCAGTCATCCAGGTAGTTCAGAATCCTTATTGTCCTGAGGGGGGCCAAGGCTACGTTCATGCACTTCGAGAATGTGCGGGGAGCCAGTGAAAGGCCGAACAGCAGTACATTGAACTCGTACGCCTGGTCATGGAAGGCAAAGCATAGATATTTCCTGTGCGCCAGGAGGATGGGGACGTGGAAGTAAGCGTCCCTGAGGTCTATTGACGTGAACCCAGTCGCCCAGACGGACTGGAGGATACGCTGCACCGTCAACATGCAGAAGTGTCTTTTCTTCAGAAACATGTTGAGACCCCTCAGATCGAGAATTGGCCGGAAGCCTCTGTTGTTCTTTGGCACCAGGAATTACCCCGAGTAGAAGCCTGCTCGAGAGTCTTCGTCGGCCACTAGTCATATCGCTCGCTTCTCCCGCATCACCGCAATCTCCTGAGAGAGCATGAGCCCTTTCGGGACATCCGACAGTAGTGGGCAGCACCCCTCTGAAGGGGGGGCGGGCAGAGTGGAATTGGAGGGCATATCCGTAGGTCATCGTGGTTCACACCCAGGAGTCCTGGGTGGAGGCTTGCCATTGGTCGAGTCCGGTTGGTCTGCTGGTGGGGGGGTGGTGTTGGCAATGGTGGGCGTGTCCCTTCAGGGATGATCCTGCGGCTTCGCAGGGGGCTGTCGGGTGTCTGTCTTGCCCTTAGGCTTCCAGCTGGGGAACCTGTTTTTCCCCCTCGTCTGCAGCTGGCTTCTGCGGTGTTCAGGCTGCCAGCCACTAGACTGTTGTTGCCTGAGTTGAGGCCTCCCCTGCCTCGGCCATGGCCTGACAGGTTGCTGGGATCCCCAAAGGCGCTGCTGTGGCTGCTGTCTAGCCTGTTGGAGATCAGCATATTTGGACGGTGTCTCCTTTGCCTTTGCTGACTGCTTGATAGAGAGCTCCACTGTCTCCCGAACGTCTAACCTGGGGTGATGGGAGCATCGTGGAGGACGGACTTCTCCTTGTCCTGGAGCTTCACCTGTGTCAGCCACAGATGACGTCTGGCTGCAACCATAGCTGAGAGGGATCTCCCCATGGCCTTCGCCCCTTCTCGCAGCAAGTCAGTCATATAGGCGCTGACTAGTTCCATCTCCTCTACATCTGTCATAGACCGGTGCTCCCTCAGGCGTCCCATCAGGTAACCCATGTATAGGATTAAGATGGCCTGTGCGTTATTGGCCCGGACCGCTGAAGTTTCCGCAGAATACGCTTTCTTCAGCATAGCGTCCGTTGTTCTGCATTGTTTATTAGGGCAAAGCGGTTCTTTGCCTAATATGGCGTTCGCCTGAACCAGCCTGGACACCAAGTCTCCTATTGGAGGAAAAGATCCCAGTCCTTTCGCCTCCGCCTCTGCCCCCGCCGTTGCATACATGGCATCTGCCTGCCTAGAAGTCGTAGGAGCAGATGCCGGCTGGCTCCAAGTGGATTGTACAATGTCCACGTAATCATCAAGGAGGGGAAGGGTCTCCACAGGCTTAGCAGTCTTCTCCCTCATAAACCGGTTTTTCGAAACCTCTTCCTGGGGGCACCAGGGAATGTCCACTGCCATAGCTGCATGTCTCATTAGGGCTTTAAATTCCAAACCCGGCCCTTGAAAATGTTCTGACACGGAACTCGCCACCTCGGTCTCCTCTGTAAAGGATGGAGGATCTGATATGCCCGAGCACCAGTGAAGCTCTGGAGGAAGATGAGCGCCGCCTCCTTGGAGAGACACTCGCTGGGGGTCTGTGCGGAGCTGAGCCCACAGAAGAGCGGTGGGCAGAGCTTCCGCTGCGGCAGCTGGCCGATGGGGAGTTCCTGGCCTTCTTACGGTGCATGGCTTCCGTAAATGCCACGCAATGCATGCAGCCCCCTTTTGCCGTCAGTGTGCTCTGGGCATGCTCCTAACCCAGACGCATGCAAGAGTCGTGTCCATTATCCAAGGGCAGCTTGCCCTGGCACCCGGAACAACGGTGGAAAGCCCCCTTTGGCTTCATCCCGGTTAACAAATCCATGTCTGTGTCTCCTTCATTCAGACTAGGTTACCAGACTAGACTAGGTAAGTAGGTTGACAGCTCTTCTGGCAGATGGACTTTGCCAAACTCCTCAGCTCTGATACTGCCCCCTTCGATGTTAAGTTGAGATTGTCGACGTTGAGGTCCAAGAGTTCGACACGGGCGTCCAGAGGTCAAGAGCAGGTTGTGTTGTTGAGAGGTCGATGGGACACAAAGATCGACGAGGTCGGTCGAGGTCGACATGGGATGGACACAGGGAGGAATTCCACGGTCGATATCGACAGAAGGTCGAGGGATCGACAGGGTAGTCTATATCGACAAGTGAGTTGAGGGATCGACAGTTCATTTTCGACAAGGTGTTCGTCGAGCGTTGCTCAGGACGTATCGAGCGGTTTAAAATCCGCCGACAGAGGTCGAGAGAATCTGGAGGAAATAGCAGGGCGGTCGCCGACCAGCCACAGGGAGGCTGCTCCAGTGGAGTAGTCTTCGTCTCTGTCCTCTCCTATACCACTCGAATCTGTAAGAAGGAAAAATGGTACAAGAAGGTAAAATCCGTGTGATAGACCTCCGTGGAGGGACCGAGGCTGGCTCCGATCGCAACTCCTACCACACACTTACCTCCCAAGAGAAGCAATTAATAATAATAATAATAATAATAATAATAATAATAATAATAATAATAATAATACAATAATAATAAGGAGGACCGTAGTCCAAGCTCCGAAGAGACAGGAATATTATAATACACTCGGAAGAGGAAGCAAGAATTCAACCGCAATCTGAAGAACAGGTGAGCACACTTCTCAAGCCTTAAGGCAATCACAAGTGAATAGCAGTAAAGCACATTTACTGACAGGTGAAAGAAGAAATGCAGTCAGGAGGAGACTTTTCACAGACGCCAGGATCGGGTCTCCCTCCTGCCAGCAGGGCCCCTATTGGGCAGCTTTGGTACATACTTTCACTGATTGACAGGTCAGAAGGCTCTTCCCATTTGGTAATGGCCATTCGGTAATGGCTGTCTTTTGATTTGAAAGGGAAGACGGTCTTACTTGACAATGTTTTATAAATAAAGAAAAGGGGAATCGATACAGTTTCTAAAGATGCATTAAAACATTTGAAAGAACCTTCCACAACATATTTACGGAAATAAGTATGTAAAAGCCGGACACAATAAACAGGCAGAGAGTCTTGATTACCGGCGGTTGGCAATAGTCCAAAACAAAAGAAAACAAAAAGGGAAACCAAGGCAAATGTTTACACACACACACAAAAAAAACAGGGTGCTCCGGGCAGTCCAAAGGTATGGTCTCCAGTGTCCTTCATAACGGTTAGCTCCTACACTCATTGACAGAGAAAGACTAAATAGCCGACGCACAGCTCCCCAGTGCACATTGCCTGCAGCACATCAGCGCCTAATCAGCGAGGGTCAGCAGCAGCCGTGCCGTGACAGACAGCATCCTGTCACCATTTATTTTTAGTTTTTGCATCTTTCTTTTTTTCAGTAAATATATATATTCCATCCATCCATCCATTTTCGAAACCACTTATCCTGGTGAGGGTGAAAATATATATATATACTGTATATTAATTTAAAGAAAACACTATCACATGTTTTTATTAATTTATTTCTCACTTTAAGTGTGTGTATATATATATATATATATATATATATATATATATATATATATATATATATATATATATATATATATATACATATACTGCTGTATATTTGTATTGCTGTTAATTGTAGTGATTGAACTAACTGTCAATTGGGACATAAAGTATAATGTTGTGGTTTGGTTTAAAGCATATTTCCACAGTTTTGTTGAAGTGCTTTTTGTTTTTTGTTTATTTAGCGAGAGTTCACAGTATATCAAATCATAGACTGCTTACAGAATTACCGGTGTCTTGTTTACAATCCAGTGTATAGTTCACCACACATTGAATGTGATTTGTTTGCATCTTTGGAAAGTGAATTAATAAAAAATAATAATAATTTCTAAAATAAATAACTAAAAGCCAGGCCTATTAGCCTACTTCTACAATGAAGCAATGTTTCCAGGCTCTTCTTACCCTGCATGAGTCCACAATGTCTTTATATTTATGATTGTTTAATACAAACACTGGTCTCCTACAATCGCCGGTCTCCAATTGATGCAGGGGCGTTTAATTGAAGTTTTATGGTATATATATATATATATACACTCACCTAAAGGATTATTAGGAACACCATACTAATACTGTGTTTGACCCCCTTTCGCCTTCAGAACTGCCTTAATTCTACGTGGCATTGATTCAACAAGGTGCTGAAAGCATTCTTTAGAAATGTTGGCCCATATTGATAGGATAGCATCTTGCAGTTGATGGAGATTTGTGGGATGCACATCCAGGGCACGAAGCTCCCGTTCCACCACATCCCAAAGATGCTCTATTGGGTTGAGATCTGGTGACTGTGGGGGCCAGTTTAGTACAGTGAACTCATTGTCATGTTCAAGAAACCAATTTGAAATGATTCGACCTTTGTGACATGGTGCATTATCCTGCTGGAAGTAGCCATCAGAGGATGGGTACATGGTGGTCATAAAGGGATGGACATGGTCAGAAACAATGCTCAGGTAGGCCGTGGCATTTAAACGATGCCCAATTGGCACTAAGGGGCCTAAAGTGTGCCAAGAAAACATCCCCCACACCATTACACCACCACCACCAGCCTGCACAGTGGTAACAAGGCATGATGGATCCATGTTCTCATTCTGTTTACGCCAAATTCTGACTCTACCATCTGAATGTCTCCACAGAAATCGAGACTCATCAGACCAGGCAACATTTTTCCAGTCTTCAACTGTCCAATGTTGCTGAGCTTGTGCAAATTGTAGCCTCTTTTTCCTATTTGTAGTGGACATGAGTGGTACCCGGTGGGGTCTTCTGCTGTTATAGCCCATCCGCCTCAAGGTTGTACGTGTTGTGGCTTCACAAATGCTTTGCTGCATACCTCGGTTGTAACGAGTGGTTATTTCAGTCAAAGTTGCTCTTCTATCAGCTTGAATCAGTCGGCCCATTCTCCTCTGACCTCTAGCATCAACAAGGCATTTTCGCCCACAGGACTGCCGCATACTGGATGTTTTTCCCTTTTCACACCATTCTTTGTAAACCCTTGAAATGGTTGTGCGTGAAAATCCCAGTAACTGAGCAGATTGTGAAATACTCAGACCGGCCCGTCTGGCACCAACAACCATGCCACGCTCAAAATTGCTTAAATCACCTTTCTTTCCCATTCAGACATTCAGTTTGGAGTTCAGGAGATTGTCTTGACCAGGACCACACCCCTAAATGCATTGAAGCAACTGCCATGTGATTGGTTGGTTAGATAATTGCATTAATGAGAAATTGAACAGGTGTTCCTAATAATCCTTTAGGTGAGTGTATAAACTTATCACTCAGAGAAATGGTCTGGAACGTCAGTTCAATACAGTATATCAATGTTGGTGCTTCTTTAGCAGGTATATTGTCTCAGAGCATAACAAGAACATTCATTAAAGGTAATGTTTTACATCATTTTACAACATTTGTGGCTGTTTCTACAGAACTTGATTAGCAATAGTCTAGGTTGACCTGCTCTACCTAAAATAATATTTATTAGTCCATGACTACTGCTAATCTGGGTCTATGAAACCAGCCCGTGACTTTAGATTGAAAAGCTCACTAAAACATTAACTTCATTCACTAATATCACTAGCTCTGAATTTTACAAATTACCTTATGCACTCGCAGAATAATAATTTTAAATGGACAAAAATACATTGCCATCGACTATTGTGTTGTGTCATATTCAGTGTATGTGTAGAACAAGTTGCAGTACCAGCCAGTAAAATGTATCTTCTGCATTATCCTTTGAGAAGGTTAATTTTTTCAAATTAACAGTTAATTTTTCATTTGCATTTCACCTGCTGTGTCTATCAAAATTAATATGTTTACATAAATGTATTTTAATTAATCATCTCTTCATATGCCTTTTTTAATACACAAAACAGTAATGTTATCATTCCAGCAAAACAATGCACTGTCAGTCTTAAGTCTATAATGTGGATTCTAAACTTTCCTACTTTTTGTTCAGAAGACCATGCAAAACAATGCATTAGTCAAGAAAAAGGAGTGAGTTCAAGTCTCTCAGTGCTGAATGTGAAGATGGTGATTGTGCAGATCCTGGTTGGAGTCTTCCTCTATGTGGACAGTCTGCAGATTTTCACTTTCTTCAAGGCAGAAGCTTTCCGGACAAACACGCGCTACATTCTGTTCGCCCACACACTGGTTGTTGTCTGCATGGTCCTGATGCTGACTGATTTAGTGCTTCTCTGGACTTACTTCTATGTCCTAGTGCCTGTAGCTCTTGGTATTTGCCTCTGTTTGATTATGAGAATTCTCACTTATGCCACCCCGCTGACTCTCACTGCAATGTGTTTGGAGCATTATGTGGCTATCTGTCTGCCACTGAGTCCACAGCACAGAGGGCAATGTCTTGTATTCTGATTATTTTGGCTCTTGCTTCCATACCTTCTTTAATCAATATTATGATTTTCATGTCTTCAGTACCACTTTGTTTTTATACACAATTACATTTCTGCAATGCTGAGATGCTGATCCGACACCAGTGGCAGGCTTACCTCAGGTCCTCACCGTCTCAGCTCTATTTTCTCTTCATGACAATCATCATTGCATTTACCTATGTTAAGGTATGGGCTGCAGCTAAGGCTGCTTCAATGGATAATACCAAATCTATGTCCAAAGGTCACAGGACAGTGATTCTGCATGCCGTGCAGTTGCTCCTGTGTTTAATTGAGATGTGGTGTCCATTCATAGAGACGGCTGTTTATGAGATCGACATGAACCTGTTTATTCATCTGAGATACTTTGATTACATTGCTTTTATTTTAGCTCCTCAATGTCTAAATCCACTCGTTAATGGTTTAAGAAATGAGACATTCTTCCTTGTTTTAAAAGATTATACGGATTAAATGGATTAAATAAAAAAATCTCCTCAGTTTTAAGACATCTCTGGTGATCAAGTCATGAACTTTGTAATATTTTTAAAGAGTAAAATACAAGATGAAGCAATACTAAAACAAATGTGTTGAAGTTTTGAATCCTTGAAAATGAATGGTATCATTTGTAAAGTATATGACAAATAAAATATGAAATATACAATCAGAACAAGAAAATAATAATCTTGATACAGTAAATGATTTGTTTAATAAATAAACAAACGAATGAATAAATAGCCTACTTTAAACACATATAAGTAACAAATATTGCAATCAAATGTTTGACCTAATACTACCCTTTTATAGTAATTTAGAGCACTTAGGTACACAGAATAGTGAGGGAAATCATGCAGTGTTCCCCTATATATTTATTATAGTCTTGAGTTTTATGATATTATATGTTACTGCACTGTATTGAAATGCATTTCCAATTAAATGAACCTGAAGCCAGTTTGGAGTGTGTATGTGTGTGTAGACATTCCTTGCAATCTCCAGGGTTCTGTTTTGTTTTATTTCATTATTTTTATTCCAGTGCAATTTATTTTCTCTTCGTATTTGTCCTGAAAAGTTATGGATCATATGACTGGCTTTTGAGAGTTTATAATGTTTTGGCTTAAGAATGCAAATGAAGAAATATTTAGGAAAAATAACAGTTTGTAAATGAACTTTCTCCATTTGTCAGAACAACCGATCAACGATCAGCCCCTCTCTGTACAGCTGCCTGAGAGGTGAACATTAGAGCAGCTCTGGGCCCACCAGCCCCTCACCTCCTCTCTCTGTTCCCACAGCACTGTGTCTGCTGCTCTACCATCTCCCACAATAAAGTGTGCTCTTAATGAGCCACAACCTGTCAGGTCTGAGTTAGTTAAACTGAGGTCTGCTCTAAAGGAGAGTACTTTCTGCAAGAGCTGTAACCCTAATTTTAGGCCCACTCCACCAATATGTTATTAAAGTCAACCTAACTAAAGTGCCAGTTTGCTTAAATAAAGGCTTAGTACCATAAATTGATTACAATTTTAAGCTAAATATAAAAACAATAGTGGGGAAGCATTACTAAAAAAGGTAGAATTAAATCATTTATAAATATACTCTGAAAGTTAGATAATACACATCAGTAAGCCTTCTATGAAGCCTTATGAGAAATAAAATAAACTAGCAGAGCTGATTAAGCTAATTGACATTATCCTCAATGGCCACAGCAGGGTTGTTCCCTATGAGCGCTGTACAAGTTTCATTTGGCAATGATCTCACTGTGCACATGCTACTGATGGGGCCGCACTGCTCTCCCTGCCGCAGTGTACCTGATGTGCGCTTCAAAACAAAGCAGCCACTGAAAAACATCGTCTAGATCCAGGAAAACAAACAAGACACCTCAATTAAAGACACAGCTAATGACTCTGTGGTTAATAATTAATGAAACTTAACAGCGTGGCAGGGGCATAGAGGCTTCACTTTGCACAGCACTCTTGGGCCTTCCACCTACATGCAGAAAATCAGTGACTGGTTATGACATCAGGCTGTTGCAATCTTCCCTGGGCTTTTCATCACCCAGGACCAGTGCCAGACACAGCTCTCTGAACCTTTAAGATACTTGATAATAAGAATATGAGTCTAATCTCAGGAACTCCCTACATCGCATTAATTCTCATATTGTTCCAATAGAAAACCACAGATTTTATGCATCAAACACTTGTATGAACTTAAACAATGTAATACATTTATGTGGTCTCTAGATCTACAGAATCAACTTGCCATTTTATTACTTAATCCTCAATCTGATCAGTACACTAGACTGATCGTGCTGATCGTGCTGTACAATGTAGCCTTGCCAGAAGCTGATACCCAGTGTTGAACAGTTTAGCTGCTGTGTTCATATGTGCAGTGAAGTGGAGGGATGCATCTGAGGCAGGCCTCTGGGAAGACACAGGGAGACCCTCCTAGAGCAGCTTTCAACAAGCCAGCGGGTCTTGCTTCATTCTCTGGGAAACATTGTGAAAACGCACTGAATGACAGACCCAGACAAACCTGCTTTACACAGATTAAAGAATTCCCCAAAGGAGAACACACAACTGCACAGTGGAACAGCCCAGTACCTTCACAATAGACAAGGCTCTGCAGATGCTCGTGATCTTTCAGACAATACATCAGTTCCCCTTGAATTGTCCCAGGATCAGAACATTATTCATTCCTTGTATGTGGTCAAAAGTGTCCCCTCCTAATTAAATTATGATATATGTATACAATTGTATAAAATAATGTAAACTGTACAGCACATCTAAAAAGGTGCAATAACCATCCCACTGAGTATTAAAAAAATATATGCTTTAGTGCAAACAGAGTCTCTGAGAGTCAAGACACTAACAAGACATGGAGAGATGAATGCAGTTCACTGCAGAACAGACCTTCATTGTTGCCTCATACACACTGTCTGAGGGGGCTTTCCCCTTGGCCTCCACCAGTAACTCCCTACATTGAAAATGTAAATGACCAGATCATCATAATTCGTCTGACTGCACATACGTTCCTCTGCTACAATGGTAATCACTGCTTTTTGGTCAGTTGCATTGGTCTTATGGTAAAGAATAATAACGGGAAATTGAAATGCTGAAAAAAAGATTTTCAACAAGAAAATTATTACTTCACATGACTTTATAATACAGTGGAGTATAATTATCGTTTTAGGAAAAAAGCTTTTAATGGAACAGAAATCATACATCAAACATTTTAGTTTTCAGTAAAACAAGATTTAAGAAGTTAACAGGGAGCAAGAGCATGCTATAATGATGACTGAGTTATTGTCAATTATGTACTGCAACATGTAGTTATTTTTATCAACCTGAAGTTTAAAAGGACTGTATAATGGAAATATTATTCCTTAAAATTACACATTCAAATGAAGAGCCTATTAAAGATAATATACACAATTACTATGCCTTGATTTTGTTACATTATCTTAAGAATTAAAATATATTAAAATTTTGCTAAATATAATTCTGAAATGTGAATATTTATTTTCAAGTATCTTACTGAAATGCATGCAGATGATAATACATGTTATGGGGATGTGGGAGTGTTGATAGAAGTGGTTCTACACACCCAGTTTAAAGAGCTTTAGAAAATGGACATTTGAACGCCCATAAACTTCTCGCCGGTAGTTCTGGGACAATTCCTTGCTACATCCTGTTCGCCTACATGCTGATCAACGACACTCTCCAGCTGTTGTTCACGGTGCTCCTCTTCCTGTTTACCTGGCCATCGTCTTCTGTGGGCCGCTGTTGTTCATCTCCAGCACCACCTACTAGAACACACCCTTCATCCTGGCCACCATGTCTCTGGAGCGCTACATCGCCATCTGTTACCCCCTGAGGCACAAGGAGATCTGCCGAGTGGACAGGACCTGGGTCGTCATCCTGGCACTGTGGCTGACGAGCTGTATCATTCCCACCATCAATTTTGCTTTGGTGGGCTCTTACTCCATTGATGTGTACTCCACCCCGGTTACTTGCATGACAAAGCTCCTCAACTCCTCCCACATTCAAAAGCTCTTCAAAGTCTCGGTGAATGCCTTGTTTCTTGCTCTGGTCGCCACCGTGATCCTGTCCACCTATGTCAGGATACTGCTCAAGGCCAAGAGGATGCGGTCTGACAAGGCCCCTGTGAACAAAGCCCTGCACACTGTCATTCTGCACGGCGTCCAGCTGCTGCTCTGCATGATGTCTTACACTTATCCAGTCACAGAGGGCCTCATAGTGGTTCAAGTGGGGTGGCTCAGGGAACACATCTCCTTCTTCAACTACTTCTGTTTCATTCTCCTGCCCCGTTTCCTCAGCCCCCTGATCTATGGCCTGCGAGACGAGAACCTGAGAGTTCACATGAAGGGGTCCATACAGTGCTGCTCCACCAAAATTAATCCTAATGCATCTGGGAACAAGTTCATCAAATGATAATGACTGCCAAACTTTTTAATGCTGAATCCTGACAAGACTGAGGTGATGCTGATTGGCTGGACCCATCAGTTAAAATGAAAATCTTAAAGCACTTGTAGATGGTCTTGAGACCCACTGCACTAGTCTAGACTCTATAGAACCTAGTCTAGAGAACCTATGCAAAAATGTGTATCCTCACCTGGCTTTTGATGAGCACATCTGTAATATTACAAAAGTTTCATTTTACCTTCTAGGTAATATTGCTCTCATTCAGTCTGGTCTTACTTAGTAAGATGCAGAAAATGCATACATATACACTCACCTAAAGGATTATTAGGAACACCTGTTCAATTTCTCATTAATGCAATTATCTAACCAACCAATCACATGGCAGTTGCTTCAATGCATTTAGGGGTGTGGTCCTGGTCAAGACAATCTCCTGAACTCCAAACTCAATGTCTGAATGGGAAAGAAAGGTGATTTAAGCAATTTTGAGCGTGGCATGTTTGTTTGTTCCAGACGGGCCGGTCTGAGTATTTCACAATCTGCTCAGTTACTGGGATTTTCACGCACAACCATTTCAAGGGTTTACAAAGAATGGTGTGAAAAGGGAAAAACATCCAGTATGCGGCAGTCCTGTGGGCGAAAATGCCTTGTTGATGCTAGAGGTCAGAGGAGAATGGGCCGACTGATTCAAGCTGATAGAAGAGCAACTTTGACTGAAATAACCACTCGTTACAACCGAGGTATGCAGCAAAGCATTTGTGAAGCCACAACACGTACAACCTTGAGGCGGATGGGCTATAACAGCAGAAGACCCCACCGGGTACCACTCATGTCCACTACAAATAGGAAAAAGAGGCTACAATTTGCACAAGCTCAGCAACATTGGACAGTTGAAGACTGGAAAAATGTTGCCTGGTCTGATGAGTCTCGATTTCTGTTGAGACATTCAGATGGTAGAGTCAGAATTTGGCGTAAACAGAATGAGAACATGGATCCATCATGCCTTGTTACCACTGTGCAGGCTGGTGGTGGTGGTGTAATGGTGTGGGGGATGTTTTCTTGGCACACTTTAGGCCCCTTAGTGCCAATTGGGCATCGTTTAAATGCCACGGCCTACCTGAGCATTGTTTCTGACCATGTCCATCCCTTTATGACCACCATGTACCCATCCTCTGATGGCTACTTCCAGCAGGATAATGCACCATGTCACAAAGGTCGAATCATTTCAAATTGGTTTCTTGAACATGACAATGAGTTCACTGTACTAAACTGGCCCCCACAGTCACTAGATCTCAACCCAATAGAGCATCTTTGGGATGTGGTGGAACGGGAGCTTCGTGCCCTGGATGTGCATCCCACAAATCTCCATCAACTGCAAGATGCTATCCTATCAATATGGGCCAACATTTCTAAAGAATGCTTTCAGCACCTTGTTGAATCAATGCCACGTAGAATTAAGGCAGTTCTGAAGGCGAAAGGGGGTCAAACACAGTATTAGTATGGTGTTCCTAATAATCATTTAGGTGAGTGTAGAATAGGAATGATAATAATTAGGTAAGTCTTCTTCATTCGTTATTTGTGCTGCTGATTTTATGTCTGTGCGACCTTAATTGGAAATTACCTCCTTGTAAAGTATATATATAACAATAAATACCAAGAGCATATTGTCACAGCATGAAATTCCTCTGGCCTTCGGTTTTTCTATCATAAAGGTGCCATAAAATGTGATTCTCCCTGTTTGAAATTCATACAGCAATACTGTGCAAACTACCAGCCAGCTTCAGAAGAGTAATACAGCATTCCCACTCAGACCACTTACTGAGAAAGCAAGCAAACACCAGTTAAGCTGTGAATCTACAGGTGTATGCTTAATCAACTTTTGAATTACATTGCAGGAGAACAAATGCTACCTTTCCAGTAACACGTTTAAGTGTATCTTCATCTCCTAGAAACAAGGACAACACTTTATTCTACAACTGAGTCAATACAATAAAAAGAGATGTGATTCCTCCACATCTTCTTATTTCTGTTTTGTTGTGTAATATGTAGGAGGTGCACTTTTATTTTAGTTGTAGTTTTTCTCTCAAATCCCTTACACAGATGATCATACTTAATCATCCAGACTGGGATCGAAAAAAGCTGAACTGCAGTTTTTCTGCAAAATATCTAAAATACAAATTAACCATTCTGATGCCATGTAATCATAAAACACATATTCAAAGCGGTCTTGCAGTAGGAGTATTTTCAAAGGAACCAATATTTACTTATTTTCAAAAGATTAGTCATTTATCTGAGGCGCTTATATAATTTAATGTGGAGATATATTTTCCTAAGCCAAAAGGAGAAAAAAAAGTCAGGGGAATTACTAGATTTTACAGTTAATTATATTTCCATCTCCCAGGGTGCAGCTTAAGATTCGTCCCAAATAGACTGCTGGCAATTATATAAAAGCTTTGAAGGAACTGGCAATCAGAGATTATAATTATACCCAAAGCACTGAAGTTTAAAGCTCACAGTACTACCACTTGCATACTTTTTGTATTGTAGAGTCACATTTTATCTTAAGTTAAGCAACGTTTGCAAATAGGAAGACAGTAATAATGTACCACCTTGCACCACAAGAGGGCAGTAAATTTTGGGATGAAGTTGGGATATTGGGAGGCTGTAGGGGTTTAGCCTACTACAATTTGGCCATAATTTGTGCATAATTAATCTTAGGATATAAGAGTAACCCCTTTTACAATATAAAATGGTAATTAGGGAAACATGAAGCAAATTGATAAATTACAATTAGCATTCTAGTACTATACCTGAAATCCACCTATGAAAATACATACATTTCACATACATTTATTCTGTGACCAATAAGTATAGTGTCTTGTGTATTTATGCACATTTCAAGGTTATTCCACAGTAATATGTTGGTACCCCATTGCATTCCTCTGCAATGGAAATACTACACACCCTGCATGTGTAATGTTGAGTTAATGCCAACCATCTCGAGGAAAACTTTATTATGTATTTTCAAATATGATAGTGAAGTATGTAAGTTGAAGCTGAACTATTTGGGAAAGAAGTTTAAAAACAAAACAATAACGGGTGGAACTCAGTTTCATTCCTGTCTCTCTCCTTGAGGACAGGTTAGCACACAGGGCTGGATTAACAAATTCTGAGCCCCTGGGCAAGAATGCCTTGGGGCCCCCTCCCACCTGCTAGTTTATATATATGTATGTATATATATATATACATATAAACAGAAACTAAGAGACTGAAAAAAATAATATTTAGAAGCATGTGGCCACTACAGTGTCAGGTTTGCAGAAAGATTGCCTTCCTGGATGAACTCATCTGGGTTACAGTGGGTCGTAACTAGCGACCAGGGGACCTGGGAGCTCTGACAATGGGAGATGTTCCTCTAAGGAAAACCAAGGGAAACTGCCAGTAGGAAAGTCCTGAAATGTTTGTACCTGAATGCCAGGAGTATAAGGAACAAGATGTTAGACTTGGAAGCCACAGTGCTAGCATGTGACTATGATGTTGTAGGAGTGACAGAAACATGGCTTACAGAAAATGATGGGGATGAATACAAGTTGGAAGGATACGCACAGTTTAGGAGAGACAGACAAAATCGAAGAGGGGGTGGGGTAGCATTATATGTGAAAAATGACATTGAGGCAGAAGAACTTGTATTAGATCCCAGTAACGGAACAGAATCTTTGTGGGTGAAACTTTTGAACAAGAGATCTGGAGGATTAGTGGTAGGAGTGTGTTACAGGCCGCCAAACTCAGATATTCAGAAAGATGCTGCATTGTACAGTATAATCAGGACTGCATGTAGTAAGGATGTGGCTGGATTTCAATTTCCCAAACTTAGACTGGGAAAGCCCAGTGGGGACTACAGAAGCAGAAATATAAATGGTTGAGATGGTAAATTACTGTTTTCTAACTCAATTTGTCAGGGAACCAACCAGGGAGAGTGCATGTATTGACTTGATCTTTTCAAATGACCAAGATAGAGTCAGGGGGACAGTAGTTAGTAGACGGGCTACTGGCCAAAGCCGGGGGGAATCCACTGGTCATGGTCCACATTGGAACCAATGACATATGAAAAGGTAAGACAAATTTAAAGAGTTAGGGAAGAAACTAAAGAGCAGAACCTCCATGGTAGTTTTCTCCGAAATATTTCTGGTACCACGTGCATGGCCAGGGAGACAGGCAGAGATTAGAAAGTTTAACACATGATTGAAATCTTGGTGTAGGGAAGAGGGGTTTTGATTTATAAGCACATAAGAAAGTTTACAAGTGAGAGGAGGCCATCCGACCCATCGTGCTTGTTTGGTGTCCATTAGTATCTAAGTGATCCAAGGATCCTATCCAGTCTGATTTTAAATGTTCCCAAATGTTCAGCTTCAACCACATTGCTGAGGAGTTTGTTCCAGATTGTAACAACTAGGTCAGGTTCTTGTGCGCAGATTTTCGCAGTTATGTGCAGAACTACAGAATTCTCCGCTCCCATTGGTGTAGCTGTGCAGAATCACGCAGAACTGCGAATATCTGCACTTCATAAACAAGATGTTAATGTTATGACTGTTTATGCTGCTGTGCTGCACTCTGAGAGCAGGAGGAGGATGGCAAAAACTAAGTCTGTCCTGTTATGATTAATTGTGGTCAGCAATGGACGTGTTTGTTGAACACACGGGGGGATAGCATTTTGTTTACCGTTATCTCCTGTATCAAATGGAAATGGCCACAATCATTCATATTTAAATTTAAAGTTGGCAAAAAAAGCTGTAAAATCTCAAAAATAAATAAATTATACCTACATTACACGATTATACACATTTGTGCACACTCATACTCATGGTAGATTGATACCACTGCATTATTTTTGTCTTAAAACATAAGTGCCACACAATGTATATTAATCTACCAGTTTTAGTTATTTTACAGAATGTAAAGGCAGTAGATATTAAGTAATTATATGTTGAGAAAATGTGCATTTGTAATGACAATGCAAGTGCAAACAAAACACAAACAATATGGAAGGGTTACTAATGCAGCCAAATTAACAACCTTCTACTTCTTGTATGCAACGGCAGGGCAGAATCTGTGGGACTTTTTACATGTATTTTAGCATTATAATCCTCAAACTTAATGCGTGATGAAATGGGATTCATGTATTTTACTGCACTGTAGCAATACTGTAACATTTAAATGATGTATTCATTGTATGATGTACTTATTTATTCTTTAATGGTGTGACATGCTTTAGCATGGTGTTCCACTATATACAATTAAGATTGTTTGATTTGATTTAATTTGAATGAGGATTAAAGATTCTCCTTGTCCAAAATTAAAAGGGACATATTCCAAAAATGATCAAGCTAGTGAAGTGCTATTACTATTGCTCTTTTATATTTGTAAATTGACAATCTGTGAGCAAAAATGGAACCTGCATTATTATATATTTTTGGGGGGAAGAAGATGGGCCTCACTTCATTCAGCTTGATATTATTATTATTATTATTATTATTATTATTATTATTATTATTATTATTATTATTTCTTGGCAGTATACAGTAAGTCCCATTAGCAGACTGGAGCTGCACTTGCTCTCCAGACTACAGAGGGATAAGGAGTTGGGTTCAAGGTGGGGGGAAGTTGGCAGTAGATGTAGGTGGGTGGGTGGGTGGGATGATTCTAACTGTCCATATTTAGGGAAGATTTTAGATTTTTAGATTTTTCTGTATTGTGGTTTGTTTTGTTGGCATGTTTGCTTAATAACTTAATTAAAACATAAATATTGGTAAAAAAATGCAGTTTAGCCCCTGTATAAAAACTTTTATATACCTAATTTATCATTGGCACGCTCTGGCACTTGGCAAGGTATACAAAACCAGACTTTGGGCACTCCATTCAAAAAGGCTCACCATCCTTGGCCTACACTCTCCCTAATTAGGTTCATGTCTCCGACCTTAACAGTTAAATAAAATTAGTAAGAATTGCATTCTTCTAAAGCGCTTGTCCTGCGTCAGACATGAATATAAAGTGTGTTGGTGCTACACACTGGACACGAGCTGCCTGTATTTCAATAGGAGCTCCACACTGCTTTAAGGATAATGGGCAATTAGCATCGTGAAATATAAACTGTTTACTTTCTTGATTATTGCGCCGCAACTGGAAAGAATCTGACCAATCAGAAATGACGTCAACCCACTTGGAAACACGCACACGCCCCATAACAAACCGTGTGGACGACGAGAAGTTAATTAATGAGCTCCAGCAATATCCATTACTGTATCATTGTAAATTAAAAGACATACACATCCATTCAAAAGACAATGCATGGGTGAACATCACAGCAGCTCTACTTTAATGACAGCTGTGCCTAAAAAAAACAATATTAATAAATAATTACATTTGATTTTTATTTTACATATTAACTTTATTATTCACTTTATGATTTAAATAATACAGTTGTATATGAGAAAAGGTCCCAAAATCATGTCCATGGTGATGTTTACACTTTATATAAAACAAAAGTTTTTTAAGATGGCGTACATAACGACATCAAGTTTTATATTTATTATATATCATGAAAAAGTGATTTTGTAGTCGCTTATTAGGTATTTATAGCCCTGATGGAGACACAGTAGTGTCAAAAGGCGTTGTTGCTCAATAAAATGAAACTTTTGTAATACAAGAGTTCTTATTTGGGCCAGCACCTCCTGGGAGGGAAGACGCTGCAGTGCACGGATGCTTTTAAGTTATATTCAGATATAGGGACGTATCGAGGCACCACCCCTTTTCATTCCCCTGTCGTTTTTTCCAATGTGCCCAATTTGTCCCCTCCACAATCCATGCCCAGATCCGCAACTGGGAAGAGTTGGACTGCACTTTGCCAGCACCCCCACCCCCACCCCCCACTGGGACCGAAGACACTCTGGCCAGAGGGTGCAAAAAATTGTTTCAGCCACTGCCCCCCTCGCTAGGCTGTGCATGTTACTGTTCAGAGATATCATTTTGAGTTTTGAGATTCAAACCCAGTCTTCTGCAGCATAGTGCAATAGATTACATTATAACAAATGTGATCACTCCAGAGGTACATATTTTGTGTTGTTTATTTTGTTTTGTGCTTTATTATACAACTGTTTGGGATATATATGTGTGTGTGTGTGTGTGTGTGTGTGAGAACAGTGAGTTTGCTAAGAAAACTCAAAATTATTTATATAAATCCCCCAATGTTACCCTTTGTTAATACTGAATACACATGAAAGTAATATCCAGATATGTGCCTAAACAACATTTAGTCACAGGAACAGACTTAAGAGGTCAAAACACAGGAGGACATAGATAATAATAACAATAAGTGAAGGAAACTGAAGGACATATATACACTCACCTAAAGGATTATTAGGAACACCTGTTCAATTTCTCATTAATGCAATTATCTAACCAACCAATCACATGGCAGTTGCTTCAATGCATTTAGGGGTGTGGTCCTGGTCAAGACAATCTCCTGAACTCCAAACTGAATGTCTGAATGGGAAAGAAAGGTGATTTAAGCAATTTTGAGCGTGGCATGGTTGTTGGTGCCAGACGGGCCGGTCTGAGTATTTCACAATCTGCTCAGTTACTGGGATTTTCACGCACAACCATTTCTAGGGTTTACAAAGAATGGTGTGAAAAGGGAAAAACATCCAGTATGCGGCAGTCCTGTGGGCGAAAATGCCTTGTTGATGCTAGAGGTCAGAGGAAAATGGGCCGACTGATTCAAGCTGATAGAAGAGCAACTTTGACTGAAATAACCACTCGTTACAACCGAGGTATGCAGCAAAGCATTTGTGAAGCCACAACACGTACAACCTTGAGGCGGATGGGCTATAACAGCAGAAGACCCCACCGGGTACCACTCATGTCCACTACAAATAGGAAAAAGAGGCTACAATTTGCACAAGCTCAGCAACATTGGACAGTTGAAGACTGGAAAAATGTTGCCTGGTCTGATGAGTCTCGATTTCTGTTGAGACATTCAGATGGTAGAGTCAGAATTTGGCGTAAACAGAATGAGAACATGGATCCATCATGCCTTGTTACCACTGTGCAGGCTGGTGGTGGTGGTGTAATGGTGTGGGGGATGTTTTCTTGGCACACTTTAGGCCCCTTAGTGCCAATTGGGCATCGTTTAAATGCCACGGCCTACCTGAGCATTGTTTCTGACCATGTCCATCCCTTTATGACCACCATGTACCCATCCTCTGATGGCTACTTCCAGCAGGATAATGCACCATGTCACAAAGGTCGGATCATTTCAAATTGGTTTCTTGAACATGACAATGAGTTCACTGTACTAAACTGGCCCCCACAGTCACCAGATCTCAACCCAATAGAGCATCTTTGGGATGTGGTGGAACGGGAGCTTCGTGCCCTGGATGTGCATCCCACAAATCTCCATCAACTGCAAGATGCTATCCTATCAATATGGGCCAACATTTCTAAAGAATGCTTTCAGCACCTTGTTGAATCAATGCCACGTAGAATTAAGGCAGTTCTGAAGGCGAAAGGGGGTCAAACACAGTATTAGTATGGTGTTCCTAATAATCCTTTAGGTGAGTGTATATGTGGGGTTTCAATTGGTAACACTAACAGTTTTCAACAGTTATGGAAATTCAAGTGGCAGCGATCGACAAGTTTGTACATCATATACATCACAAACCAAGTGTCTACTAACTACAGATCCAGTAACACATATTATAGAGTTTAAATGAGGATAACATAAATGGATACTATTATAGCAGTTTCTACATCTAAGTCAGATTATCAACATTCAGAACAAATTTTAGGCTAGCAATTCCCATAATGGTTATGGAGTCTCATGGTTGTTTGTAAACTATTGCAGCATCAATGACAACCCCCAGGAAACCAACGAGGAACAGCATCATGGTCTCCATTTTCTCTCAGGAACACCTGAAAGATCAAGGGTAGCAGTGATTACTTAACAGTTTTTATCTGATTGATGTGAAACTATTTAAGAGTATCTTTGCCTTTTTCCTGAATTTTGACTTTGTACACTGCTGGACTTAATTTGTCCAGAATGAGGAATGGTCCATACCAATCGGCTTCTAAGGTATGGCGTTTGTGTTTGTAATTTCAAACCGTACATCTGTCACCAATCTGCAGTTCTTCTTCATGAACTTTGGTGTCAAAATATTTCTTAATTTGTCTCTGTTTGTGGCCTAATTGTTTAGCTACAAAGCGTTGCATTTGATCTACAGACACTAGGCAATTTTGTAACCAAGTTACATTAGCAGCTTGCAAAAGAACAGGTTGTTCTTCCAAAGGAAGCAAACAATGTCCTGGGACAGGCATAAGACGTCCAGTCATCGCTTGATGTGGTGTAATTCTGGTAGTGGAGTGTGTTGTTGACCGCATTGCCATTAGGCACAGATGTAAAGCCTCAGTCCACCTTTTTGGATTGTCTTGACACATTTTTTTCAAAAGTGTTTTTAGAGTGCGGTTTCCACGCTCGACTACTCCTGACGATTGAGGGTGGAATGGAATGTGTAATTTCTGAGTGATGCCTAATGCTTGACACATAACTTTCACTACACTGCTTGTGAAATGTGTTCCTCGATCACTATCAGTCACCTTCGGTAGTCCCCACCTAGTGAACACATTTTGTATGAGAGTTTTCGCTACAGTGGCAGCAGTGGCACACCTGCAAGGAAAAGCCTCAATCCACTTTGTGAATTTGTCAAGGATAACCAAAATATACTGGTAACCCTGTGATGTTTTGGCTAAAGGACCAATGAAATCAATTTGAATATGAGTCATGGGACCTTCCGGCGGAGTTGATAGTCTGAGATTGGATTTGTGTGTGAAAGGTGCAGGATTCACCTGTAAGCAGACAAGACAGTGATTACATGCAGTGGTCATGTCAGCTTTCATCGTCGGCCACCAGTAGTACTGTGTAATCTTCTCTAGTGTCTTTTCTACAGAAAAATTACCTCCTACTGGTGAGTTGTGAAATAGGTCAAAAATATCTGGAGCTAACTGTGAGGGAACACAGACTACAGGGTATTCAGATTGTGGAATGTTTACCATGAGGACCTTTTCAGAATCACCCGCACCCACTAGAGTAGTTTTGTGAGACCAAAACGTAGGTTGTGGAAGCGGTTTCTCCTGCAAATGGCAGTGAATATTAGTCTGGATGTCTGAATCTAATTTTTGAATCTCAAAAAGAGACTGTGAGTTAGCCAAGGCAGAGACATTTTCATTGGTAGGCAATGGATCTGGCAAATGCCACGGACCACAGTGTCTAGCAGCAAATTTAGCACACCGATCAGCTTCATCATTTCTGATATGATGTTCACCTCTATGATCCTTTCTCACATGGGCCTTAACTTTCAAAACAGCAATTTCGCCTGGTCTCGACTGAATAGAAGACCAGATATGTTGTAGTAAGGTAGTATGTTTCAAGGGACAATCATCTGATGATCGGAAATTGTTTTTGGCATAGAGAGGTAGCAAGGTACATGCAGTAACAACATAAGCACTATCTGTATAAATATCTGCAGAATCATCAGTTATCCTAAGGGTTTCAAACAAAGCTGCCAATTCAGAATATTGTGACGATTGTCCTGGACAAGAAAATTTAACAGTGTACTCAGGGAACAATACTGCAAAACCTGCTAGCGATCTACCAGAGTTCTTACAAATGTATGTTGATCCATCAATATACACATTCGGAACCTGTGAACGCGGCTCAAAAACAAAAGGATTAGGCAAAATATCAGTGTCAGGCAATGGACACTCATGTGGTTTACCCTGCATATGCAACATTTGTGGAATCAATGTGGTTCATTTACTATCAAGGTCTAAGTCACGTTGCAACATTAACAAAGTCCAATGTGAAAGTCTCTGTGATGAAACTAAAGTATCTGTGGGCTTCAATAACAAGTTCAGTGGAGTATGCGGTGTGTGCAGCACCACTTTGTTCAGTCCTGTAATGTAAGTGAAATGTTTCACTGCCCAAAAAGTCAATAACAAGTGTCTAGTGCACGTATCATACTGTCTCTCAACACCCTGAAGACACCGGGAAGCGAAGGCTACTGGTTTCAGCACACTGTGGCGTTCTTGACAAAGCACGGCAGTCAGTGCTTCTTTGGAGGAGCCCACCTCTAGGTGAAAAGGTAGTTTAGGGTTTGGAGTTAGCAGCACAGTAGCTTGCACCAATGCTTGTTTTAACTGTTCAACAGCTTTAGTGTGATTCTCTGTCCAAGTTTCAGTACTGTAGAAATCTTCAGGCACCTCTTTTCGCAAAAGTTTGTATAGTGGCTTTACAAAAGTAGCAAACTCTGGAATAAAGTCTCTTTGGTATCACATCAAACCTAGGAAAGAACGCAATGCAGTTTTAGTGACAGGCAAAGGCAACTTTGTGATTAGCTGAACCTTGGCATTGTCAGGTGATTTCCCCTCTGGAGTGAGAGTAACACCTAGATATGAAACAGAGTCTCAAAACAATTGCACTGTCTTTGGGTTGATTTTCAAACCTGCTTATAAAAGGAGATTTAAGAGTTCATCAAGGAGCTGAAGATTTTCTTCTTCTGTAGTTGTAGCAATCAGTAGATCATCGACGTATTGGACAAGGCACTCAGGTCTGGAAAAACCTTTTATAGCCTCAGCCATCTGCTTGTGAAAAATGGTTGGAGAATTATGCAAACCTTGCAATAAGCGAGTTCATGTGTATTGCTGATTGTCAAAAGTGAAAGCAAATTTGTATTGGCAATTTTGAGCAAGTGGAATGCTCCAGAAACCATTGGAAATGTCCAGTACTGTGAAGACTTTACTGTCAGTTGGGACACGGGACAGTAGAGTGGCAGTGTCTCTTCCAATCGGTGCACAGGTAGGTGTCACAGCGTTGAGTCGCCTGTAGTCCACAGTCAATCTCCAGGATCCGTCTGGCTTCCGCACAAGCCAAATAGGAGAGTTTGTTGTAGAAGTACAATGTCTTATGACTCTTTGCTGTAACAGACAACTAATAACAGTTGCAACAGATTCGTGAATTTCATTGGGGATCCCATATTGTTTTTGAAATTTATGAGGAGGACCATTGATGTCTTCCTCATGACCCACATTACCACAATCATGCTTATGCCTGGCAAACACATCAGAGTATTTTGCTATTATTTGCCTCACTGCATAATTTTCATTGAATGGAAGTGGTAATTCACCTGGTGACTTAATAGTGCATACTGCATGTGAATCACTAACAGTGTACACAACATTTCTGCCTCTGTTAAACCAAATCTGATTATTAGCGTAATCAAGTATTACACCTTCTCTTCTCAAGACATCCAAACCAATAATTGACTGACCCTCAGGTAAAGGCATTAATATAGGAGACCAAGTTGTTTGACAATCACCTATTTTCAAATTACATTTTATACCCTTCATAGCAGTAGTCATGTCTCCCTTAAACCCAGATACTTTAGCTGTAATACCTGTAGATAATGTGTGTGTGTGTGTGTGTGTGTGGAGATTGAGCATGTAGGACAGATACAGAAGCACCAGTGTCTAAGAGCATGCATTGCTGTGGGCCTCCGTCAACAGCTGCTTTTATGATTGGCCTATTCCATCTGTCCCGGTAGAGCTTCGTTTCTACCTTCAGGGAGGCCACGCACCCCTATGCTTGCTGTGCATGGGCTGCTTTCCCTATGAGATCTGCGTCAGGAAGTGCAACAACTGCGCACTGGAGCTGTAGCTCATTCTGCTGATACAGGGGAGGAGCTGAGTACTGAGGAGGAGCCGGTGCTGCCTTTGACTCATCGTAGATGGGAGGAGTCACGTTAGACTCCGCCCCCTCGGGGTGTCCTGGCCTGTCTGTTTAACTTGGGGTCAGTGTGAGTCTGATCTCCAGCGCGGTCACTTACGATTGTAACCAGAGTTGTGTTTCTTTTCCCAGTGTGGATTATAAGGGGGACAACGCCCATAGTCAGGCTCAGTGTTTAAGAAAACATGAGGCCCCTCGACCTGGAATAATTTTTCACGGGATTCTTTTTCAGTGTTCCCCTTATTATCAATTTTAACACATTTCCAAGCTCCTTGTTTCACTAATTCCTGTGATCTGCAAATTGTAGGAAACAAATTCTCCCAATCCTCGGTTGCATCAGCTGAGATGCCCAGGATTGCTTTCAAATCAGGGTGTAATTCATGTAAAAAGGACTTCTTAAACTGTTCATCATATATATCATCCTCAATTGTATCCAGAAACAAATAGAGAGCTCGTTTTCTCAGAGCATATGCCCTTACATGTTCGCCTTTTCTCTGTGTTGCAGAATAAAATTTACTTCCCCAATCTGCTGCATTCCAGCCACAAGCTTCGCTTATTAACTCTAAGACCTCAGTCCACGAAGTCGCTCTCCCCACTTCATCAACACTTAACAGGGATCTTAAAGTCGGAGAACATGCAGCTAAAACTATTGTTTTCCAATGCAGGTCGTTCAGTTGTGGGTGTAACTGAATAAAAGTTGAATTATTAATTCCTCTAAATCTGTCTCTAGAGTAATTGGACCCAAATCATCTTTGAATGCTCTCAGTTCCAGAGCAGTCAGAGGCTTAGTTGTCTGAGGCTCATTACTGACTTGAGGATCTTCAGAGCTGTCTGTGTTTTCTGAATGACTTCGTCTTCTCGTACTGTCATGTATTGGACTCGGCTCTGTGTCGCTCGTCCTTAACATGCGCTTCACTGCAGCCCGAGTGCGAAGCGCACAGACGGGAGCGGATTCAGGATTGAATTCACAGTCCCACGCCTCTCTCTCTAGCTCTTCCCAATATTCATCATCATCAGAGTCCAGTTCAGGACACGGACCTCCGACAGCTGCAATGATAGCAGTTTTCATGCCTAGTTTGGTTTTTAAGCACATTACTAGCTGTTTACATGCGGTGTGATTACTTTGGGAAACTTTGGTCGCAGTGTGTCTGAGAGCTGCCTGGCAATCATTGAACTTTTGCTGTAAAGTGCGATTCTCTTTTCTCAGACTCTCATTGTCAGATCTGCGCTGCTCTTCATCGAAACAGGCAGCAGCTGCGATCACAGCATTATTACTCACTGTCTGCATCTGAAGTTTCAACTCTGCATTTTGTAAAATCAGGGCACATTTCTCATCGTTAACAAGTTTACATTTAGTTTCTACCTCGGCAGAATGATCAGATAAGATCTTAACACACTGAGCTAACCCATAAAGAGCAGATCATTTCAGTTGTGACTTCTTCACTTTTTCGTTTGTTAACTCCGCTAAACAGGACTCTAAGTTGATATGCATTTCTAAAAATGTGTGTCTCCCACTGAACGATCCCTCTCAGTTTATATGTCCAAAGCAGAGAACACGGGTGCAGGGGAAGGTGATTGGGAGAGATTATGCAGGTAGGTTCAAGTGAGAATGTATCTGGTGGCGTGTACTGGGCCGGACAAACAATAAAACAATTAAAAACCCAATAACCCAATTAAACACAGAAAATAATACACCAAAAATAGGAAGTAAAGAACATACTTCATAAATGAAAATAAACGTAATCAATTTGAAGTGCACACAACAATATAAAAGTGAAAGAAAAATACAATAATTAACTAATCAGTGATTAAATTGCCCGTCACACACCGCATGTGACACTAGCAGTATAGACCTCTTGAGGAAGTCTAACTTACACTTTAAAAACACTGAACATTTTGTCTAAGATGATTCACTTCTATTTCCTTTACGCATTTTTATTATTATTATTATTATTATTCACAAAAGCTGTCTCCTACGATCATATATATGCTGTATTCATACCTGCAATTAAGTGACAGGACAAATCTGAAACAGGGCCCTGGACAGACACAGAAACCAACTTTCAACATGCCAGCTGGTCATGCTCCATTGTGAAACATTGAGAAAGACACCGAGTTATGAAACTAAATACATTAATGCTGTTCTCAGCTTTAAAAATTCCATGGATATCAGATCTCACAAACCTAGTCCATGGAACAATTAAGTAGCTGAATATCTTTCACAATAGAAAGGCTGGGGAGGAGCTAGTGCTTTTTCAAATTACATATCAGTTCACCTTTCATTGGCTTCGATTTTAAAGAACAGTCCTCTTTTGGTGTATTTTTGTGGCTGAATGTGTCCCCTACAAGTGATTTTTGATATATAAATAAATATATACAGCACTGAGTATAACAAAAACTACATTCATAACTCTGTTCATAAATAAAAAATTGAAGAGACATTCAAATGCTTGCACTGGTAGATAAAGTGAAGTAGTAGTAGGTCCTTCTGGTTTTAATTGCAGCCAACCTCATTTCCCCTAATTTATCAATTTTTACTTAATTAGTTAACTAACACAATCGTGAAGCACTGTGGCTTTCCCAGACGTATAATATGCTCTGAGGGGTGTACAGTATTTCACCCACAATTCAACAGTACGGCCATCCTTCACCTACCGTAACTACCATATCTCCAAGTTGTTGTTTTTTCCATTAGTACTAATTAAGAAAATGATGCATTATGACTATAGCAAGAAATTAATCCTTGAGGAAATCAAACGACCACATTTAAAGCATTAAACCATTTTCCTAATAGGACTCACTTCCTGGTGCTCTTTTTGGGAACTATCATATAAAAGTTGAAAAAGACCAGATCACCATCATTCGTCTGACTGCACATGAAGGTACGTTCCTCTGCTACAATGGTAATCACTGCTTTTTGGTATTTTTTTGGAGTCAGTTGCATTGGTCTTATGCTAAAGAATAATAGTGGGAAATTGAAATGCTGAAAATAATATTTTCAACAAGAAAATTATTACTTCACATGACTTTATAATATAGTGGACTATAATTATAGTTTTAGGAAAAAAAGCTTTTAACTGAACAAAAATCATATATCAAACATTTAAGTTTTCAGTAAAACAAGATTTAAGTTAAAACAGGAAGCAAGAGCAAGAGTTATTGTCAATTATGTACTGCAACATGTATGTATATAGTTATTTTTATCAACCTGAAGTTTGAAAGGACTGTATAATGGAAATATTATTCCTTGTTAAAAAGTACACATTCAAATGATAATACACACAGCTACTATGCCTTTATTTTGTTACATTAACTTAAGAATTAAAATATATTAAAATTTTGCTAAATATAATTCTGAAATGTGAATATTTCTTTTCAAGTATCTTACTGAAACGCATGCAGATGATAATACATGTTATGGGGATGTGGGAGTGTTGATGGAAGTGGTTCTACACACCCAGTTTAAAGAGCTTTAGAAAATGGACATTTGAACACAATAAACTTCAGCAAAGTTGCTGACAAATCTTCCAAAACTACAAATCCTGATGCATTCAATTAGGTAATGACTGATCCCTTATTTTCTAGGTCTTGCAGGTCACTGAAACCATAAGCAGCCTACAGTGGGTACAGCTCCATTGGCTGTGCCACTTAAACAATGAATAACTCAACAACCCTCCCAGCAAATACTACCTCTACTGCCAGCAGTGTGTCGGTGGTGCTGAGGATCTGCGTGGTCACTCCGCTTTTCGGCATCTTCCTGTGCTTCATCATCCTGATGCTGTACACAATGGCCTCTCGCCGGCAGTTCTGGGACAATTCCCGTTACATCCTGTTCACCTACATGCTGATCAACGACACTCTCCAGCTGCTGTTCACGGTGCTCCTCTTCCTGTTTACCATGACCGGCGTGCGCATGGCCATCGTCTTCTGTGGGCCGCTGTTGTTCATTTCCAGCGCCACCTACCAGAACACACCCTTCATCCTGGCCACCATGTCTCTGGAGCGCTACATCGCCATCTGTTACCCCCTGAGGCACCAGGAGATCTGCCGAGTGGACAGGACCTGGGTCGTCATCCTGGCGCTGTGGCTGACGAGCTGTATTATTCCCACCATCGATTTTGCTTTAGTGGGCTCTTACTCCATTGATGTGTACTCCACCCCGGTCACCTGCGTGACAAAGCTCCTCAACTCCTCCCACATTCAAACGCTCTTCAAAGTCACAGTGAATGCCTTGTTTCTTGCTCTGGTCGCCACCGTGATCCTGTCCACCTATGTCAGGATACTGCTCAAGGCCAAGAGGATGCGGTCTGACAAGGCCCCTGCGAACAAAGCCCTGCACACTGTCATTCTGCACGGCGTCCAGCTGCTGCTCTGCATGATGTCTTACACTTATCCTGTCACAGAGGGCCTCATAGTGGTTCAGGTGGGGTGGCTCAGGGAACACATCTCCTTCTTCAACTACTTCTGTTTCATTCTCCTGCCCCGTTTCCTCAGCCCCCTGATCTACGGCCTGCGAGACGAGAACCTGAGAGTTCACATGAAGGGGTCCATACAGTGCTGCTCCACCAAAATTAATCCTAATGCATCTGGGAACAAGTTCATCAAATGATAATGACTGCCAAACTTTTTAATGCTGAATCCTGACAAGACTGAGGTGATGCTGATTGGCTGGACCCATCAGTTAAAATAAAATTAAAATCTTAAACCACTTGTAGATGGTCTTGAGACCCACTGCACTAGTCTAGAGAACCTATGCAAAAATGTGTATCCTCACCTGGCTTTTGATGAGCACATCTGTAATATTACAAAAGTTTCATTTTACCTTCTAGGTAATATTGTTCTCATTCAGTCTGGTCTTACTTAGGAAGATGCAGAAAATGCATACATATAGAATAGGAGTTACCTTATTATTGTAATTCTTCTTCATTTGTTATTTGTGTTACTGATTTTATGTCTGTGTGACCTTAATTGGAACTGACCTCCTTATATATATATATATATATATAACAATAAATACCAAGAGCATGTTGTCACAGCATGAAATTCCTCTGGCCTTTGGTTTTTCTATCATAAAGGTGCCATAAAATGTGATTCTCCCTGTTTGAAATTCATACAGCAATACTGTGCAAACTACCAGCCAGCTTCAGAAGAGTAATACAGCATTCCCACTCAGGAATTGTGTATATCAGTAATATTCAAATGCAACACTGTTTAATCCTGGGCTATAAATACATGAATTAAATTATAATGGAATGGGTCTTTTTTCATTTTAACAATAAAATAATCACTGACTCAGCATTAATGTAGGAGGTGCACTTTTATTTTAGTTGTAGTTTTTCTCTCAAATCCCTTACACAGATGATCATACTTAATCATCCAGACTGGGATCGAAAAAAGCTGAACTGCAGTTTTTCTGCAAAATATCTAAAATACAAATTAACCATTCTGATGCCATGTAATCATAAAACACATATTCAAAGCGGTCTTGCAGTAGGAGTATTTTCAAAGGAACCAATATTTACTTATTTTCAAAAGATTAGTTATTTATCTGAGGAGCTTATATAATTTAATGTGGAGATATATTTTCCTAAGCCAAAAGGAGAAAAAAAAGTCAGGGGAATTACTAGATTTTACAGTTAATTATATTTCCATCTCCCAGGGTGCAGCTTAAGATTCGTCCCAAATAGACTGCTGGCAATTATATAAAAGCTTTGAAGGAACTGGCAATCAGAGATTATAATTATACCCAAAGCACTGAAGTTTAAAGCTCACAGCACTACCACTTGCATACTTTTTGTATTGTAGAGTCACATTTTATCTTAAGTTAAGCAACGTTTGCAAATAGGAAGACAGTAATAATGTACCACCTTGCACCACAAGAGGGCAGTAAATTTTGGGATGAAGTTGGGATATTGGGAGGCTGTAGGGAGTAGCCTACTACAATTTGGCCATAATTTGTGCATAATTAATCTTAGGATATAAGAGTAACCCCTTTTACAATATAAAATGGTAATTAAAGAAACATGAAGCAATTTGATTAATTACAATTAGCATTCTAGTACTATACCTGATACCCACCTATGAAAATACATACATTTCACATACTTTTATTCTGTGACTAATAAGGATAGTGTCTTGTGTATTTATGCAAATTTCACAGTTATTCCACAGTAATATGTTGGTACCCCATTGCATTCCTCTGCAATGGAAATACTACATACCCTGCATGTGTAATGTTGAGTTAATGCCAACCATCTACAGGAAAACTTTATTATATATTATTTTCAAGTATGATAGTGAATCATGTTTAAGTTAAAGCTTAACTATTTGGGAAAATTTAAAAACAAAACAATAACGGGTGGAACTCAGTTTCATTCCTGTCTCTCTCCTTGAGGACAGGTCAGCACACAGGGCTGGATTGACAAATTCTGAGCCCCTGGGCACAAATGCCTTGGGGCCCCCTCCCCCCTGCTAGTTTATATATATAAAATGTGTGTGTGCCATACATGGGTCAAAAACATAGTTTCTGTATTTCCAATTGGAACAGAAGTAAATACAAATTGCCACAGCCAGACCCAAGACAGTACAGGTGAGAGGCAGCCATCTTGTTGTTTTCCTAGTTTCAGACCTGTCTTAGCATTCCTCATTTTGTTTTAATTTTGCCTTAATCTTGTCTGTAGTTTGCCTTAATTGAAGTCAATTCAGTACAGCTGCTGAGTTGGTGAAAGTAAATAGGTTGAAGAAAGGGGATTTAGTCAAGGACTAGCAGGAATTCTGTTCCAGGTGGAGCCAGTTAGGTATGAATTGGTGGGAGGTAGACAAAAGCTACTTAAAGCAGGTGTTGAGAAAGAGCTGTGCTGTTTCTCGGTGAAAAAAGTCAAGCAGTTGACCAGGGGACAGAAACTAAGAGACTGAAAAAACTGTAACATTTAGAAGCATGTGGCCACTACAGTGTCAGGTTTGCAGAATGATTGCCTTCCTGGATTATTATTATTATTATTTTTTTCTTTGGCAGACGCCCTTATCCAGGGCGACTTACAACATAAGTGCAAAAATACAGAGAAGTACAAGGCATCAATCATTACAAGTTCAACTTAGCTAAAACATAGCAATTCAAAATACATTTTACAGATTCCAATTTACAATTTACACAAGTACAGTAAGAGACTTCCTACATCCTGGACGGTGAAAGCTAAGTGCTGTCAAGATGTAGGGTTACAGGCTAGGGCTACGGGAAAGGGAGCAAGGAGGAAAACAATCAAGAACGCGAGGAGCATAATAAGCTGAAGTGCTATCTAGCAGGGATAAGGGACTAATATACAAGTGCTGTCAGAAGAGATGCGTCTTGAGTAAGCGCCGGAATGAGGTCAATGATGAACTCATGGATGAACTCATCTGGGTTACAGTGGGTCGTAACAACAGAAAAGGGCGCACACATCCCTTAGAGACATCCCAAGACCTAGAAATGCCCGACAGGTTCCAACTGCTGGACATCGAGTTGGACAGTGACAGCTCAGAGGGTGATGGGAGGGCAGTTGAGCACCAGAGCACTGTAAAATGACAGAGTGTAGGCAGTTTCTTTATAGAACTCCATAGTTTTATTAACAACCTACTGCATCAGCTCTCTGTACCTTTTGTGAGTTCCTGTATATCACGTGGTGTCATCTTTTGTGATTTCATTCTCTCACGGTCATAAAGACTTAGTTACATTGTTAAACAATGAACAATATCTTCACAACAAGCACCATGGTGCCCACTCCCCCTCAGAACAGGGAGGTAGTTATAGTAGGAGACTCGATCCTTAGAGGTGTAGATCAAACAGTTTGTTCCAGTGATAAGGAGACCCGCATGATATCTTGCCCGCCTGGTGCTCAGGTTGCAGATCTCCCTAAACTAGTAGATGGGCTACTGGCCAAGCCAGGGGGAATCCACTGGTCATGGTCCACATTGGAACCAATGACATAGGAAAAGGTAGGACAGAGGTTCTGCAAGACAAATTTGAGGAGTTAGGAAAGAGACTAAAGAGCAGAACCTCCAAGGTAGTTTTCTCTGAAATACTTCTGGTACCATGTGCATGGCCAGGGAGACAGGCAGAGATTAGAAATCAGATACAGGGATGTATTGAGCCGCTGCCCCTTTTCATTCCCCTGTCATTTTTTTTCCTAAGTGCCCCCTTTGTCCCGATCGCCCCTCACCTATCCATGCCGAGATCCACAAGTGGGAAGAGTTGGACTGCACTTCGCCAGCACCCCCATCCCCCCCCACCGGGACTGAAGACGCTCTGGCCAGTGGGTGCCAATGATAAATTGTTTCCGCCACTGCCCCCCCCTGCTAGGCTGTGTGTATTACTGTAGAGAGATATCATTTTGAGATTCAAACCCAGTCTTCTGCAGCCTAGTGCAATAGATTACATTATAACAAATGTGATCACTCCAGGGGTACATATTTTGTGTTGTTTATTTTGTTTTGTGTTTTATTATACAACTGTTTGGGATATATGTATATGTGTGAACAGTGAGTTTGCCAAGAAAACTCAATTATTTATATAAATCCCCCAATGTTACCCTTTGTTAATACTGAATACACATGAAAGTAATATCCAGATGTGCCTAAATAACATTTCTTTTTGTTGGACATGGTTGTCACGCTTACCAGGTATGGGCAATGGGGACCCATGCACAGCTGTGAGGCAGGGCAAATAATCCAAAAGTGGCAAATCCAGAAGTCAGAAAGATACAACAACTCAGAGCTTAGGCTTCAGCCCCCCGAACATTAAAAAGCAGGGCTCAGCAGCCCCTGGAATTTTGATGAGCTACTTAATCATTAAAGGAAGAAAATTAAAACAACGAACCCCCAACCCCCACTCTTACTAGGGCAAACACCCCCAGCTCTTATTTCAAAATTTAAAAACTCAGCATCTATGGCTCAGAGGTCAATCAAGGAAGCAAACAGACAAAACCAGGGAATCCAGAAGAGTAGTCACAGGAACAGACTTAAGAGGTCAACACACAGGCAGCCATAGATAATAATGCTCAGCATTAACTATCTAGGATAAGGTAAAACTTCACAATAAGTGAAGGAAACTGAGGGACATATATACAGGGGCAGAGGGAAGAAAGAGCCTAAGGTAGGGAGTGAGAACCAATGGGAGAGGAGAGTGATGGAAGAAGTGCACATGGTGACTTGGAATGTTAATTGGGTGATTGAGGGATGACAGAAGCTGAGTTCAGTATTCAAGGGATGATGACCTCTGGAGGTGAGCTGGGGAATAGGACAGAGGAGAAGTGAGAGAAGGTGTGAGAGGAGATATTTGACAATGATTTTCTTCAAGATAAAATTGAGGAATCGTAAAAATACCTTGATAATTTATGGAAAATAAAATGTTGGATTAAAAGATCAAATGAATCGCTTGTGTGCCCCCTTTATAAGGCTTATACACAAACACATCCACATTCACTTTATTACTAAAATCACAATTTATGTTTACGTTTGGTACTTGAGTACTCTTAAAAGTAGCTACTCAAGACATTTTACTCAAGTACTGTTTGAATGGGAGACTTTTTACTTTTACTGGGGTCAGTTTTTGATAGAATATTTTTACTTTTACTCAAGTATGACTTCCGAATACTTTTTACACCTCTGGTAGTATGGTAGTATGCGGTTTCGAATACAGCCTTAGAATAACCTTCCACTTCAGAAATATACTGTCACTTTCATATTCATTACCAAAAGTATTGTATCCCTTTTATCAAACAGTTTATCTAACTGCCTATTTAATCTATTTTAGTCATGTTGCATAGTCAATGTACCTTAGTAAAGAGTTGTTTGTATCTTTTGAACTTGTGCTTGTGTCTGATCTATTCAAATGAATTGAGCTCTACTAGTCAAATGTCTTATAAGAGTTACTGAATTAGGGAAAAACAAGTTTATAGATAATTCCTATCCATAAACATGAAGTAAACTTTTGAGATATAGTCACATTTTAGTTATACACATTTCTTTATCTTTAGTCCACTAAAATTTACCAAAATCTTTGTTAGTATTAGTCGACTAAAATGACATTTTAGTCACATTTTAGTCATGCTATTTAATTTGTAATATTGACCTAAAACCTGCATACATTTTATTCAATGTAATAATTGGAATATTAAACAAATTACAGTAATGTGCATTTATTTAAGCAATTAACACATTAATAAAACAGATAAGGAATCTTAACTCAGAATATATAAGAATCATGGACTGACTTACATTTAAAATCATTATTTTACCTCCTGAGCCTTCACATGATTGTTTAAGAAATAAATAAACACACAAATCTCACAAATGAATTTTGATTGATTTCTATCTTCACATGTCGCTTCCAATTTCCAGTCATATTGTAGCCACATTTGGTTTTGTTTCCTGCATTTAATATCTTACAAGATGCTTTCTTCATTTTCTCATTGTATTTAAAGTGCTGCCAGACTGCAGGTTTCTTTTGCAAGTATTGAACGGTTACTCGCAATTTAGGAAAATACCAGTTGTATTGACAGTGCTCGGTATCCCGTCTACTTTTTACAAATCAGCTTGTATATAATGATAGTATTAACAGCAACATTATAGATAGCGTAACTAGCTTTTATCGATCACTGTCTTTTTGATCAAATATTTGTATTTATTTTGGAGGAATCGATCGCACTCTCAAAACTCTAGCGCAGATTTCCTTCTCCGCCAATGGGATTGCTGGAATTGTGCAGATCTGCGCAGAACAGTGGAAATGTGTGCTACACGAGCACGACTGTGATCGTCTGTAACTTCCCGCTCCTCGATCCGCAGCCCGTGCTGTAGATCCCAGTTGTGTTCAGCCCGTTATAAGCTGCTCTGCATGGCAACAACGATGCTGGGATTGGGTGCTGCTATATGACAGACAGACAGGCGATAAAAGCACAAATAGTGAGTTTTAGTCAAGTTTTCTCAGACGAAAATGCAAAAACATTTAATCATCATCCTCGTCATTTTGGATAATTGTAGTCAGATTTTCGTCTTTGTTATCTAAAATGAAAAACAGTTAGTTGACCAACATTTTGGTCATCGATTTTGTCAACGAAATTAACACTGATCGTACCTTTCTCGGAGATGATTAACACCCCTCCAAAGAGTCTCTGTACTCCTCTGTATCAGTAGTCTTCTGATATACTACTGATACAAGCCTGGCGGCCAAACTGTCTCCTCACCAACCTATTGTTATGCTATTGATACCAGAAACCCTCTGCCATTCTGTGAATCAGCACACCACTCAAGAACATGTAGGGAGAACTGACATGTCCCAAACTATCAAATATTACCAGAGTGGATTTTTCCCAGTTTCAGAGTTTTATTCCTTATAAGGGGACTCCATTTTGTATGGGGGTGGAGTTGTGGCTGCTAGGTAAGACATTTCATGTGGGACAACTGTTAAATGGTCAATTCTGGTGGCTTAAAAAATGAATGCTGAACATGAATCAACTACAATTTGATTGACATGTTGGCTGGTATACATCAAAACAGTTTGAATAAGTGGCCCTACAAACATGTATAACATGGAAAATAAAGTCTACAAAATGTAAGATGATTTTATTTGTGTGTGCACTCTCATTTCTACCTAGCTAGTGAGTGAGCTAATGCTTCCCAAGTAGCAAATAACAAAATGGGACACTTACATCAGAGTATGAATCTCATAAGCAATGCTCGTGTACAATAAAAGACTAATTGGCCAGTATACAAAGATACAAAATAAACATAACACATTGAAGAAAAACACTTTAAACCTGCATACATTAGACTTTTGTGGAGTCACCTGTGTGACCAGCAGCACTATGCATCATTTCCTTATCGCTGTTATTTCTTAACATTATTATATCCATCCATTTTTGAAACCACTTATCCGGGCGAGGGTCACAGGGAAGCCAGAGTCAATCCCAGCAGGTATAGGGCAGGAATACAACCAGGACAGGACACCAGTCCATTGCTGGGCAACACACACACACACACATACAGTGCAATTTAGATTTAGAACCGTAGTGCCTGGAGAAAACCCACACGGACACAGGGAGAACATGCAAACTCTACACAGACAGGCACCCTGAGACAGAACTTGAAGCTGGGACCCTGGAGCTGTGAGGCAACAACACCAACCACCATGCCACCGTGCCACACAACATTATTATATATTATAATTTATTAATTATATGTTAATCATTCTAATTAGATCCCTACCAGTTCTGTATCCATCATGCCCACTCGAGTCACTGCCTCTGACTGAAGTCTGATTAGATTCTAGGTTAAATCTCGATCTAGTTGAACATTCATGCCAATCATGTTAAATAAGGTGAGGGACTAAATCATCTGGGTCTTTCTCGGCTCGTCACTAACAAGCAACCCCTGCTGGCTACATGGGTACCTGCAGGGTTGCCGTTCCACCAAGAAGGACGTGCCTCTCCTCCAATAGGTGCTGAACCACTAATGCGGGCTCTATAGCCTGCAGTGTGTAAAATGACGGTTGGTTCGAGTGTGGCTGGGATTGGAGGAGCCAAGTTGTACTTCCTCATCCTCCCCAAGTGTAGTGGCGGGGGATGGTGCCTAGATAATCTGTTAGGGTGCATTAAGGCTATTCAAGTTAGAGCTATATCTATATATCTATGTCATATAGAGTATATTGTAGCGATCAAGGACTGTATGTGTGGGGACTGCGGTGTGTGTTAGTCTGTCAAAGCTGTGGCTTTACTCTCTGACTCTCATTATATGTTTTGTGCTGGTGAATCCACGTAGCAAAAGGGCTTAAACGCTACAATATGATGAGCTTGAATTAACGATGGTTCAAACACTGACTAGTTCAAGGTTTGCCTTTGTATTTGGGTCAGTAACCCCCATCAATTCATGATTTATATTATGGGTGATGCTGCATTGGGCTTCTTAAGTCAGATTTATCTGTAGATTGAACAGAACCTTAATGTTGTGCGTATCCAAAAATACCATGTTCCAAAATAACTGAATCACAGTGTAAAAGCTGGATGCAAGTAGCAGAGACAGAGAGAATCGGGATCCGGCGATGTCAAAAAAACACAAAAAAATGGGGAAACAAGGCAACACCAGCACACAACACGTCCACACAACCACGTGTACTCGACAGTTCTGTGTCTCCGTGGTTAACTCTCTTCCCCAGGGAGGGAGCGAGATTAAATAGATGGGGCACCGCTGCCGCTGACGTCACCGTCGCCACGGTGCTCATTGCCCGCAGCCGTGAGTCTGCAGCCTGGTTGCGAGGCAGCGGACAACACGGCTGCAGCACATGAGCACCTAATTAGCGTGCTTTAGCAGCAGTCATGCCGAGACAGACAGCATCCTGTCACACACAGATTAATAAGAAAGCACTGTGCTTTCCCTCCAGCAATTTCCAGTGTTCCCAGTCCCTCCTGACTTCCCTACTCTGGGGCCGCTGGGGCTGATTAAAGCAGGCCTGTCACCTGTCAGCTCAGGCTCCTCATCGTGCTGCTCTTCCAGGGCCCTGTAGGCCTTTGATAATTAATCCCCCTCACCCGTCATTTTCATTATGACAGAAGAGTCTGAGCACAGATATATTGCCTGGTTGCAGAGCTGATATCAGTAGAATGGCAGAAGATGTTCTTAGACCTGCTTCTATGATCCACAATCACTCCAAAGACAACTGAGGAAACTCACAGGTATTTCCTTATAAACATATTTGTTTTGTTTCCCTTTAACACTGGAAATGTTTGGATGTGGTTTCAGTTGGGTTAATCTGTGAAATATTGATGTTTATGGTTATTATTTGTCTCAACAGGAAAGCTAACCCCTGAGATGGGAACCATGACAGAATATTTGAACAACACTGTACCACAGCGAGCACTGGAGCTAAACACAGGGATTCTGGTGAAAGTAATCTTTTCCATGACACTGTGTCTCATCTTCCTCTATGTGAACGGCATCATGCTCTTCACCCTGAGCATAAGAAGCACCTTCAGAGAGACATCGCGCTACATCCTGTTTGCTCACATGCTCTTCAATGACTCTATACAGCTGCTGACCAGTACACTGCTGTACATCTTTTCATCAGTAAACCTGTATCTTCTCACTGGTGTGTGTGCCATTCTTTTTTTAATTGCAAGCATCACTTACTGCAACTCACCACTGAATCTTGCTATGATGGCTCTTGAAAGGTACATAGCAATCTGCTTCCCTCTGAGACACAGTGAAATAGCTACTCCAACAAGAACTGGAACTGCCATAGGTGTGATGTGGTTCTTTAGCAGCTTGAAAGACATAATTTGCATCTTGAACATTTTAGTAAATGAACCCTTATACTTCTTGACTTCTGTGCATTGCACAAGCAACATCATTTTCAGGAGAAAAATACTGTTTGATGTGAGCACAGCATTCACAGCACTCTATTTTGTGGCAGTGACTCTAATTATCATATACACATATGTGGCAATAATGTTGGAGGCCAGGTCTGTCTCCTCTGGAAAAGTTTCAGTAACGAAGGCACGAAACACAGTGCTGCTGCATTTTTTTCAGCTTGCACTGTGTCTCACATCATTCCTATATGGTGTGCTGGAAAGTCTGGCATCAAACTTGGATGGCTCTGTGTTTCTTACCATACAGTACATCCTCTTCATTGTGCTTATCATATTTCCAAGGTGCTTAAGTCCACTGATATATGGTCTAAGAGATGAGAGCTTCAGACCACTTGTGAAATACTATTTTATGTTTGCTTTGAGCAACAGAGTAAAACACCATTCAGACACTATTTAGAGGGCTTGTGCATGGGAGAAAAGGTCTGCCATGTTTCCTGTGGGAATGTAAGAGATTGCTAGCATATACAGCAGTCAGAACTGAGGGACAGATGAATTCCAAAGAATACCAAGATAGTTTAGCAGAAAAGGTGATGCATGCTACGTCTCAATGCTCAAGCTTGGTGAGAAATGGAATACGATTGAACACTGTATTTTACTATTACTATACTATACTATTACTATAGTTACTATTTCTGAGAGATACATCTTGATACACACAATACTGATAGTTATGCAATTTGTGTTTTTTCTCATTTGTATTGAAAAATACTGAAAGTAATGTTCTTGTGCAATTTATGTTTTAGAAACAATATGTAACAGGAAGTGACAGAAAAGGCTCACAGTTCGGCTGATGTTATTAATTTCAGTTATACTTCACCAATTATCAATATAAGTGTCTTATATAAGGTGTCAATATAAGGTGCTTCTCACCCAAAAGTTTACTAAGTTTACTATTCACGGTACATACAGGTTAATTGAAAGAGGCTGCACATGAGCCATTCCTCATAAATTTTACAGTTCATTCAAACCTTTAGTCATGTTAGAAATATTGTAGTTGGCTTGCTTTTGCCTAATAACATGTATTACTTTTAATCTTGTAGTGCTAAAGGAGTGTGTGCCTTTTCTTTTCCTTTGAGAAATACTGTAGGAAATTGAAATTTGTGTAACACACTAAATGTATACAGCGCAATATGTTTTAAAGAATGGCAAAACTATCTAAGCTGATCATTGTCACAATTTAATTTGCATATGAATAGGAATCATGGCACTGATTAACATTAAAATATAGCTTGCAGGTTATTTTTCTTCTTCTAAATGCTATTTGCACTGGGTGACCACTTCCTTGATCCTGCACATTAAACTGAGTCCTAATATGCATATGGATACATTGCTCTAAAATAGAATTACATTAGCAAACATGTAAATAAGTTAAAACAGGGCAGTACTGTGGTGCTGTGGTTAGCACTGTTGTCTCAGCTCCTGTGACCCAGGTTCAATTCTGGCCTTAGGTGTCTGTCTGTGAGGAGTTTGCATGTTCTCCTGTATCTTTGTGGCTTTGTCTATGGGGGCTCCAGTTTCTCTGCTACTTAGGTTGATTGGCTACTCTAATCACGTTGTGCATACTGGGTGAGGCTGTACTGGACAACATGGTTATTGATAATGAATAAATTAAAACATAAGGAAATAAATAATTGCTATAGAAGTGAAGTGATGAATGTGTCAGTGGTACTACAATTTCAATGTCAGGTCTCATGGGTGCTCTGCTTTTTCCTGACAATCATAACCCTCATTCATTGTGCTGGAAATTGTGTGCTGTGATAGTTAATAAAAACCTGCTTTAATATTTCAATTAATGATGATAAATCACTGTCTCTCTCATAGTGCAGGTGAGCAGTGAGTGCACTGTTAGAGACACACAGCAGTCACACGGCCCCTCTCTGTACAGATGCCTGAGAGGTGAACATTAGAGCAGCTCTGGGCTCACAAGCTCCTCACCTCCTCTCTCTGTTCCCACAGCACTGTCTGCTGCTCTGTACCAACACCTTCTCCCACAATAAAGTGTGCTCCACAACCTGTCTGGACTACTGTCTTTCAATACATCAAATTATATACAATTTATTCAAATATAAAGTGTCCGTAGGTTTAAGTGTATTGGTGTACAACTCCAATGTTATTGACAACTCTACTGTACCACAAATGTGGCATCAGGCTTTAATTGAGGTCACTGCTAGGTAGCATATTTTTAAGCAACGTGAACCCTCAACATTTTGTGTGTGGTGGTGAAAGGATGAGAAACTGAGCTTTCTCAGGGTACTGGGTAAAATAATATATCATTGTGGCTCAGTTTACTCATGTATTACATCAGACCAGCTTCTCTATGGAGCCTGCTCTCCTGGTATGAGTGCAACGCTGAGTTGTTAATCAGTTCCTGTGCAGTGTTTTAAATTCTCTAATGAGGCCACTGGAATCCAAAGAAACAACAACAAAAGAGACGCAATTAAGCATTACAATTGATCTTAATAATTAATGAAGCTGTTGATGCCATTTCAGAAAAATAAATTAAACACTTGGGAGTTCAAGCAACGAGTCTTCCTTGCAGTGATGAAAGTCTGAAGTTCTTGACTTTTTAGGTTAGGTTTCTAGCCCTTTGATGATTAGTTTTACTGTTTTTACTGTATTTTACAACATCAAAAATAAAAACATTTAAATTTGTAGTACTAATAAAAATTAAAATCTGTTTCTTAAAAACATTTCAAAACTTTAAAATCCTAAAAGTGTTTAACAAACCAAAATACTAAATCAACTGAACATAAGATGAACATGTGCATTCAAGGAAAAATAATTCAATTTGTGATAAGATGGCAAATTGCCAATATAACAAAATTATAATAAAACACTCTAATGCATTGAAATAAACGGGTAATGCATCAGACAAACCAACAAAAGTAAAAACAAAAACAAACCAAAACAGTCTGATGCATTCTTAACATAACATAGCCAATGCATTAGAGAAATCAAACAAAACAAAATGCTCCCACCCTCAAAACAAGAAAATCATGAAAATCAAGTGTTTTTAAAAACAAATTATTTCTTTAAAACCATTAATATTAATTAAAATACATTTTCATCAATAAAATATTAAAAGCACTTGGACTTGGGCTCCAGCAGGGGCAGTGTCCGTCCCCGGAGGTGGGATCCCATCATTGCACTTTCCAGTTCTTAAAGGCTTCCTCCATGCCCCTCTGATGGATCTCCAGATTGACATGGTCTTTCACCAGGTTCATGCCCTTCTGTGCGATGGCTTTTGGGTCCGGCTCCTGCTTATTAAACAAGCAGATGTTCTGTCCCTCCCACAGGGCCTGCTTCACCACACGGACGACACGCCACCAGCATCTCAGAGGTGTAGATATGAGTCCTCTGGCTGCACAGTACATGATCTGCTGGGCAGTCATCTGCACATGAATGGCAAACCTGTGGAGGAATTGGAGACAAGGGGCATTCCTTAAAAATGTGAGCCTCCATCTCCTTTCTCAGGCAACCCTTGTAGGGGCAGGTGTCAATCAGGGCTAAGCCCCTTCTGTACATGAACACTCGAGTGGGGATACACCAACTCACAGCCAGCAGGATACATCTTTCTATGTATTCATGAGACAAACATGCGTAGCGTTAGCACAGATATTTCTGCAGGTTTCAGGAGGAAACCTGCAAATCTTCTATTCTGCTGGTCTCCTGGGTAGATCTCATCTGGCTACAGAAGGTCTTGTAGTCCTAGGAGACCAGCAAGGCTTTGTCGAGGCCTTCTTCGAGTGCGAATATTCAGAGCACGAGTGTGGCCTGGTGTATCCATGGCGCAGAGGCTGAATGGTCTCAGACTGCTGGAAAGGAAAAAGTGGTTAATAAAACTCACTTTCTTGCCAGCAGCCTGTATGTTCTTAACCACATATGCCAGCCCCTGCGCCTTAATGAGCCGCACAACATCAGGGACCCCCCTACCTTCATCCAGGGCACCCTTCAACATCAGTACTCTTTTCAGCCTCTCCATTTCACTCCCCCAGATAAACCGAAATATAATTCTCATAATTAGTTTACTTGTATGCGGACCCCAGCCGACAGGCCATGCCTGGGAGAGGTAGACCTTGTTCTTGGCCATGTCAACAGCAGCCCCCGTCGCTCTGCAGAAGCCGTCCATGCATACCACAGCCACATCATCCTTGTAGGCCATGGCTTTCAGTTACTCTCCGCTAGGGATGGGGATCGTTAATTTTTATTGATATTGGTACCATTTTCGAGATTGCTTAACGATCCGAGTCTTTATCGATAACATTATCGATACTTTTCTATTATTTGGTGGAAAGACGAGACGACAATAAATTCTTAACAGAACTGTTATTGCTATTATTGCAAAAACTGTGAGTCTTTAATTTCTGATTTCAACATAACGTATAACTATGAGAACAGTAAAATAATATATCTGCAGCAAAATGTCCAACACGTTTTTTCCAACAACAAAGAAAATAAATAATATACATAAATAGAATAAATATTATGCTTTACACAAAAAGAAAAAAGAATCGACAGCTCTTCTTGACAGCTCTTCACACACTGTCCTCGTAAATTATTTTTCCCGTTAATGCACGTATCTAATTTTAGGGGGATATCCTAGCTGATCAGGACCAGGGGAAGCCTTCTCTCACTCATGTAGACCATGACATCCCTGAGCAGCATGACGTTGTCGGCCGCCGATCTCCCCCGGGCCCCACAGACCTGGTCGGGACCCATGACTTGAGGGAGTGGCCGCTGTAGCCAAAGCATGAGTGCTTTGGCCAGTATCTTTTAGTCGGTGCACAGGAGGCTGACCGGCCACCAGTTCTTCAGTTCTTTGGATATCACTCAATTAATCAATCAATTTTTATTTGTATAGCACCCTTCACAGGGTAGCCACAGAGCGCTTTACTACGGTGGCCCTGAAGTGCAAAACACAAGAGAAATATTTTTTGAACACAAAAAATAATTTGAGAGCACAAAAAATAAATTCCACAACACACACAACGGAAATGACATCACTCATGACAAGGCAGTCTGGAGCAGGAGGAGCGGAAGAGAAACGGCTGGAAATCGGTAAGGAGTTTGTTTTTAATCTGAAATGCGCTTATTATTGTAACATGTCACTCGACACATGCTGTCCAGCAGGACCGGCAACCTCTTACACACGGAGGGACAGCGAGTCTCATCACAGTGTTTTCTCCGGTGTGAGGGGGGGTGACGGTGCGTATTTTATGAATGAAAGTCGGCTCCTCTCTCGCCGGTGCTGCGGGCCGTGATCACCCCACGCGTGTACAGGTTGCCGAGCCCCGCTGTGCGGCTGCGCAGTGAGAGAAATGCGTTTAACAGCTCTAGCTTTAGGGGTCACTTTCCAACAGCAGTGTAACGACACTTGAGTAGTAGGACACGTGTATTAATTAAGTTACATTACATTATGTGCATAACTGTATCAAAAGATCAAAAACAACATGAACGTAAATGGTCAACTGAAAATAAACATAAAAAGGATTTGAAATATACAGTTGAGGTATGCTTTTATTTTAAAAATCTGTCCTTTCTGTTTGGAAGTCAATATATATTATCAGTAAGGTGTTTGTTTCTAAACGTCTCCATGGATTATTCACATTAAGCAATCAGTGATGGCAATACATTTGTTGCACTTGCATTACAAATATTGGAATTCTAAATAGAAAAGTTTATGTAGTTTTTACCGTGTTGGTTGTTTAATCCAAAACAGTAGACTGTAGGCACTTACTGTAAGGAGTAGTATGAAATCAGTAAATGTACCTGATTATTCAAATATCTACATAAAGTTTTCAATATAGCTTAGTATATTTCTCTAAACATGCTATACTTTTTTAATGACTTGTTTTTACTGTTCATGGCTGTATTGTAAAACATTTGTAGAGAATGTGAATTGGATTTAAATATATACTTGTTGTCAGTGTTTAATTTTTTAAAACCCATGGTTTTGATAAGTTGTTGGTATATATTTTTTTGCCAGTATTTAAGATTTCTTTTGTATGTTTTCAGGTTAATGTTGGGATCATGACCGAGTGTGATGGCATTTTGAAAAAGGAGAGACGAAAAACCCTGCCTCTTTGTATTTCTCCTGAAGCTTCTGAAGGAATAAAAAAGATTCTGAAAGGATCACATACAAGTTTTATTTGTTATACTGCAATGCAAAAAACATGAGTAATTACAGTACAAATTACACTAAAGACCAAATGGCAATACCATGTAAAAAGATTTATGCAACTCAGTTTTCCATCTTTGTTATTATACTGGGTTTTGGCAGTGAGGTGGAAAAGGTAATTGATTCAAGGGAATCTGATAGAAAGGTATACAAAACAGAAGAACAATACATATACATGAGGTAGTTGGACAGGTAAATTAAGCAGATGCAAATTATGTGCATGTCATACTTTACATTTTGTTACATATCATTAATATTGTTGTACTGCAAAGTTGTCACGTTTACAGGTGAGTTTGATTGAATCAGTGGCAATTGGTAGAAGTTTGATTAAGTCTCACCTAGATTAAGTTACAGACTTGGGCTGGGACCTCATCAAATCTCAGGGCACCTGTCCATCACACTTTACCAAACGGAATGTTATTGCCTTTTGTTTTTGTAAGCATCTAATTTCTCCTACTCAAATAAACAAAAAGTGATAATATTGTTTTGTAAAGTGTGACTAGCATGTCCCATGAGATTTTACCACCACCCTATCAAATGTTTAGAACAGTAATGAAATGCATTTGAAACAAAAATATTGTCCAGTACATTTTACAAGTAGCATTAACAAATGCAAACAGCAATTGCAAATGTCAATTACAGCATGCAAAGTGCAAATGCTTGTAATTTGTAATTGAAATACAAGTTTGTTTGTTTTTTCTTTCAACCCTTGTCTGTTAGTATGGCCCTTACACTAATTCCTAGAAACTATAGCTTCTATGTAATCTTTACACAGTAACTATTTCTTTCAATTTCAAATACAAGTCAAGGGCAAATTCACGTGTCAGTGGGGTTAGGAAGTGTTTTTTTTTTCTATTACTGAGTTCAAATAGTTCAGAATGTTTTAATCTCCACAGAAGCAAATCTCTTCACAGTGAGCTGAAAGTTGCTGAAGCCGTTCGTCAGACACTCCACTGCCACAATCCCTCAATTGAAACCTAAACAAGATATTACAATTACACCAATGATTCACTGTCCCCGTGCACAATTGCACTGCTACACAAGATAAGTCTATTTCATGTTCAAATATAAGCTAAAACAAAATAAGTAACAAAATAAAATTTGGATGTACTCATTAATATTTAAAAAACTACAACAGAACATTGCTATGGCAGTGTGTTTTCAGTTGGTTTGTTATAAGAAGCTAATATTAGAAATAGTTTCCCCGCTCGTTTAGTCAAGTCTTATAAAAAATAAACTTGACCTGTGCAGCAGGTTGAATATCTTATTAGGAATTCCGGAAGGACAAGCTGACATTCTCTAAGGTCTAATTCTATACTGGTTGCAGAGCAGCTTGTATTCATTTAAATCCTTTTGGAGGATGTTAACAAAAGCAAAGCACAGAAAACACTCCTGTTCATGGCTGCCATTGAAATAACCTGCATCCTTCAAGTCTAGGAGCTCCATCCAAAACTGGGTGTTGAAGATATGATGACATTTAGTTACTCAACATAACTCACTTGTATGACACATTGTTTTAAACATATTGTGTGAAAGGTATTTGAATTTTAATAAATTATATGCAAAGTTTATTTTAAAATACAAAAACAAGGAAAGGGTAATCTACAGTACCGAAGTTCATATAAATGCATTTATGCATTTTAATAACAATCGTGTGCACGACTACTGCACAATGTAATCATATTTATCTCTTATTTAAACGTGACTTGAAAAGTGGTCAGTGTGCTTTGGATTGTGTGGGACAACAGTTTACTCATAAAATCTTTCTCGAAAATCCATCCATGCATCCACTTACCAATAAGGTTTTAATTAGTCGTTTCCAAATGCGTGACGAACATAATGTGGCCCAATAGACTGATAGCTGATCTACAGAACCGTCTCCTCTGCTGACAGATGTGCAGGACATACTCATTTCAGATACAGCTTCATTACATCACGTCTCCTCACACGCAACTGGTGTTTGTGCTGTGAAGAATCCCCTTTTAATTACTCTCAGAAAAATCAGACTGTAGAGTAGATTGAATCAGAGTATTTATTCAAGCTGCTTGGAGAAAAGTAATACACACAGACACGCAGGTCTCTGTCCTTACTTCTCTAAAATCATAGAGCTTACATGATGTTATATACATACTGCGATATCCTGGACAGGGTGAGTTTGAACCAATAAGGGGGAGACAACTCCCTATCTTATGATATCCTCACTATCTTCCTGATTAAGCTTAAACACAATGTTTTCTATTTTATGCAACAAATATGGAGACATATGTGCCCATTTCGTTATTTATATTCCACACGTATCTAATGCATGTCTAGATAGGCAAAGGTGGGTTGTGTGCCCACTTCCCCATCTTCTTGTGGTTTTACTAGAACGTACGTTCTGTACTAAATTTGTATTGTGTGTCTGCAGAGAGATGCATCTGATACAAACCGGTAGAAGCTGGTCTCATTATGTGCTCTTTGGTAACCTCATGTACGGGTGATGTATTTGGGGCCTCTTCATGCTGTAACACCTGAAACACCGTCCTGTATTATATTTGGACGTCCTTCATTATAATATAATAAAAATTATATTTGCTTTACTTCTCAGTGACTTCTCCACTTCATTAAAGAAAGGTTCTTCATCCTGCATGATGGGCTTTTAGAAAATCCAACATTATATCATAGCATCATAGGTGTAGCCTTTTCTGAAATACTCCCTTATTATATCCAATTGAGTCAGGCCATCTCAGGTCATACCTAAAATCGTACAAATGAATAATTAACACATACGGTAATGATCACAATTGGTAGAAATGCTATTATCTAAGTGTCACAGGCGGGGCGTGATTGGCCATTAGCGCTAATTGCTCAGTTATTATTTATTTGTTAATTATCACTCTTTTCATTTAATTATTGTGTTGTGCACTGTTTATTATTCACGATTGTTTTATTTATGAAGTATGTTCTTTTTTACTTCCTTATTGTTTCTATTTTTATGGTTAATTTGGTATTTGGGTTGATTATTGGTTTAATTAATTAATTGCTTTTGTTGCCAAGAGCAAGCTGCCGGATTACATTCTCACATCGACTAACCTGCACGCTTTCTCATTGGTCGCTTTTTCCTGTGCCCCTATTTCTCTATTTAGTATTTAAGCCCGGGAAATGGTCATTTAATGGAGAGCAATGGACTAGTGAGCAGGACATCAGGAGTGGAGTGGAGTGGAGTGGAGTGGAGTGGAGTGGAGTGGAGTGGAGTGGAGTGGAGTGGAGTGCAGTGCAGTGCAGTGGAGTGCAGTGGACGAGGACGAGGACGAGGACGAGGACGAGGAGTGAAGCGAAGCGAAGCGAAGCAAAGCAAAGCAACCGGCAGAGTGAGTGAAGACTGGGAAAGCAGTGAACGGTGAGGATTTCTCTAAGCATGGATTATAAAGGAAGCTTTGGAAACAACGGACATTGGATTGCTGGAGATGACAGCGCAGGCTACGGAGCGTTAAGTACCCGGTTGTAATTCTTTAGAAGGGGAATAATTAGAGAAGCCATATGTTGCAGAGGTTGAACTTTCTTTATTAAGTCTTTGTTGAGATCTCCTCTGCCGGTTTACTTTGTGGAGAGTGTTCCCTGTCCTGGGGCTAGAGACTTACCTGGTGTGATTTATTTTTCGGTCTTTGTGATGCAGATGGTTGACTGCGGGATAGAAGAAAAGACATTCGTTAATTACATTTGAATTCGTGCAATCTGAGACTTGCTAATACTTGTTCCTACCTGCAGTTGCTGGGGTCCCGGTTGGCCGACGGGGTTCCAACCCAGCTGCAAAGAGACTTGTTTCCTCCGAGAGGAAGGGGGATTCTTTGGTGTGGTGTCCCCTATTGTTAACAGAAGAGACTGTGAAACTGGCATTGCTTTCTGTGTTTTATATTAGGAAATTGGGTTTTATTTATTCTACTTAGTCTTTTCTTTGTTATTCTGGGTAGGGTTTTTAGTGTTTTATGTGCCCGTTTTTATTAAAGGCATTTTAATATAGGTTTTAGAATTATAGGTAGGCCAACGTCCTAGGGTTCTGAGCTAGTACAGTCTTCATGCCCTGATCTAGCTATATATAATAACAAGTTACTTTTTTGTGAACTTGCCTTCTGTGTGGTGGTGTTCTGGGGTCCGGTCAAGCCTGCCTGGGAGAGAGAATTGACGGGGGTGAACGAGGTCCTCTCTCGTCAAACAAAAGAGGTGGCGTGGTCGTGAGTGTGTCGCCCCTACGCACCCCATAGGCGGTGACATAAGTTATATCCAAAAAGTATTGGTCACATCCTAAATATGAGTTAGACAGTAAAGCCTGGCCTGCGCTGCCCGCTCACTGCACTGCGGGACTCCAGAGCCCAGAGATCCGCCCCAGCGGCACCATGTCTCAGGTCATGCTAGTGGAGGTCGAGCCGACCTGGACAAAACATGACCTGGGTTGAGAAACGTGACTTAACTTATTCTATGTCCTGGTTTCCAAAAAAAAAAAAAAGATAATGGCGCATTAATAAAACACTATTATACACATAGTGTAAATTAATACACGTGTCCTTACACTGCTGTTGGAAAGCGACCCCTAAAGCTAGAGCTGTTAAACACATTTCTCTCACTGCGCAGCTGCACAGCGGGGCTCGGCAACCTGTACACGCGTGGGGTGATCACGGCCCGCAGCACCGGCGAGAGAGGAGCCGACTTTCATTCATATAAAATACGTACCGTCACCGTCACATCCGTTGTGAGAATTGTGTATGTTGTGGAATTTATTTTTTGTGCTCTCAAAATATTTTTGGTGTTCTCAAATTATTTTTCTTGTGTTTTGCACTTCAGGGCCACCGTACTTTACAGACTGGAAAACACACAACAAAGTACAGCAAAATAAAGTACATAAATACAATAAAGTAAAATAAATGTAGACCTGTACACAGTTTGCATGATCTAAAATAAAGTGAGTGAACATTTAAATAAACCATTTAGGCATGGAGGAGATAAAAACAAAAAAACTCCTATGTATGGCATATAGGAGAAAAATGAATCTCTGGGGGTCCACAGCTTAAGGCCTAGGCCTAATGGTTGCCTTCCCTCCAGGCAGTATAGTTGTTACAGCGGCAAGGAGATCAGAAAGTTCTTGATCGGTGTTGCTGGCTGTGGTTTTCCCTCTGGAGGAGGCCTCTCGCCGGCCATCGGGGGGGTAGGGGGGTTGGACCATCAACAGCCTTTGGGTGGCGATGGCTCATCAGACCTTGGGTGTGGATGCCCTGCTGGCCCTCCGTGATGGGGTGCCTCAGAGGAGGGTTGTACCTCATCAGACTTCCATAGTGGGGGATGAGGTGCCTCGTAGGACCCTCAGTGGGGTGTTGCTGGAAGACGAGACGACAGTTGTGCTCAGATACTGGTCATGCAGTGCAGGACATTTCCAAAAACAGTTGTGCAATTGCATGTCCATGGCACACCGGCGGCACTATTGGCTAGAAAAACCGAGACTAAACAGATGAGTCTTCAGCCATGATTTAAAGGTTAAGACGGAGGGGGCATCTCTTACGTTGTCTGGAAGATCGTTCCACAGTTTCGGGGCCCTATAACTAAATGCTCGACCACCTGCGGTTTTCTTGTATATTTTACAGACCACTAAGTAACCAGCTTCCTGTGATCTCAATGGCCAACCTGGAGTGTATTCGATAAAGAGATATTTTAAGTAGGGAGGTGCCAGTCCCTTTAGTGCTTTAAATGCTAGTAAGAGAACTTTAAAGTCTATCCTGTAGTGCACGGGCAGCCAGTGAAGAGAAGCCAATACTGGAGTGATGTGTTCATGTTTTTTTGTTTTTGTAAGAATTCTTGCAGCAGCATTTTGGATTAACTGAAGTGCAGAAATAGCTCTATTTGTGCTGCCTGACAGAATGGCATTACAGTAATACAATCTAGATGTAACAAATGCGTGTATCAGTTTCTCAGTGTCCTGTAACGAGAGGAATTGTCTCAGTCTAGTAATGTTTCTAAGCTGGAGGAATGAAGATTCCTCATACACATTCTGAATATGTGGTTCAAAGGATAGATTTAGAGCACAGATGACACCCAAGTTTCATGCCATCTCCTTAGGGGAGAAATTAAAGTTATCATTACTCAGATTTGTCAGTGCATGATGAACAGTTAGATTTTTGTCCCCTAAAATTAGGACTTCTGTTTTGTCAGAATTAAGCATAAGAATTTCTTGTCCTCCATGTTTTAATCTCGGACAGACATCAGATTAGTTTTTCTAGATCTATGGTATTGTTAGGATGTACTGACAAATATAATTGTGTGTCGTCTGCATAACTGTGGAAGTTAGTATTATGTCGTCAAATTATATCACCTAAAGGGAGCATGTACAGTGAAATAAGTCAGAGGACTGAACCTTGTGGCACTCCGTACTTAACCTCAGTTATGTTTGAGTGGTTCTCATTAATCTGTACATATTGAAGTCTGTTTGAGAGATATGATTTAAACCATGACGGCACATTGTGAGACAGGCCAACAAGGTTTTCTAAGCGGTGTAACAAGATTTTATGGTCGATTGTGTCAAAATCCGCACTTAAGTCTAATAAAATAATAACAGTGGCTTGCCCTAAGTTGGTGGACTGAAACACGTTGTTTAATACTTTTAACAGGGCTGTTTCTGTACTAAGGCTGGAACGGAAGCCTGATTGAAATTTTTCATAAAGATAATTATCAGTTAAAAAAGCTTGCAATTGGTTTGCAACTACTTTCTCTAGAACCTTAGAAAGGGCGATTAGTGTTTTCGTAGGTTAGGGTCGGCACTGGATTTCTTAAGAAGTGGTTTAAGTACAGCTTTTTTAAACTATTCGGGAACAGATCCTGAGGATAAAGAGGCATTAATAATATTGTGTATTAGGTGAATAATTAATTTCAGAGATTGTTTTAGCAGTTTAGTGGGTATAGGGTCTAGTGCGCAGGTTGTAGTTTTCATTTTAGTAATTAAGGAGACCAATTCCTGGTGATTTACTGCGTTAAACGAGTCCAAGGTAGGCAGGGGCTGAGAAGGACTGCAGGCATCAGGTATCTTATCAGGTATCTTATTATACTGTCATTCCATGCCATATGGAAGACCTCTAGTTTTGTTGCTCTCCATTTACGCTCATATCTACGGCATTCTGTTCTAAGTGAGCGAGTGTGCTCCTTAAACCTTGGTGACTAAAGCAGTGCTTAGTTTATTATTGAAATTATTTAATTAATCTGTAGATCCTGTTTTGATAAAGGTACATTTGGCAAAAGAGTAGTACATTTATTAATACTAGTAGGATTTAGGCAATGAGTTTCTATGTTCCTTTCCTGTGTGTCTGATTCTACTCCAGGCAGCTCAAATGTAATAAGGCAGTGGTCAAAAATCATCTGCTTTTGTGATGATATTAGGTTGTGAATCTGTACCCCGCGGGTAATAACTAGATCTAGTGTGTGATTGTGACGATGTGTGGGTCCTGACACATGCTGAGTGAAGCCTACAGACTCCAATAGGGACAAGAAACTAACAGTGAGGGGGTTGTCTTTAAGGTCAATATGTATGTTAAAGTCCCCCAAAATAATGAGTTTATCATAATGTATGGCTAAATTAGATAAGATCACCTACATTCGGTCATACAAATGGAATAGGGGCCTGGTGGCCTATAAACGGCTATAAACTGAAGAGCTGGATTAAGCCTAAATTCTACCTGGTGAATTTCAAAAGATGTGAAGCTGTCTAATGGCTTAATAGATAGGCGCAGGTCTGTGCGGTAGATGGTGGCTAGCCTGTTTGTTACCTGTTTGTTAGCGTCTTAGTGCATCCACTTCAATGGAATTAGCATTAATTACCATATTAGTCTTCCTGTTTTAACTACGTTGTTGGTAGAGATAAATTGTAGGTAATAGAGGTGCAAGATGCATTTTACCTCTACCCATAGTAATTTATGTAATATAGGTGTAATTTACATTACTGTGGATAGAGGTTTAATGTATGTAATATAGGTGCAGAAAATGTGTGTGCTTTTACAATGCAGTTTTGAGTAGTTTATGGAACTTTGTATTTTATTTTTGGCAACAAAGAAATGTTGACTGACTTTGTATTGAGAAAACGTTAAATAAACGAGTTGGGACTTGAGTAACGCCTAACTGAAAAGAAGCCAGCGCTGTTGCGTCTCATCCGTTCTCCTGTTTCACAGGATTATCATCTGTTAACATGGTCCAATTCCTGGGACCTGTAACACTACTAATAATCTTAATCATAATAAAAACATTTTTAGAACGTTGCCATAACGTTTTGTATAACACAACCAAACTAGAACCTTTCAGCAACGTTCTGTGTTGGTTGATACAACTTTTACAGAACGTGATTCTTTCATATTGCTAGAACGTTCATAGAACATATGTAACGTTCTAAGAACGTTTTAACGACTTTGTGTTTGTCACAACCAAATGGGAACCTTCCAGGAACGTTCGGAAAACGTTTTGTGTTAGCTGGAAATATCGTTAGTGCCAGCGTGAATAACCAGATTAGAAACGTTACCGCTAGGCAGCTCGTCTAATTTAGCTGCGATGTCAGAGACTCTGGCTTGCGGGAGGCATTTGACTTCTACTGCTGGTGACACAATCTTTATATTTGTGAATATGGAGTCTCAATAATGAGCCCCTTCTCCGCAGACGCGCCGCCGAGGGGCTGCACTCTGTTTGCAGTCCGGATGGGAGACCAGTGCGCCGGAGCTCTACTTCTTGAGTTCGTGCTTCTGGAGCCTCTTTTTACCGAGACCCAGCGACCCTGCTGTGACTGCGCAGCCGCCGGTGTGGCCTCTCGCTGCTATACAGGACGGATCCGTGTTTCTACAGACCGAGTCCAGCCAATTTTCTGCCGCTTTTATTTTTCTAAGAGCATCTACGTGCTCCTCCAACACACGTACTCGTTCCGCCAACTCCTTATTAACTACGCATTTTGTGCAAGTAAAATTACCATTATGGTCGGCGGATCTAACCATGGTAAACATGCTGCACGACAAACAGTAAATGGCGTTAGAAAAACACGTATTAGCAGTACTGCCCTCTGTGTGCGCTGTTTTGCGCTATTTTGCTGCACTTGATGGAGGTAGATCCACAGTACAGTCACTCCTGTGTGGGTCGCTGTTGTTGCTGCTCTTGCTTCACTCCCGGTCACGTCCGCACGTCTGCTGTCTCGCTCGATGCAATAAGGTGCAATAACTATCTGACTGAGTATTAAAAAAAGATGCTTTATTGCCAGCAGAGTCCCAGAGAGTCAAGACACTAGCAAGACATGGAGAGATGAATGCAGTTCACTGCAGAACAGGCCTCTGTTGGTGCCTCATACACGCTGTCTGAGGGGGCTTTCCCTTGACCTCCACCAGTTACTCCCTACATGTCCACATTCATTTCCAACAGAGACACTTCCTGTTTGTAAATATTTCACAGCAGCAAACCCTTTATTTAAAATTACATATAGATTATACAAAAAAAAAATCCTTCCTAATCCAAACCGCTATAGATCCCATTTAAATTAGCCGGTGTGTTGTTGTCGTTTGCCACTGGACAGTCAGGCAAGCCAGCAGAGGAGTCGCCTAGCTCACCCCAGTTATGTATCGTTTTTTCACGTTTGCTAGTTTAGTTACGAGATGCATCGATTGTTTACGTGGTTACTTGTTTCGCTAGATATACACTCACCTAAAGGATTATTAGGAACACCATACTAATACTGTGTTTGACCCCCTTTCGCCTTCAGAACTGCCTTAATTCTACGTGGCATTGATTCAACAAGGTGCTGAAAGCATTCTTTAGAAATGTTGGCCCATATTGATAGGATAGCATCTTGCAGTTGAAGGACATTTGTGGGATGCACATCCAGGGCACGAAGCTCCCGTTCCACCACATCCCAAAGATGCTCTATTGGGTTGAGATCTGGTGACTGTGGGGGCCAGTTTAGTACAGTGAACTCATTGTCATGTTCAAGAAACCAATTTGAAATGATTCGACCTTTGTGACATGGTGCATTATCCTGCTGGAAGTAGCCATCAGAGGATGGGTACATGGTGGTCATAAAGGGATGGACATGGTCAGAAACAATGCTCAGGTAGGCCGTGGCATTTAAACGATGCCCAATTGGCACTAAGGGGCCTAAAGTGTGCCAAGAAAACATCCCCCACACCATTACACCACCACCACCAGCCTGCACAGTGGTAACAAGGCATGATGGATCCATGTTCTCATTCTGTTTACGCCAAATTCTGACTCTACCATCTGAATGTCTCAACAGAAATCGAGACTCATCAGACCAGGCAACATTTTTCCAGTCTTCAGCTGTCCAATTTTGGTGAGCTTGTGCAAATTGTAGCCCCTTTTTCCTATTTGTAGTGGAGATGAGTGGAACACGGTGGGGTCTTCTGCTGTTGTAGCCCATCCGCCTCAAGGTTGTACATGTTGTGGCTTCACAAATGCTTTGCTGCATACCTCGGTTGTAACGAGTGGTTATTTCAGTCAAAGTTGCGCTTCTATCAGCTTGAATCAGTCGGCCCATTCTCCTCTGACCTCTAGCATCAACAAGGCATTTTCGCCCACAGGACTGCCGCATACTGGATGTTTTTCCCTTTTCACACCATTCTTTGTAAACCCTAGAAATGGTTGTGCGTGAAAATCCCAGTAACTGAGCAGATTGTGAAATACTCAGACCGGCCCGTCTGGCACCAATAACCATGCCACGCTCAAAATTGCTTAAATCACCTTTCTTTCCCATTCAGACATTCAGTTTGGAGTTCAGGAGATTGTCTTGACCAGGACCACACCCCTAAATGCATTGAAGCAACTGCCATGTGATTGGTTGGTTAGATAATTGCATTAATGAGAAATTAAACAGGTGTTCCTAATAATCCTTTAGGTGAGTGTATTTTGCACCTGTATTGTAGTAACAGCTGCGACTGTTTGCTAGTTCATTAGCAACTGACTTAGGGCACTTTGTTACGGAAGCCGAGGAGTGCAAAAGCAAAACAAACTCGTTAACGGGACGTTGCAGCGACCACAGAAGAGAAAGGGCTGTAACATTTGAAACGCGTCAGCAGCGTCAGAAGAAGAAACACGCACGGACGTGGACATGTACAGGTCCCGTTCGTTTAGTGCAGATGTCCGCAGTCATGCGCAGATCTGCGCTGCTGCACCAATGGGATCAGTGGATTTCTGCAGATCTGCGCAAAACTGCGGAAATCTGCGCAACAAGAACACGACCACAAACTGCAGTGGCTGTTCATTTTCGTGTGTCGGACGAACACAGAAAGCGGAGAGAAAAGAGGATGAGTGTGGAGACATGGCCGTGAGAGCTGCAGCTGCGCAACACACCGGCTCTGTCCATCCCACATAGTGAGCATCGCATTGTAGGGTCGATATTGTGCGCAGACCTGGGTCAATTACAGATACGAATTGGTATTTGAAAATATTTTCCCTGTATTGGAGTATTTTAAATAACCTGCGCCGAAACAACCATTGGTATTTGAAGTATTTTAATAAATACGTATGAAAATCTTATTCTCCTGTCATGTTTATTCTTCCGTTTCTTTTCTTCAGTCAACTCGGCTCTCATTGGCTGCTGATCACGTCACTCTCCACGATCGGTGCCGATCCAGTCGTAAATCTGAAACCTGTTTAATAAAGTCGTAGCGGCTGCGACCAGCTTACGATCAGCCCGTCTCTCACTGCACGACCAGCTGCTTGTGACGATCAGTGCCGATCTGTCGTGAGGGCCAAATCGGGCTCAAATCGGCTTAAAATCGTGTAGTGTGACCCAGCATTAATCGGAGGACGTGAGTGCGAACGGGATTGGGACTAAATTGAACTACATTCATGTGTAAATTAACCATTTAAATAAATAATAAACTCTTATTTAAGAGTATTATTAAGCTAATAGCCCATTACCAGGATACAGCTCTGCAATTAAATACATCAGTAGGGCTACCATATGGCTCCAGATAATGGTGGAATTGCTGCAGAACACAGTGATGTTGCTTTGATCGTATTTGCATACTGGCTAATTAAATATTAACAAAATAGAAAGTAAATGGCAACCCGTTGATTTAGTTCTTTGTATAATACAATTCATTGCTGTTGATGGTAATAGCACTTTATTCACTTTAGTTAAATGGTTAATTTACACATTCATGTAGTTCAAGTTACTCCCAATCCCGTTCGGTCTCGCGTCCTCCGATTTTTGGAGCCACGGTGACCCTAAACATAGCAGAGATTGTGCACAAACACCGAGAGCGATGCGTCACAATGGCAGAAATGGGGAAACTAGGTGAGCGTCTGGGAATGTGTCTTTGCCGCCACAGAATCCTATTTCGCAGTTTTCTATAAAGCGGAAGTGGTTACATTGTAGGCTGTTATTATTTCGCATTGTTCCGAGCTATTGATCAGTGTAACTGTGCGTCTCTCGCAAGGTCTTTGTCTGTATTTAAATTTAAAGCATTTTAAATTTTTAGACTCCTGCCCTCCTGCCTGGGAGGGATTGTGCCATACCGACAGCCTTGTGTCATTCAACACTACACAAGTGTGTACCGTCCTAATTAGCTACAGGTGGAGTATTTAACAGCCCCCTGAAGCTGTGCGCCAGCGGTCAGCGCCACATTTCCAAAGGGCAGTGACTCTAGCTGCGGGGACTCCAGCGAGGAGACACCACACAGCAACAGCAGGCAGCCATGAAGATTTCTCCGATTCCAGTCCTGCTCTCTTCTTCCTCTCAAAGACCAGACCTATCAAGTGACATGGCGAGGTTCCTCATCCACCCCCCCAACCTCTCCTTACAGGCATACCCCCCTCCTGTTCTCTCGAATCCCATGGTTTCTGTTACCATTTCTACACAGATGATGCCCAGATTCTTCCTGAGCAACATACGCCAAGTCTGACTCTTCCTCACCGACTACTTGACTCAGCTGCTCATCCAGTCACTGGTCCTCTCCTGCCTGGACTACTGCAACTCCCTCCTGGCCGGCCTGCCTGCATCTACTACCCACCGCTCCAGCTCGTCCAGAACTCTGCAGCTTGTCTGGTATTCTCTCAGCCCCGATTCACACGCGCTACTCCACTGCTCCGCTCCCTCCACTGGCTCCCGATACCGGCACGCATTCAGTTCAAGACATTGACCCTCACCTACCGCTGTCTCGAACAGACTGCACCGAGTTACCTACAGTCACTCGTCTCCCCATACATCCCCTCCAGACCACAGACTAACTCTACCTCCTCTCCACTCCCCTTCCTTCAAAGCCCACTCCGTCTCATCCCTGGCCTCTAAATGGTGGAACGACCTTCCTACTGAAGTCAAAACAGCTGGACCTTCTTCCGGCGTTATTCAAAAATCTTTTCAGACAGTACTTCTAATTGAGTCATTTACTCTGCTGTAAGATAGCACTTACACAATGTTTTATCATACTACTTGCTTACTACTTACTACTTGCTTACTACTTACTACTTATTGTGATTTCCCCTATGCTCCCTTTCCCTTGGCCCTCGACTGTGACCTAACATCTTGTCTGCACTCAGCTTTTACAATCCAGGATGTAAGACCTCATATATTGTATACACTTGTGTAAATTGGAATTTGTAAAATGTATTATGCCTTGAACTGCACTGTATTTTTGCACTTTGTATTGCGGTTATATTTTGTAAGTCTCCCTGGATAAGGGCATCTGCTAAGAAATAAATAATAAAAATAATAAGATAGATATTTGGGAAGCCAAGCTTTTACTGAGCGCCAAATGAGAATCCCCATTGCCCTCCTTTGCCTCCAGCTGATTCAGGTGCTCCCAGTAAGCCCTGCTTTCCCAGACGATGGGCTGCTGGGGCTGATTATGGCAGCCCTGTCACCTGTCTGCTCTGACTCCTCATTGTGCTGCTCTTTCCAGGGACACCTTAGTCTTTGATAATTAATCTCCCTCACCTGTCACTTCACTGCCAGAGACACTGCTCATCTACTTCATTAGTGACACACACAACTTTGTACACACTCACAATTACTTCATGATGTCATGTGTTTGTCTATCCTATATCTACAGCATGAACAGAGTTTCTCATTTGAAGCTTAGACCACTGCTGGACGAACTCACAGGTATTTGCCTGTATATTATGGTTTTTCACTCTCATTTGAAAGCAGGAACAAAATTCACCATCGTTTCCTTCATTTGGTAGGTAACTTGATTTTAAAATAATATTAGTCAGTGGATCTAAAAGTTAATCTAATAAGGCTTATTGTAAAATAATACATTTTGATAAGTCCATTTCCTATATAATCACAAGGGAGATATCACTGTTTTATAAATATGTTGTCCTAAAATATACAGCTGTAGAAGGAAGTCTACCTCTAGAGCAGCTGGTTTATTTCATCAGGCCACACTGGGTACACATTGTAACAACTGATTGTAAAGAATGGCTTCCTATTCACACATCTTTACATTCAGAAATCAAAAAGAAGTGCAGATCTGTTATCAATAAGATAATGTGGTTTAGTCCTGTATCTGTCTTATCAAAGCATTTCAGCAATGAAACCTGATGTGGATTGATGTAGACCTAAGGTTTTCTTTTTCCCCTACAGGTTTCACTTCCTCCTGAACCAGACAACAACAAAAAAAGAATTTTAAATCATTCATATGAATTAGGCTAGTTGAGGATTTCCTATAGAAAATGTTCACTAGCCTTGTATTTGATACCTTAAAATTTTATATTCATATATCAGGGGTGTCATGCAGCTCCATGTTTTGTAATTACGATTGTTAAAGATGGTTGGTATTTCATGCTTTTAACTACATCTATTGGGTATCCTAAATTATTTTAAATGTAAGTGACCTTTATTGTACTGCTCTACATACATACTCAATAGTATTGTTCTGCTGTTTTTGTTGTATTCTAGCCACTGGTATTTCTGATATCAGTTACTGTTAAAACATCTTCACTTGGTTCCAAACAAAGTGTAAGGGTAGGCATTGAACACTGGTGGAGTGGGAGCCTCTCTTATATATTCATCTATATTCATATTTCATCTCTTGCCAGACATTTCTTGGCACAGTTAAACTAGTTGTTTCTGATTTTATATATACTGCTCAAACAAATTAAGGGAACACTTCAAGTTCAGAAATCAATGTTAAGTGTTCCCTTAATTGTTTTGAGCAGTATATATAAGTCATTACCTTAAAAATGATGTGCATAATGCATTGTACAAAATATAAGAACAATTACACTACTGGTCAAATTTTTTAGAACACCCCCATTTTTCCAGTTTTTATTGAAATTTAAGCAGTTCAAGTCTAGTGAATAACCTGAAATGGTACAAAGGTAAGCGGTAAACTGACAGAGGTTAAAAAATGGAAAAATAATGTACATTACAGAGTTATATACTGTGTTACTACACCCTCTTAAGCATTATTTGGCAGTGTTACACGCAGCTCCTGTGCACAGAAGTTACACTGTATTCCAACAATGCCCACTACCAGTGCGGGGGGGGGAGGGTCTCATTCAGATGGTCACAGATCACTCAGTTTCAATCAGATTTCTTTGCAAATAGGCTCATTTTGTTCAGAACAACCTCATGATTAATCCTATTTGATGTTCTGACAAACACAGAGAAGTTCAGACCCAATTATGTAAAATCGTGCATTAGTACACTGTAAACAGAGTTTTCCATCTTGACATTTGGAGCTCTCGGTTGTGTGTTGCTTCTACCAAAACATGGATGGTCTTGTTTTGATCAGTAAACTGTCTAGTTCCAGAATGTCATAATTGTCAATATTGTCTGACATATTGTTTGTATTCCTACTTAGACCAAGTATCCCCCCACCCCCCCCTTCAGAATGCGTGGGGGGTATAAAAAACTTTTTTTCACATCAGAGAATTCACATTCATCATGGGATACCAAACATTTGGCAAACAATACAGCAGTGAAGAGTAGACATAGGATTAAAGAGAAGCACATCTTAAGGGTTTACATTTTGTTAAACAAAACGATTCCATGATTTATTTTTTATCTCCAGTTGTTTATTTGTTCTATGCTTTAATTTCAGAGTACGCTGAGACATTAAACAGCATAAATTTCAATAAAAACTGGAAAAAATTAGGTGTTCTAAAACTTCTGAGTGTAGTGTAGATCAATGTGATTGCAACTAAAGCTTTTTACAAAGTTGCACTTTATTACTGAAGTATTTATTTCGCCTTGTTGTACTACTTCAGTTTTAACTTTGTTACCCTAAACAATAATCACCACATCTTACCTTCCCGAACCTCACTGGTGCTGTTACTACAGCTGGCTTCAGGGGAGACTTTAGTTACAAGGGCTTTTCATAAGAAGATAAAAAATAATAATAATAATAATTAAAAAAAAAAAAAATATATATATATATATATATATATATATATATATATATATATATATATATATTCTGCTCTGCATCCTTGCTCAACATATTTTTTTGAAGAGGAAAGGGGCTAAAACAAACAATTATAATAGCTTAATCACATCTACTTGTATTTCTGCATCAACACAAAGAAGCAGATCACATTGTACTAATTGTACATTTACAGTGCCCTCCAGATTTAAATATAACCGATGCAATGTAACAAAAACTTGGTTTTAGCAAGGAAATGCGTAAAGTGATTTTTTTGGTTTTCTTGAACAATACATACACATATAAAACACTGAGACAATCAGTGTTAGATATAGCAAAAACCTTTCAGTTCAAAGTTTACTGGATAATAACTATATTAATACTGTTCAACCTATTTTTTTCAAAAGTACTTTTGTTTTTCCATAAATAAAGGGAATTCTGCTGAACATTTTGTAATAATCAAAGTGCTGATCAGTGTGATGTACTGTACAATGTGCAACAGAAAGACAGGTGACGCCAGGTACACAATCGATGATGTGCATGTGCTGATTAAGGGGCTGTCGCTAAATTGCACAATGTAGCTGAAATGGCGAGGGATCATCTAAGAAAAATTGAATTTACTGAAATGTTTCTACATAGATTTGACATAAAACATATGAACAATGGGTATAGTTTTGGGGGGCAAGTGCCACAATGGCATGACGCAACTGTATATATAAAGAGTATCGTTAAAGGTCAAGAGTCATGAATGACTTAACTATTGTTAAGGATATGTCCATCTTACAATATGCATTTGTTTGTCTTAACAGGATACCTACTTATGGAGATGACAAATGTTTCATTAGTTTGGAACATCTTAACGTACCAACAAGAATCCAAGACCACAATGAATTGGGTGCCAACACTGAAAATGATAATTGTTCTCTCAACTTGCTTTTTCTTCATCTCTGTGAACAGCATGATGCTGTTCGTCCTGAGGAGCAAGCCCTGCTTCAGAGAGACCCCCCGCTACATCCTGTTTGCCCACATGCTCCTCAATGACTCCATTCACCTGCTGATCAGTATGTTGCTGTTCGCCCTTGCCTTGATGTATCTGTACCTCGTCAGGGCTGTGTGTGCGGTCCTTGTACTACTGTCCAGCACCAACTTCTATAACACTCCTCTAAACCTCGCTGTGATGGCTCTTGAGCGCTACATAGCTATCTGCTTCCCACTGCGGCACAGTGAGATGGCTACCCCTCAAAGAACTGGAGTCGCCATAGCCGTGGTTTGGGTTCTTGGCTCTGTAAACCACCTCATTGATGTTTTTGTTCCTCTGATCACAGAACCCTCTATTTTACTGACACCTGTGTATTGCAAATATGAACAGATTTTAATGTTTAAGTGGCAGGCCGATGCCTTTCAAGGATTCACAGCTTTTTATTTTGTGTGCGTGGGACTCATTCTTGTGTTCACGTATGTTGCAATCATGCTGGAGGCCAGGTCTGTCTCCTCTGACAAAGCTTCAGTGACCAAGGCACGCAATACAGTGTTACTGCACACAATCCAGCTGTGCCTGTGCCTCACCTCCTTCCTGTACGGAGTGATAGAAGCCCTGCTGGCAAGGATGGTGGATGTGTCTGTCTTCATTCACCTGCGGTACATGAACTTCATTGTTCTACTCATTCTGCCCAGATGTTTAAGTCCATTAATATACGGTTTAAGAGATGAGAGTTTAAAGACAATTTTTAAATATTACTTTACATGTGGTAGCAAGAAAGTAAAGCCTGTAAGAAAATTTTAATAAAAACAGATTCAGACTTCTCCATCCATAACGGTAATCAGTTGGTTTCATCCATGAACTAAGCTTTGTGAAATGTACTCTGTGAATTGGTTGTTTAATGAAGATATTTTCTTAAAAAAATAAATAATAATAACACTTCTGCTATACATAGCTTTATGTAGATCACATTCTGTTAAAAAAAATTCTCATGTATAAATATATTAAAATGAGAAATTAAGACTAGAATCCACTTTTATTGTGAGAAATAACTAATTTCTGCATATTATCAGGGTTTTTTAAGTTTGTTTTTAAGTACTGGCCCCTTGGGCCACTGAGCTAATGATTTTACGGACCCGGATAAAATTGTACGTGGCCCAATATCCCCCCCCCCCCCCTAACAATCATTGGATCACCAAATTCTACTCATAGCAGTGGTCCCATCCATCAAATCATGCATTTAAACTCTATTTGCTACTAATTTAAACCTTTAAACAAGCTCTATTTTACAAAGTATACAGCATAATCAAAATTAATTTGCCACTCATATTTATACACTAATTTTAATAAACTTAAAATTGAAACTTAAAGGTAGGGTGTGCAATCTTTTCCAGAAACATTTTTGTTATACTGGTTGAAAGTCCCTTCACATCCTGATAGAAATCAATAATTTAAGTGGTCTAAATGTAAGACAATATATATATATATATATATATATATATATATATATATATATATATCTTCTGTGGAAGGGACAGGACTAAAAAAGGTTCGGCCAATCATTGCATTCGGTCCGAATGTAATGATAGGTTGTCCTTCCTGTCTGTCAATCTATATTTGCATACCGCCACGCAACTTGTTTGCGCAAACAATCGCACGTCATTAGCGCGGGAACCTTGACGCTGTGCAGAGCGAGCGCGAGAATGCAAGGCGAACCGCAGCTAATATTTTAAAAAACATAATAACCGTAAATAAGTCGTTTACGTTTGTTATTATTGTAATGTCTAACCTATGAATGAGACATGCGGTAATCGGAAACTGTTGCGATCGATTCCACCCGCACGTCTCTCCTCCTGGCGCTGAGACTCTGCTCTGTGTGCGCATGTGTGATAGAGGGGGCGTGGCTTTGGAGACGCCTCTGAAGCGAGGGCGGCTCTATGCTTTCAAAACAAGCTGCTAACTGCTGGCTTCTCATGATTGCATACCCTAGCTTTAAAAAGACAGCACAACACTCCTTAACTTTTTAAAAACAATAACTTTTTAAATTTCCGAATTCCACACTTAATACACTTAAATTCAATTAGAAAACAGTTCAGTTAGTAACTTATTTTGTTTAAGTGGTACATTTGTTTTGTAGCAATGTGCATTCACAAAATACTGTTCACTTTCAAGACTTAAATGCTAATTGTTACTTTATTTAAATAGTGTTATTGTAGTTCAACACAGCAGTTGAACTATGAAGTTTGCTATGCTTTAAACCACAGTTTAACTGCACTAGATTGGCCATCTAGCCTTTTGACCTCCTAGTATACCAAACAAATTCTTAAAATGTGACTAGTTTAATCTAACAATTATTCATTCAAGCTGTATGAATTGTAAAAGAATCAAACATTTTGATGCTAGTACAATACATACAGTGCATCTGGAAAGTATTCACAGCGCTTCACTTTTTCCACATTTTGTTATGTTACAGCCTTATTCCAAAATGGATTGAATTAATTATTTTCCTCAAAATTCCACAAACAATACCCCATAATGACAACGTGAAAGAAGTTTGTTTGAAATCTTTGCAAATTTATTAAAAATAAAAAACAAAAAAAGCACATGTACATAAGTATTCACAGCCTTTGCCATGACACTGTATTGAGCTCAGGTGCATCCTGTTTCCACTGATCATCCTTGAGATGTTTCTACAACTTGGTTGGAGTCCACCTGTGGTAAATTCAGTTGATTGGACATGATTTGGAAAGGCACACACCTGTCTATATAAGGTCCCACAGTTAACAGTGCATGTCAGAGCACAAACCAAGCCATGAAGTCCAAGGAATTGTCTGTAGACCTCCAAGACAGGATTGTATCGAAGCACAGATCTGGGGAAGGGTACAGAAACATTTCTGCAGCATTGAAGGTCCCAATGAGCACAGTGGCCTCCATCATCCTGTAGTGTATGGTACACTTTCAGTTAAAGAAGTGCATTTAAGTATCACCTTATCAAGAATCCTAGAATCTTGTAGAACTCAATTTATGCAATAACTGGATGCAGACACCAATTCCAAAGATATAAATTCTCAAATTTATTAAAAACAAAGATAAAATGTAGCACCACACTAGTTATACAAAAAGGGGAAAACTAATTAAAATTCACTAAAGATCAACAAATCAAAGACAAATCACTTCCGTGACCAAATCAAAGACCATGGAATCGCATATGATGACACACATAATGTTACACAAAATTACAAACACATTGACCAGTTGGTATAGACGAAGGTGAGTCTCTCATTAGTATTGTTAGTCGGACATTAAATAACTAATGCAAATTAGTATTTAAGTCAAATAACTTCTCGTTACATATATCAGTCTCATTTACGTTTGGGTGCCGAGAAAGATTCTATCATTTCTTGTAACCACAATTCTCCCTAATTGATTACTGTTCAATGATTAAGGATAGGCAGAGCCACCTATAATCTAGTGTCTATTAACATGTGTCCGTTTCAGACTAAACAGTTCAACAGGAATGAGAAGATATTTCTCGGCGTTAACAGATTTTATTTCTAAAATTTCTATTTAAATGACTGAACGCTTTTGTATTGCAGTCGACTTAGTCAATGGTCCAGCTGTAAAACTCCACTGATCAAATGCGTACAGGCGGGCATGCGCAGGTTCTAAAGTTCCTTACTTAGTAAAGTTCTTTAAAGAATTCTTCGTACAGCTCAATCTACTTCTCCCAGTTTAACTCTTCTGTTGCCGGCAAAGACTTAGTTGGTTTCCGGTTTCGGTTCTGGCAACAGAGCTACAAGTTGAGCTGTGGCAGCGGGTTACTGGTTCGGGTGAGAGACAGAAAGAAAAAGTTGCTGTGCATTGCCTTTTAATGCCTGTCAGATCAGTAGATGATTGGTTCTTGAGTTTGTGAGATTGGATTTCGGTTTCAGCCCCCAGTGTCCTATTGGAGGAGGCTCGATTTATTTATCCATGCCATCTTTTGGAAATGTCGGTTGGCCTGGGTTCGTAGCTCTGTGTCGGGATTTCGGCTCTCGTCCACTTCAAAGAGTTTTATGACCTCCACGCCATATTCCCCAGACATTTTCACAGCAGGGATTCCAAGCCATTTGGCCCATTCTCGGTGCCATCCTCCCAAGACTGCCACTTTAATATAGAACAATTCATGTGCCGATGAGCTCAGGAAATCTGATAACTTTGGGGGAGAGGTCTTCATCAGATCAGAGCTTCAGCTCAGAGCTAGAATGCTCTATCAAAATACACCCCCCCTTAACGCTACAATCCGTAAATGGAAGAAGTTTGGAACCACCAGGACTCTTCCTAGAGCTGGCCGCCCGGCCAAACTGAGCGATCGGGGGAGAAGGGCCTTAGTCAGGGAGGTGACCAAGAACCCGATGGTCACTCTGACAGAGCTCCAGCGTGTCTCTGTGGAGAGAGGAGAACCTTCCAGAAGAACAACCATCTCTGCAGCACTCCACCAATCAGGCCTGTATGGACAGAAGCCACTCCTCAGTAAAAGGCACATTACAGCCTGCCTGGAGTTTGCCAAAAGACACCTGAAGGACTCTCAGACCATGAGAAACAAAATTCTCTGGTCTGATGAAACAAAAATTGAACTCATGTCCGGAGGAAACCAGGCACCGCTCATCACCTGGCCAATACCATCCCTACAGTGAAGCATGGTGGTGGCAGCATCATGCTGTGGGGATGTTTTTCAGCGGCAGGAACTGGGAGACTAGTCAGGATCGAGAGAAAGATGAATGCAGCAATGAACAGAGACATCCTTGATGAAAACCTGCTCCAGAGCGCTCTGGACCTCAGACTGGGGCAAAGGTTCATCTTCCAACAGGACAACGACCCTAAGCACACAGCCAAAATAACAAAGGAGTGGCTACAGGACAACTCTGTGAATGTCCTTGAGTGGCCCAGCCAGAGCCCAGACTTGAACACGATTGAACATCTCTGGAGAGATCTGAAAATGGCTGTGTGCACTGACGCTCCCCATCCAACCTGATGGAGCTTGAGAGGTCCTGCAAGAAGAATGAGAAACTGCCCAAAAATAGGTGTGCCAAGCTTGTAGCATCATACTCAAAAAGACTTGAGGCTGTAATTGGTGCCAAAGGTGCTTCAACAAAGTATTGAGCAAAGGCAAACTTCTTTCTCGTTGTCATTATGGGGTATTGTTTGTAGAATTTTGAGGAAAATAATTAATTTAATCCATTTTGGAATAAGGCTGTAACATAACAAAATGTGGAAAAAGTTAAGCGCTGTGAATACTTTCTGGATGAACTGTACAGTACCAGTGCAATGATGGTAGCTGATGACAAGGGTTATTGTTTAAAATATATATATATTTGTACATTTAGGAAATCTTAAATCACATTAGGTCAAAGATGAAAGGAAATAAAATCAGCACTCTCACTAACAAGTAATGTTCTGTCAGTTCACAAAAAAAAACAAAAAACTTTGAATTGTCCACATATTGGTCAAGATTTTAGGTAACCTATGGCAACTGCTTTAATTTTTTACAGTCTTTTAATGCCAACGACTTCTCCTTTAAAAAAGTAAAGCGGCATCTCGTATACTTTTAAAAGCATACATAAAACCAAGGACGTCAGTAGGATTTTAATACATTCAGGGCAGCCCCAGCTCCGTGATTTGCACAAGTGTAAACACCAGAACATACAATTATTTGCAAGTCTGGAATGATTTGTACTGTTATGTTTTACCAGTACAAATGTTTTGTATGTTTTAAAAGTAATTTAATGTTCCAGCAAAATTTGAGTTCAGGTCTCCAACACAAGGTTAGCAAAGGTAGGGCCTACTGATCAGATTTCTAAACAAGGCTTCAGCATCACTATAGTTACACAATGCATGTTTGACACTGCAACACTTGTTAGTTCAGTGGATCGGCAACAGTGAATCTAATTATCTGTAATGGATATTTATTTATTTTATTTGTTTGATACCTGGAATTTATTCTACCAATGAGTTTGAAATTCCTCTTTAGTGCTTTTTCCACGCCGGCCAATATCCCGCACTCTGGGTAGAGAAAATAGTTAATCGCAGAGTTTATATCCCAGAGTTGTGTAATAATACTGATACATATGTGATTAGTTTGCAATTTACCAATTTGGGGCTATAAAGCCCTGGAAGCCCGGTGCGAAAGACTCCACTACATAAAATACCTAAATCCCTACAACACTGGAACACTATAATAATAATAATAATAATAATAATAATAATAATAATAATAATAATAATAATAATAATAAATGTATTTATATAGCACTTATCAAGCTTAAAGCACAAAGTGATGCACAATCAATAAAGTTAAAACAAGGATATACAAAGAAATAAAAAGAATAAGATGCAAGTACATTTAAAATGTAAAAATAAAGCTCATGAAAATAATTTTTGGAAATGCAAGTGTATAAAAATGAGTTTTAAGATGCAATTTTAAAACATGGACTGACTCAAGAGGATCTAACGTTAAAAGATAGGCTATTCCAAAGTCTAGGGTTTTTTTATGGCTAGGGCTGTGCCAGTGACAGATTTTTGGTATCGATATACCATTGAAGAATTCAGCACGGTGATCGGTATTATCGCGGGGGCGGGGCCTGTTGGGCGGGGGCGGGGCTTTGTTACACTATTCTGAAAAAGTAGGAGGTCTCTTCTGTTTTATTGTTCAAACAGTAGACCTACTACACATATACAAAATAAAGGTAATATTAATAAATACACAACACAAACCGAATAAAATAAAGATTTAAATTAACGATGTGCAAATTACATTGTAAATTGTTTTCTTAAGTGTTACGAGTTAAAAAAGCATTTGAAGCAGACTTTTTAGATTGAAATACATATTTTTAATAACTATATGTAAATTAATCAATTTCAATTTTGTTGTTTTTAAGTGTTACAAATGTGTGATTTCAGTTATGTTCCGTGCCAAAAATACCAACATGACTGTCTGTCTGGCTTTAACAATGATCAGAGTTGCAATGTTTCACTATTCGTTTTAAAAACAATGTATAAATGGAGCATAAGGTACATGTCAATTTGTTATGCACTTTTCATCATGAGTTCTTAATCACAAACAATAAGGTAAAAACAAATAGCGCTATAATAAATCATAAATAACAGATTGAGCGTAATGTACAAATAACAGTATGTATTCACATACAAATAACATAAATAAAACCTCAATAGACTATTAATCAATCGCAATTAACAGATACTGTAAGTATTCAATTCAGTAGCTACATAAATAAAACCTGATCACTATTAATTTTAATCTAGGCTACTTCTTAACCCTGCTAACACACAATTTGGGCACAACAATTGTAACAATGTAATTTACGCTGCCACGGCAATTTTGTGTGTTAGCTGGGTAATGTCCTACAACGATTCCAAAACCGCCTTTAATTAAACCAGTTACCCACGGCAGTTCTACTGTTTTCACATTTTTAATTTCACCCCTCTCTATCGATGATTCTGTCTACATGTTGTAATAGAAACATATGTATATAAACTAGACGTAGAGTACCAGACGTCACTCAGTCATTCTGCACAGAATCTGACCATTGAATCACTGAATGCGCAGACTCTGTGGAGCGCGCCGCTGGGGAGAGGGGGTGGCGCATGCGCGTAGCATAGTTTGTTCGAAATGTGTTGTATACGCGTAACTTCAGAGGAATGTACGCAAACACCCACTTCTAGCATAACAAAATTAAATACTGAAACAAAACAAAAATAGCCCACAATGATGAAAAATAGATGACTATAATAGTAAAAAATGTATTTTCTGGTGTTACAGGCTCTGAGGATTTTATGGTTGCAGCACTGGCTCATGGAGCGAATCTCCCGCACTGCGACCTTACCGCATCACTAAACAGAGAGGCTTCGGAATCGCTACACTGTATACAAAATAATAATACCATTTAAAAAAGACGGTATTAACGATACATTATGAGGGCGTGTGAAGAGCTGCTATTCATGTTTTGTATGAACTGTATAATGTTTTATATTAATGTTTGAAATAGTAATATGTCAACAGAGACAATTGTATTAATTATCAAGCAAGCAAATTTTAGCAAGGCTGTTTTTACCAGTGCTGACACTGGAGAAGTCCCTTCCAGCATTTGCTTCAAGGTGTTCTGTGGCTTATCTTAAGGCTGGAGAGGTCACATCATGGTTATTGATTAACAGTTGTTAAAGATGACCATGGGACCTGATCTCTCCCATTATATCAAAGGAAGCCATCTGATTTCCACATCCCACACCCTCCTCCAGGAAGAAAACCACAAACATTACAAGGGCCAGAGACCTGACCTCAAGGCAACACTTCTTTGAAACATGTGACTGACCCTGCCCACAGAACCACATGTCATGCTTCCTGCATGTTAACTTTTGCTGTTCAGAGAGATTCCGCTCAGGTGGAGAGCTTCCATGTCAGGGCCTTCCAGGCTGGGCATATTAAATAAATGCATTATCCTCTGTGCTTGAAGACTTCAGTTCTTTACTGGGTTCAACACTTGGCATCACAAATGAGGATCTGAACTTCCTCCATTCCCGGTACCAAAATGGGTGACTATTTTTATTCAACAGCGTGACAGCGGTGAGGTGGTATACTGTTTACTAGAACAGCCCTATTTACGGTAAAAGCACAATCTCCCTTAGATTTCAACCTGTACTTTGGATCAGCTAAAAATCCCTTATCTGAGGATCTGAGTGGCCTTTTTAGTCTTAATAGGTACTTAGCATCTCAAGAATGTAGGAAGTCGCCAGACCATGCAATGCTTTGTATGCAATTAGTACAATTTTAAAATCTATTATAACATTTACCGGCAACCAGTGTAGAGCAGCTAGTACTGGGGTAACGTGTGAGGAAGTTTTCTAGTCAGTAATCTAGCAGCAGAATTTTGGACAATCTGGAGCCGGGCCAATGTATGGTGATTTAGGCCTGAAAATAAGGCATTGCAGTAATCAAGATGTGAAGAAATAAAAACATGAAAATATTTTCTCTGTATCCCTGCAGTTCTGCACAGAAATTCAGAGATATGCATTCTTGGACTATTTCTGCGTGACGCCACTAAGCCCCACCTGCAGAAATCTGTGCAGAATCACTGCAGCCCAGCGCAGATCTGAGAAGCTGCTGTGGGAGGCGAGCTGTGGCTATAAGACAAAAGACTATGCAGAAATCAAGAGGGAAGTGTTAAGCTGAATGATGACTACTGCGAATGTCAACTTATTACACAATTAAACTGTGAACAGCATTATCAACACCATAGATATAGAAATATATGTACATTTATGATGCAAAATAAAGTTTTTGATTCTTTTATATTATTTTAGTTTTTATTGAAAAGAAAATGAAGTAATCCAATTACATCAATTTCTGCAGAATTTGTGAAATCTGCGCTACACAGATGTGACTGGCTTTCTTTGATCAGATGCGTCTGATGTCAGACAGTGCAGCCTAGCGCAGCAAGTTGTGAGATACGTGAACACGGATCAAGTTTATTGGTAGCTGAATGCTATGGCTGAATGACACTGTAATTGCTAAATTATTCAATTTAGCATAGGAAACTTTAAAGTACTGATATGAAGGTATAGTAAAAGTACAAACCGTTCTGTAAATGATTACTGGTATATATATTTTTTACAGTATACCACCCAGCCCTACTGGTCAATACATGGGACTGTGACTGATTCGAAAGGCAACAGTCCTCGAGACATCAGCAAGGCCATATACAAATGAACCCATCATCATCTTTAATCTGTGGTTCAATACAGGTTATGTGAAAATTATGTGTTGATGTGTACATGTCCAAAAAATATGCAGTCATAAATCTTTCTTTGTCACCAAGGTATAAGTAACATTATGTAATGGTTTAGTTCTGTGATCAATATAGAGACTCAAGACTGGATGTTGAATTTATAAAAGGCAGTCATTTACGAGATTGTCATATGTCATTGTACTGAACATTGTCATTGTCATTGTCATTGAACAAGAAACAAGTGTAGTCACTGTCAGCACAACAAAAACAAATCCTCAAAACAGGACCACAAATATGCCAGTGTTGACCTACACCCAGCTCTCTTCTACTGAACTCCTTGATCCTGCTTTTATACTGTGGTCATCTTAACCCCACACCCTAGACCCAACCATTAGAAAATAGGTGTGATAAAAGAAACATTAAAACATACAGCCCCAAACATACATTTCCAAAATAGGTCTACATGAAAGTACCATGGCCTACGAGTCAGCTGGAGGACCGGTACCTGAACACCTGGTAGCCCACTAGACTCGAGGTGTAGCCACGTCGTGGGCCCTTTTTCAAGGTGCCCAACTTATGATGAAGGTGATGTTTGATTATAAAACAAATCTAAAGTATAAAAGTAAATAAACACTCCAAAAATAGCATTACCCCCCCCCCCCCCCATGTCAGCAGTAAGGTTATTCAGGTATTTAAAGTCCCTTACCAAGATGGCCTCTGTAACCTTCCCCTACTTCCCCCAAGATGGCCGCTCCACAACCCTACACCAGGTAAGTCTTTGTTTGTTCAAAATGTTTTCAAATATCTTAACAAAGGGATGGGCCTTGCTCCATCACAGAAACCCAATCGCTGAAATTGTGATTTTAACTGCAGTATTGACACTTGTCTAATTTGAGTCATTGATTGTACAGAAACTGGCAAATATTTATTACAAAGTAATTTATGATGTATTATTATTATTATTAATATTATTATTTATTTATTTATGTATTTATTTATTTCTTGGCAGACGCCCTTATCCAGGGCGACTTACAACATAAGTGCAATACAAAGTGAAAGAATACAGATAAGTACAAGGCATCAAACATTACAAATTCAAATTTACATTAAACAAAGCAATTAAATATATAATACATATAATACAACTTCCAATTTATACAGTTAAGTAAAGCTAAGTGCCGTCAAGATGTAAGGTCACAGTCAAGGGAAAACAATCAAAAACCCAATCAAAACTCTATGAAGTGCAATCTAACGTGGATTAAAAGGACTAATATTATAAGTACACTCTGAAAAGATGTGTCTTGACTAAGCGCCGGAAGGAGGTCAAGGACTCTGCTGTTTTGACTTCGGTGGGAAGGCCGTTCCACCATTTAGGGGCCAGGGATGAAAAGGAGCGGCTCTGGAGGAAGGGGAGTGGAGAAGAGGCAGAGTTAGTCTTCTGGCACTGGAAGACCGCAGTGGTCTGGAGGGGATGTATGGGGAGACGAGGGTCTGAAGGTGGCTTGGTGCAGTGTGGTCGAGACAGCAGTGAGGTGAGGGTCAATGTCTTGAACTGAATGCGTGCTGGTATCGGGAGCCAGTGGAGGGAGCGGAGCAGTGGAGTAGCGTGTGTGAATCGGGGCAGAGAGAATACCAGACGAGCCGCAGAGTTCTGGATGAGCTGGAGCGGCGGGTAGTAGTTGCAGGCAGGCTGGCCAGGAGGGAGTTGCAGTAGTCCAGGCGGGAGAGGACCAGTGACTATGATGTATTGAGGTGGCTAATGAGTTTATGAGAAAGAACTATGTTTTGGGGTGGATTCATCTTTTAGGGTGGCTCTGCCCCACCTGCCATATGAACAAGCTAGTCAGGAAAACAGACATTCTAATTTTCACTCTGGTTGTCAATTGTCACAGCTGAGGGGCTTCATTACCAACTACGCCACCTCAATTAGTAAGCAAAGAGGAACTTGCAACACCCCTTCTGTTTATCTTCCCAGGCAGGCAGCCCAAGACACAACAGCACGAGCAGGTACGTAATAATAATATTTATTTATACAGGGTTGATCCCACACATAGGACACAAATACTGTGCTAGGACAGTTGTATATGATAGCACACTCCCTCCAGGAGAGGGAGCAATCACTACAGCTAGCCAGGGTGTACCCCCAGACAGTGCCTCTGGGTCAGGCCTGCACACAACCTGTAGGGCCTAGACGTACAGCCCCAAGGCAGCAGCCCCACTCTCCTGCTGACCTTCGCCAGCTCCTCACAAGCAGGGAGGTGCCTACCCAGGCCCACCGCGGTAGAGCTAGGCCGAATCCCAGGAACCGTGGCAAGAGGACGGGTAGCGGCCCCCCATGCCCCAAACCTCCCGCACCGTGGCCCTGAGGTACTCTAGCAACTCATACACCCCCCAGCAACTCTCCAATTGGCACCTCCGAACCCAGGACTCCTGGGTGCTCCAAATTATAACAGTTGGCTACTCCCTACAGTTCCAGACCCGTCCACCCAGCTTCCGAGGCATGGTGTGGACGAGAGTGAGGGACCTGTTGCAGTGTGTGGCACTTCTCGTGGAAATCACTCCTCTCTTGGAATAAAGCACATTGTCCAATATGGTTCTGCATCCGAGACCACTCAGGGACCCTGGGGATCGACGTGCTAGCCCACATGTGGCCACGCTATCTCCTCTATGCGTTCCCACCGTTCCCTCTTCTCCTGGTGGTTCTGGAAAAGATCAGGCAGGAACAAGTTACAGTTCTGCTGGTAGCGCCCCAGTGGCCCCACAGACTGTGGTTTGTGGATCTGATCTTCCTCTTGGATGGAATGCCTTGGCAGCTTCCCCTTTTGACAGACCTGCTGTCTCAGGTGCAGGGCACACTTTGGCATCACAACCCAGGCCTGCTCCAGCTCTGGGCCTGGCCCCTGAGCGGGATCACCTGATGTCTTGGGGTCTGTCGCACGTGGCCACTATTCAATCGGCGAGAGCTCCTTCCACGAGGTCGCAGTACTCCTACTGCTGGCGGACAAACTTGGTGTCAGGAGAAGTATCATCTCCTCATGTCAGGATTGATGGCAAGCCTCCAGGGTCTAATTTTTTATCGGAGCAGTTTCTGAAAAGTACACGCAGGCTGCGGCCTACCCATGCCCCTTCCCTGCCTTCATGCCACCTTGATGTAGTGCTAGATGCGTTTTCAGTTATTATTATTATTATTATTATTATTATTTTTTTTTTTTTTTTTAATTTCTTGGCAGATGCCCTTATCCAGGGTAAGTGCAAAAATACAGTAAGTACAAATGGTTCCAGGGTTATGCTTTGGCCTAATCCTGCATTCCTCCCGAAAGTGCTGTCTCCTTTCCATATCAACAGGCCTATTGAGTTGATGGCTGGATTGTGAACACCATTACCATGGCCTACGTGTCGGCTGGAGCACCGGTACCTGAACACCTGGTAGCCCACTAGACTCGAGGTGTAGCCACGTTGTGGGCCCTTTTTCAAGGCGCCCCACTGGCAGACATTTGTATGACTGCGAGCTGGGTCTTGCCACACACCTTTGTTCGGTTCTACAGACTGGCTCCTTCTATTGGGAACCTGGTGATGGCTTCAGTTGAGCTTCAGTAGCCTATCAGGCACTGGCTCCTACCTTTTCTATCCCTGTCTGCCCCTGTTGAGCGTGCTTGGAGAAGCTACACATAACTGTTTTCCCTTCCTACTGGACTGTGACTTGTATACAGTTCATTCTGTAGGTGGAAGTGCATATGTTTCTACATCCTGTACCCTGCCATTGTACATAGTTCCTTTGCCAGCAGTCTTGTGGCCCCGCCCTAGATATATTAGTTGTGCTGAGGGCTGCTGCTGCTGTGTCCAGCAGGAGGCACATGAGTTAACTCTTGTTACCCCGCTGTGTATATAGTTTGTTCATTACTGACATCAGTAGAATGCCTGTTGCTGCTAGCCGCTGGTCGGCAGTGTGTAATTGCTCCTGTGTCCCACGTGTGGTGCATGAGCTGGCATTTGTTGGAATACACAGTAGAGCTTGTCCGCTCCTTACTTAAGTTGAGCAAGGAGATCTGCTTCTGTTGTTAGCGGAGGTACATTGTGCCACGCTATGCATATAGTTCCATTATTCTTATAATTGAATTATCCAGCAGTGGCTATTCCAGTCTGGTTAGCCCGCTGTGTGAGCACAGGGTGCGAGACTGTATGCCTGTGCTTATATGATGCTGTGTAAGTATCGGAAGCCCCACTCCTAGCTCTGCTGGTAGAGCAGGAGGCTGCTCTTACTAGGCTTCATGGAAGGCACAAGAATTATTGTTGCCCCGTGGATACACTATTCTTTTTTTCCCCAGTATAGCGTGACTGCAGTCTTAGCATCTGGGTAGCCCAGATGTGGCCCAAAATGGCCCCTGTGGCTTCTATCTAGAGTTGGTAATGGCCCCTAGTAGGTACGCCTAGGTACGCAGTTTCTCTTACCAGCTCACTGCCTCCTCCCTTGCGACAGTTTGGTTATACTGTAACCCCTCCCCCTTGGGCAGTGCTTCCAACTTGAAAGATAACAATTGTTTGCTAATGCAACCATGGTTATCTGAGAGAGGAAGTAGAGTGGGAGTTCAAGCTCCTGGCAAAAAGAGGAAGTCCCTGTGCAGATGTTGCCTTTTATATTAACAGGAAGTGGAAGGGTCCTGTTTGAGTGAGGGGCCAATGGCAGCTTTGATAGACAAATGTCTTCGATATGTTGCAGTGGATGCGTGATGAAACCCCTCCCCCTTGGGCAGTGCTTCTTTTCTCAGATAACTGTGTTTGCATTTGCATGTGGTTGCATTTTGTATTCTGGTATTCGCTCATGCCCTAATTGAACCTTTTTTGTTTAATGAGCAACACTTCCAATACAAATCCCACAGGAAACTTGGCGAAAGATAATTATTATACATTTTTTGTGCACCTTAAGTCCAAACACAGTAATATATTTTTTTACCCATCTTTTGTATGGTAATTTTATGTGTTTTCTTTATTTCTACTAATTGTCTGAAAATTGAAAATTCACCCCCCACAGTCCCTGACATCAGATACAGGAGAGCAGGCTAAATATACATTTAATTTTATTTTATTAATATGTGGTGGGGTGCTGTTGCAGGGGCATAGGTACCTCCCACTGATCAAGCTTCCTTTTCTTCATTCTCACCCCTCTCAGATGCTGAAGTTTCCGCTCTCCTTCTACGTCACAAACCTACAACGTATGCCCTGGACCCTCTCCCTTCTCGCCTCCTCCAAGCAACTGCTCCTGATCTACTCCCCTTCATCTCCTCCATCCTCACTGGCTGTTTCCCCTTTGCATTTAAACAAGCTGCTGTCATCCTACTCCCCAAGAAACCAACCCTTGACGCCACCTCTCCTCAGAACTACCGCCCCGTCTCCCTACTCCCCTTCCTCTCAAAGACCCTCGAGCGTGCAGTCCACCGTCAGCTCTCTGACTTTCTGTCCCAACACTCACTCCTTGATCCTCTGCAATCCGGCTTCCGCACATCTCACTCCACTGAGACGGCTCTTCTGGCAGTCACTGACTCCCTCAGCTGTGCTCGGGCGGCCTCCCTCTCCTCAGTCCTCATCCTCCTTGACCTCTCCACAGCATTTGACTCGATCACTCCATCCTCCTCTCCTGCCTCGCTGACCTTGGAATCTCTAGAACTGCTCTCACCTGGTTCTCCTCCTACCTCAACGACCAGACCTACCAAGTAACATGGCGAGGTTCCTCATCCACCCCCCAACCTCACAGGCATACCCCAAGGCTCCGTCCTGGGCCCACTCCTGTTCTCTCTCTACACTCTACCCCCTCATTGCATTCCATGATTTCTCCTACCACTTCTATGCTGATAATGCCCAGATCTTCCTGTCTTTTCCCTCTTCTGATCCTCTCATCCCCTCTCGTATCTCTTCCTGCTTGTCTGCTATCTCCGCCTGGATGCACTCGCACCACCTCAAACTCAACCTCTCCAAATCGGATCTCCTATTTTTCCCACACTCTTCCACACCTTCTGCTGACCTCTCCATCTCGATCTCCTTGGAATCCACCACACTCTCTCCTTCTTCCACTAAAAATCTAGGAGTCACCCTCGATCCTGCACTCTCCTATACCCAGCACATCACCACGCTGACACACACCTGTAGATTCTTCCTGAGCAACATACACCAAATCCGTCCCTTCCTCACCGACTATTCGACTCAGCTGCTCGTCCAGTCACTGGTCTTCTCCCGCCTGGACTATTACAACTCCCTCCTGGCCGGCCTGCCTGCAACTACTACCCGCCGCTCCAGCTCATCCAGAACTCTGTGGCTCGTCTGGTATTCTCTGCCTCGATTCGCACACGCTTCTCCACTGGCTCCCGATACCGACACACATTCAGTTCAAGACATTGACCCTCACCTACCGCTGTCTCGACCACACTGCACCAAGTTACCTTCAGACACTCTTCTCTCCATACATCCCCTCCAGACCACTGCAGTCTTCCGGTGCCAGAAGACTTACTTTGTCTCCTCTACACTCCCCTTCCTCCAGAGCCACTCCTTCTCATCCCTGGCCCCTAAATGGTGGAACGACCTTAAAAACGGCAGAGTCCTTGACCTCCTTCCGGCACTTACTCAAGACACATTTTTTCACACTGTACTTGTAATATTAGTCCTTTTAATCCCCGTTAGATAGCACTTCACAGAGTTTTGATTGCGTTTTAGATTGTTTCATTCTGATAAAGAATTATGGAAATGTTGTCAGTTTTATCTTGTTTTTCCTTGATTCCACTACTCTCTATGTTACCTGGGAGTCCATTCACGATCCCACACTGCCTTTTCCATTTTAAGTATTATTATTTTTTAAACTTGTCTTGTAGGTATTCACATACAGACACATCCTGTGACGCCATTATGTCAATCCTATCTTTTGCCAATGATAGGGCTAATCATTGGTCTTTACAGTATCTTAGGTTCAGTCTGGCTATTGACCGCCACTAGCACTGGCCTACAAGGATTTCCTTGCTTAACATAGGGCTCAGTATGCCTTGTCATGCTGTTCAGTTCTCATGCATCAACCCCCTCAGGTCTGTCATACACCTTTGTACACTGGAGTTCCCCATACTGGGCTTCTCCGCAGTCACGAACACACAAACTGACCCCTGTATGTGGTCTCGGGTCTCTAAACCAACACATACAGTTTTAACACAGAAACTATACAGTCACACATTTACTATTCTCTGTACATCTCCTACTTCACAGGTTCTCTTTTAAATTACACTCTGAGAGCCTCAAAAAATCCTGAGACCAAATTTAAATATACAGGGTGGTAGAATAAAAATACTCACCTATTTTGGTCCCAAGAGTGGAGGTAAGATCAGATCCTGTTTGTGACACCAAGTGAAGAACCCAATAAAGAATTTAAGTCTTTGAAGCACAGAGAATAATATATTTAACAAGCTCGGAAGAATCACGTGCCGGGGGACAACCCTGCAGAGAGACTTAGTTCTTAGCAGACATGAGTACAGCTTTAAAGGAAAAATTACATAGGGTACTGTGATCATTATCCAATCAAAAAGCTTAAAAAGGTGTAAGCTCTGCAACGTTTGTAGACTATTTTCCTGGGGGAATGTTTACATCAGGAAACCAGATCTCTTTCTTTGATGGCATCCAAAGTGTCTGGTCTCACGATCTTCTTTGACAAAGGTCAATGAGATAATCAATTGCTATAAGGTGACATCTCCAGCCTGTCTGGAAGAACAGTAAATCTACAAACAGAAACTAAGTAAACTGTCAGCTGTGGTCTGTTTATCCGTTGGGTGATCCTCTTATCATAATAAAAAGCTTTCGCTAGCTTGATTAAATCTAATTTTGCTCGGGGTGTATACATGCTATTATTTCTAATGCTAATAAAAGCTACGGGGAAAGGGTATGTGTCCTTGTGCGTAACAGAGTTTACCCTCTGATAGTCCACACAAAATCTCCAAGATCCGTCCTTCTTCCTTACAAGGATGACCAGTGCAGCCCACAGGCTACTGGTCTCCTGAATCATGCCCTGGCCCTCCATCTGTTGGAGAAGAACCCGCAGTTCTTGGTACAATGAAGGAGGCACCAGGGGATATCGTTGCTGTGAGGGTGGAGCCCCTCCAGTGGGAATATGATGGTATGATGGTCAGTTGTATTGAACTGGATCCATGCTCACTTGCTCCATGCTCACCACGTCTGGTTGTCAATATTGAAGAAAGACCTCTCATTTGGTCCGGAGCTTTCCTTCGTCTATCTGGGTCACTGTTGCAAGGGGACGCAGCTGGGGGACATCTATAGGATAACGGTGAAGATCGTTGAGTTTAAGAGGGATCTTACCCTGTCATAATCGCACTACTGTACGCGCCACTTGCCACTCAGCGGTCTAGTCGATGGACTCTACCAGCACGCATTGGTCGCTATGATGGGGAAACTCCTGCACTTGGGCCCAAAGCACCATCTCACTATAGGGGGGATCTGTATTGCTGGCTACCGAGTCAAGCGTGCCATCCCATGGTCCACTGTCTGTTCTGTATCCAGTTCCAGTTAGGGCTGTGCGATATGGATACAAAAATCACGATTTTTTTTGACAGATATTGCGATTTTGGCAAAATATTTCCTTACTCACACATTTTGCATTCATAAATGCATTTCGGTGTCACATCATGTCTCTAGAACAGACATCAGGCAAAATAAATAAGAATATGGGTAATCAAACCACCAAAACAAAATAACAACCCAAACTGAAAAATGTCTCAAAAACAGAAACTAGAACAATGACAGAAACTAGCTGCTTTACTGGTTTAAAGGTTTTTTGCTAAGAAAACCAGCATTTCTGGTTTCAAGCATGAACACTGACATGTCACCACATTTCCTCCTGTGCTAAACACCCTCTCTGATGGTGAGCTTGTAGCAGGAATGCACAGATACATTTGTGCAAGCCTGCTCAATCTTGGGAAGTTTATCTGATGTAGTTTCCACCATAGCAGAGGATCTTCCTCACTGTCAATGGAGGAGTAAGCAAGTAGCTGTTCACCTCAGAGGCAATTGCTTCTTCAAGTTGCAGCAATGCTGGCATGGCTGAGACAGTCTTGCAGAAGCTTCCCAAAGACTCCTTTGCTTTTTTTTTTCCTGATGAAGGTAGATCTGTGTTTACATTCTCCCTGTCTGTAGTGCTCTCAGCATTCATTGCATCCTATGAGAATGCATACAACATATAGAAATGACATATTACACTGTTTATCTAGTATTAAGGCATGACTGTCCCACTCAATTTACCCAAACAACAGCTCACCTTGTGTGAAATCTTTCATATCAGACATCACCCTGGCCTTGATGTTTGGAAGTTTATCGACAGCAATGAAGCTTGTCTTTAATCTTGGAACTAGGAATGATGCCATATCCAGCCGTTCTTGGGTATCTTCATCATCATAGTTTTGATTGATGTAGTCAAGAATCTTGGATTTTATTGTCTTTATTGTCTCAGGTCAGAATCCTCATCCTCCACAGCCAGTATCTTTGTGTTGAATAGATAAAGAACTGGTTTCAGATATGACACACTGACATAGTCCTCGCCGGACAGGGCATCTGTGAACTCCTGAAGTGAGCTCAGTGCTTTACTCACAGATTCGAGGACACCTGTGTCCTGCCATTGTGGCACCAGGTGTCTTGTTTTACGGTCAGCTGAAAGGACTTGAGATAGTTGCTCTGTTGCTCCAAAACCCTTTCTATCATCCATTGCCTTGAGCCCCACCTTGTTGGACACTCTGTTATGAATGCATGCTTTGGAAGCTGAAGTTCTTCCTGGGCTTCAGTTAATGCCACCTTTTTCTTCCAACTATGAGAAAAATGCCCCACCAACCTTTTGCACAAGCCTGTGGTCGGGAAATGCGAGGTTCATCCTTAACTGCGTTTTCTAAAAAATAAGACAATGTGCATTTAAACTGAAAGTGTCATGGGTCTTACTTCAAAGCTTGAAACAAGATAAAACTGCAAAGTTTTAAAACAAAAAAGTACTTCAGCAAATACATTTGAAATGTATGTTTATATTTAAAGTTGCATAGTATTTCACTTGTTTTAGCTCAGATTCAACACCGGCCTTGCATTTGGTATACATTTCAGGGATGGCAACTCATGACAAATAACTTCGCGATGGCAGTTCATATCTCTTATCAAGTGTCTGTAGCATTTTTTGGAAGTCGGCTTTACTGACAATGTATGCGGGCACCATGTCTTTGCATAAATGATACGTGATGGCGTCGGTTATTTCTTTATGCCTTTTTGAGCTCCTCTCGTATGGTGTGCAGATCGCAAATGCCTGTGTTATCGATTCTTGTTCACCTGGTCCGGAATACATTTGAGATGTGCTTTTGTTCGTGTCGAGGGACTTTGTCACCATGCATTGCTCGTATAGTTCTTTATGGTGCCGTCTCAGGTGTTGAAACAGATTTGTGGTGTTACTCCGTTTTGTCGCAACAATAGTTTGACAGGTCTTGCAAATATTTCTCTCCTGTATCCAAAATATCGCCAAACCACGGATGTCGATTTTCTTTTCAGCACCAAGTCATTATTCTGTCCTGAATTCATCTTCCCTGTTTCTGTGCTTTCTTGCATAGTCGTTAGCTCATTCTGTTCTGTTCTTGCACCAGATCTTTTAGGCATGCCGCATTCTGATTGGTGAACATCTTTTGCACACTGAGGGGTGAGGTGGGTAGAATCGCGGCTTTCTGCGGTTTAGAAATCGCCCATGCCCACATCGTGATTTTACTGCAATGTCGATTAATCGCACAGCCCTAGTTCCAGTCTCCTGCACGAGGAAAAAGCCTGCTCTTATGCATCAGTATCCCCGGTTGCCTCCCGGAATTTAGCCCAACAGGTATCTTGACCTTCGAATAATTGTTTCCAAATAGCCCCCACAACATTCATCCTGAGAATCTCTCTAATGGCACTTAATTTATTGTCAGAGACTATAACTACCCCTTTCTGGGGTATCTTTACACCCCCTATCTTGAAGTCCAGCAACGCGTAGCCGTAACCCATTAGCAGCTCTTAGCTTTAACCATGGGGTCTCTTCTCGTCCAGTGATTACATGGGGGCCTAAATACTGCTGAAACAGGGATTCACTAAACAATGTCACTTGTGACCCTGTATCTAATACACACGGTACCTTGACACCTTCCACTTGAACATCTTCCCCTGGGCATTCCTCTATCAAATTGGGCCTTGTCATAATCAAACCCAACTCTGCTTTCCCCCCACCCATGTGCCATGGTCGGGGCTAGATGTTTCAAACTGGCTCACTCACACATCGCTGAGGGCAGTACCGCTGAACATGTCATAAGAACATAAGAACATAAGAAAGTTTACAAACGAGAGGAGGCCATTCGACCCATCGTGCTCGTTTGGTGTCCATTTAATAACTGAGTGATCCAAGGATCCTATCCAGTCTATTTTTAAATGTTCCCAAATTTTCAGCATCTACCACATTGTTGGGGAGTTTGTTCCAGATTGTGACTACTCTCTGTGTGAAGAAGTGTCTCCTGTTTTCTGTCTTGAATGCCTTGAAGCCCAATGTCCATCAGTCTCTCCAAGTAGGACATTCCCTTCAGACCTGGAATAAGTCTGGTTGCTCTCCTCTGAACTGCCTCTAGATAAAAAATTCTTTAATACTTAGATTTTGGCTTGCTGGACTTCCTCACAGCTTCATCAGCCTGCCTTGCAATCTGTGCTGTTTCTAGTCTCCTTCCAAGCCAACCGGTAAAGTAACAAATAGTGAAATAAACAATAGAATAATATAAAGAAAACCCTCAATAATAAGTAAATCAATAAAGTGAAAGACAATACAAATAATTAAATGAGCTCAGCAAGCACCTCTCGTGACACTCACAAACACAGACATACACAGAACCAGTGAGCAGTACAGTCAAGAGGAGGCAGTTAGGATTTTAAACAAGAATTTCTTCCATTAAACTTAAAGCTGCTTTGCACTGCACAGGGACTGCAGAATGACAACACAAATGAAGTGCAAATTTGTAAAACATGCATCTAATTAAAGACTGTTTACAGTAATATAAAGCATCCATTGTCACCGATGTCCAGAGATCGCGTGCTTTACTCGGGTTCAAAACAATGGCTAAGATCCTGAAATCGCTGCACATGAATTACTCAAAATGGATGTACTTGTTTCACAAAGAATGCTATTAGATTGTCTGTCATTTGATGTTGACGTAGCCTATGTCTTTTATTGGACGCTGTGAAAATCCAAACCTTTTTGACTGCTTTGTTTAGGTGTAACTTCAGTGTTTGACTTTCAACTGACAGGTTAATGGGATGTTTTCCTCTGTGGTGTGCACGCATATAGTACACAATGTGCTTTGAGTATATTCTACCACTGACAAAGTGACAAAAGTGAGGGTTTTTCTTTTAAATCTAAATTAAACCTGGGTCGCTTTGGATCGGTGGAATTCTGCATATTTATGCAGATGTACGGAGATCTGATCTTCTTTTGACATTGACGCAACATCTGCCACTTTAGCAAATAGAGTGAATGGACATTTCCAGTAAGTCGAATACAAGTGCTGAGGTCGACAACACCTGTAATTAGTTGACTATTCGACTCTTTGGTGCTAGCCCTGCTACACACCTGATTGAGGGAATCTGTAACAGCAACTGGGAAAGAGAAGTAGAGACAAATTGTTGTGCTTATTATTCCTGTGGCTATAGTTAAGTATTATTATAGATAAAGGAAATCATTTTATAGTACTAAGATCAAAATACTCACCATGATTGTGTATATGCTTTCCTCCACCTATGATAACAAAGAGAGGAGTATTATTAGCACTTTAAAGTATAGTGTGGAACATAGACATTTATTTTATTCATTATTTATTAGCATTTGGTTTCTTTTCATTGTATGTATTTTCCTTTGAAATTAGGTTAGAATTTTAGTTGCTTTTATTGCCCCATTGTAATTAAAGGTGATTTTTAGTTTTAAACATTGTAAAAGTTACATACTGTTTTCTATTTTGCAGACTTCCTGCTCTGCTTCTATTGATTAGTTGTATTAATAAACATTGTTAAAAGTGACCTATGCCTATTGTAGTGTTCTGGGGTCCTGATTCGAACCTGCATGGAGTGTAGTTGGTGGCACAAGTTCCCTCCCTCACAAATCTGAGGCTGGTTTGGTCAGTCAAGTGCACCAGATAAATTAGCTACCCATATAGGGCCAATGTTGGGCCAATGTCAGCATATGGTTGGACAATAGTCACGGTCGGGGGAGTGATGTATGGCCGATGTTGAATTATGGCTGGCATGGTTGGACAGCAGTAGGTCGGGGGGGTAGAGGATGACCAACTAAGGCATATCGTTGTCATGGCTGTTTTCGAAACCACAAACCCTAATACATATTGCATGCTGCATGCTGATTTACTGACTAGGTATTAGTGCAGTACGCATTATGAAGATTAATGATTCACTGTACAATATTTGTCATGTGACCTCACATGACATGGAACGTCAGATGAACGTGAAGCATGGTGGGATGCAGTATTCATTGTAGTGAGCTCTGGTTGTATACTGCATATGTTGGTGAATGCAACAAGCCATCCAGGTACTTTTACCATACTACAAAATTATATACTACATCCAATATGCATACTGCATAGTACTGAAATGTTGGAATGTAGTATGGTAGTGTGCGGTTTTGAATACAGCCTTAGAATAACCTTCCTCTTCAGAAGAATATTGTCACTTTCATATTCATTACTAAAAGTATTGTATCCCTTTTATCATATAGTTAATCTAACTGCCTATTTAATCTATTTTAGTCATTGAGCTCTACTGGTCAAATGTCTTATAAAAGTTACTGAATTGGGGAAAAACAACTTTTAATATAAAACAAACTACACCAATAATACATGAAAAGATAAAACAAACATATCCTTTACTTTAATTAAATACAGAGGCATATGTGCCAACCCCAACTGATATTCAAGACCTTGATAAAATAAAAAAGATCCTTATGTATAATTCCTATCCATAAACATGAAGTTAACTTTTGAGATTTTAGTCACATTTTAGTCATACACTTTTCTTTATTCGACTAAAATTGACTAAAATCTTTGTTAGTATTAGTCGACTAAAATGACGAATTTTTTCAGATTTTTGTCATGCTATTTAATTTTGTAATATTGACCTAAAAGCTGCATACATTTAATTCAGTTTTAGTCATTAGAATATTAAACAAATTACAGTAATATACATTTTTAACTTCATAATTAAGACATTTAGCATTTAAATCAATAAAATACTTGTGTGGCTACTTATTTCTTAATAAAACTATTTAAGCAATGAACATATTAATAAAACAGATAAGGAATCTTAAATATTACTCAAAGAATATATAAGAATCATGGACTGACTTACATTTAAAATCATTATTTTACCTCCTGAGCCTTCACATGATTGTTTAAGAAATACACTCACCTAAAAGATTATTAGGAACACCTGTTCAATTTCTCATTAATGCAATTATCTAACCAACCAATCACATGGCAGTTGCTTCAATGCATTTAGGGGTGTGGTCCTGGTCAAGACAATCTCCTGAACTCCAAACTGAATGTCTGAATGGGAAAGAAAGGTGATTTAAGCAATTTTGAGCGTGGCATGGTTGTTGGTGCCAGACGGGCCGGTCTGAGTATTTCACAATCTGCTCAGTTACTGGGATTTTCACGCACAACCATTTCTAGGGTTTACAAAGAATGGTGTGAAAAGGGAAAAACATCCAGTATACGGCAGTCCTGTGGGCGAAAATGCCTTGTTGATGCTAGAGGTCAGAGGAGAATGGGCCGACTGATTCAAGCTGATAGAAGAGCAACTTTAACTGAAATAACCACTCGTTACAACCGAGGTATGCAGCAAAGCATTTGTGAAGCCACAACACGTACAACCTTGAGGCGGATGGGCTACAACAGCAGAAGACCCCACCGGGTACCACTCATCTCCACTACAAATAGGAAAAAGAGGCTACAATTTGCACAAGCTCACCAAAATTGGACAGTTGAAGACTGGAAAAATGTTGCCTGGTCTGATGAGTTTGATTTCTGTTGAGTCAGAATTTGGCGTAAACAGAATGAGAACATGGATCCATCATGCCTTGTTACCACTGTGCAGGCTGGTGGTGGTGGTGTAATGGTGTGGGGGATGTTTTCTTGGCACACTTTAGGCCCCTTAGTGCCAATTGGGCATCGTTTAAATGCCACGGCCTACCTGAGCATTGTTTCTGACCATGTCCATCCCTTTATGACCACCATGTACCCATCCTCTGATGGCTACTTCCAGCAGGATAATGCACCATGTCACAAAGGTCGAATCATTTCAAATTGGTTTCTTGAACATGACAATGAGTTCACTGTACTAAACTGGCCCCCACAGTCACCAGATCTCAACCCAATAGAGCATCTTTGGGATGTGGTGGAACGGGAGCTTCGTGCCCTGGATGTGCATCCCACAAATCTCCATCAACTGCAAGATGCTATCCTATCAATATGGGCCAACATTTCTAAAGAATGCTTTCAGCACCTTATTGAATCAATGCCACGTAGAATTAAGGCAGTTCTGAAGGCGAAAGGGGGTCAAACACAGTATTAGTATGGTGTTCCTAATAATCCTTTAGGTGAGTGTAAATAAACACACAAATCTCACAAATGAATTTTGATTGATTTCTATCTTCACTTTCCAATTTCCAGTCATATTGTAGCCACATTTGGTTTTGTTTCCTGCATTTAATATCTTACAAGATGCTTTCTTCATTTTCTCATTGTATTTAAAGTGCTGTCAGACTGCAGGTTTCTTTTGCAAGTATTGAACGGTTACTTGCAATTTAGGAAAATACCAGTTGTATCGACAGTGCTCGGTATCCCGTCTACTTTTTACAAATCAGCTTGTATATAATGATAGTATTAACAGCAACATTATAGATAGCGTAACTAGCTTTTATCGATCACTGTCCTTTTGATCAAATATTTGTATTTATTTTGGAGGAATCGATCGCACTCTCAAAACTCTAGCGCAGATTTCCTTCTCCGCCAATGGGATTGCTGGAATTGTGCAGATCTGCGCAGAACAGTGGAAATGTGTGCTACACGAGCACGACTGTGATCGTCTGTAACTTCCCGCTCCTCGATCCGCAGCCCGTGCTGTAGATCCCAGTTGTGTTCAGCCCGTTATAAGCTGCTCTGCATGGCAACAACGATGCTGGGATTGGGTGCTGCTATATGACAGACAGACAGGCGATAAAAGCACAAATAGTGAGTTTTAGTCAAGTTTTCTCAGACGAAAATGCAAAAACATTTAATCATCATCCTCGTCATTTTGGATAATTGTAGTCAGAATTTCGTCTTTGTTATCTAAAATGAAAAACAGTTAGTTGACCAACATTTGCGTAATCGATTTCATCAATGAAATTAACACTGCCCATACCTCTGTCATGAGCCGTGCGTAACAGCATTGATCACTTTGGCTTGTTTTCACGAATTGATTTATATTATATTTTGTGTTATCTTTATTGCTGTTGCACTTAATTCACTTATCGCGTTCTATTTTCTTTATTGGTTGTTGTTGTTGGTTTGATTGTGTGCTTATTTAATTATTTTCATGTTGGGTTATTGGTAAAGTGCTGAGTACGGCCTATCGGTGGACATTCCCACGTGGATGTCCCGGGGTCATCAATCTAATTGCTTTCACCTGCCCCCCCCAGCAGCCCAGGGAATCGGCTATTAAAAGCCTGGAAATCCCCTTTGACAGGGAAGAGAAACAGACCTATTGCAATTGTAGTGGCAGGGCAGGGCAGGGCAGGGCAGGGCAGGCAGGCAGGAAGGCAGGAAGGCAGGCAGGCAGGCAGGGCAGGGCAGGGCAGGGCAGGGCAGGGCAGGGCAGGGCATCAGCCTGTGCGACCAGTGGCTTATTCGGTGGATTACGGCGAGAGGCGAGGAGGCTGGTACTGGGAACCCGGGTTATATGTGTGATTAGATTAAATGAACAGAGCGTGGATACGGTTGTGAAGACCACTTTATTGCAAAAAGACTAGTGTTGCTGATCTGTTTGTCAGTGGTTAGGCTCGGGGTATTGCATCTCCTCCTTCCTCCTCTGCCGGAGAGACCGCTCACTGCGGTGACGGGGTTTGCTGCTGTGACTGTACCCGAGAGAGAGTTGTATTCATGTATGGTTGCACACTCTTGTGGTCTGAATTGTGTACCAGGACGTGTTCACGTTGCTTTATTTTGCACAAAGACTTATCTTGCCGAAGTTTTGCTTTGCAGTACTCCGACTTCCTTGTCCTTTGCAGACCTCATTGGTAAAGCCTAGGGCTCGTGGCTACGACGGCAGCGTGCGCTTACCTGTGGGGCTCGTGTTGGTCCCAGCTGTGGGGATAAATTGAGGGATTGAATTGTCTAACTCTTTAGTAGATGTATAGTTTCTTAGTAATTTTCTATTGTTTTGGTGAGGGTTTTAGGATTTTAACTTGCCCTGTTTTATTACAGGCATTTTAGTTAGTTTTAGGATGATTACAGTTCCTACGATTATAATTTTGTGATTTAGTGATTGTAACATTTTATGTATGTGGTACTGAACAGACTTCGTGCCCTGTATCAATTATAAATTGTGTAAAAATAAAACTTGTACTTACCTTACTCATCCGTGTGGTGGTGCCTTGGGTCTGTCGAGCTCTTCCCTCTGGTAAAACACCCTAACACCCATAGGTGGTGACATCTCTCTCGGAGATTAACTCCCCCCTCCCAAAAGCATGCTAAACAGTCTCTCTGTACTCCTCTGTATCAATAGTCTTCTGATATACTACTGATACAAGCCTGGCAGCCAAACTGTCTCCTCACCAACCTATTGTTATGCTATTGATACCAGAAACCCTCTGCCATTCTGTGAATCAGCACACCACTCAAGAACATGTAGGGAGAACTGACATGTCCCAAACTATCAAATATTACCAGAGTGGATTTTTCCCAGTTTCAGAGTTTTATTCCTTACAAGGGGACTCCATTTTGTATGGGGGTGGAGTTGTGGCTGCTAGGTAAGACATTTCTTGTGGGGACAGCTGTGGAAATTGTCACTTCTGTTGGCTTAAAAAATGAATGCTGAACATGAATCGACTACAATTTGATTTGTGTTGGCTGGTATACATCAAAACCGTTTGAAGTGGCCCTGCAAAAATGTATACCACCAAAAATTAAAGTCTACAAAATGTAAGATTCTGTGTGTGTGCTCTCATTTCTACCTCGCTAGTGAGTGAGCTAATGCTTCCCAAGTAGTAAATAACAAAATGGGACACTTACATCAGAGTACGAATCTCCCAAGCAATGCTCGTCTATGGTAGGTTCTCCTTTAAAAAAAAAAAAAAAAAAAAAGACTAATTGGCCAGTATATGAAGATGCAAAACATAACACACTGGAAAAAAGTTTTAAATGTGAATAAATTAGATTTTTGTGGAGTCTCCTGTGTGACTAGCAGCACTGTCATTTTCTTATCACTTATCTCTCAACCTTATTATATGATCATCTGTTAGGGTGCATTAAGGCTATTCAAGTCAGAGCTATTTCTATATATCTATGTCCTATATATTGTAGTGATCGGGGACTGTGGTGTGTTTGTCTGTCAAAGCTGTGGCTTTACTCTGACTCTCATTATTTGTTTTGTGCTGGTGAATCCATGTAGCAAAAGGGGCTTAAACGCTACAATATGATGAGCTTGAATTAACGATGGTTCAAACTAACTAGTTCAAGGTTTGCCTTTGGATTTGAGTCAGAAACCCCCATCAATTAATGATTTAAATTATGGTCGAGGATGATGCTGCATTAGGCTTCTTAAGTCAGATTTATCTGTAGATTGAACAGAGCCTTAATGTGGTGCGTATCCAAAAATACCATGTTCCAAAATAACTGAATCACAGATTAATAAAAAAGCACTCTGCTTTCCATCCAGCAATTTCCAGTGTTCCCAGTCCCTCCTGACTTCCCTACTCTGGGGCCGCTGGGGCTGATTAAAGCAGGCCTGTCACCTGTCAGCTCAGGCTCCTCATCGTGCTGCTCTTCCAGGGCCCTGTAGGCCTTTGATAATTAATCCCCCTCACCTGTCATTTTCATTCAGACGGAAGAGTCTGAGCACAGATATATTGCCTGGTTTCAGAGCTGATATCAGTAGAATGGCAGAAGATGTTCTTAGACCTGCTTCTATGATCCACAATCACTCCAAAGACAACTGAGGAAACTCACAGGTATTTCCTTATAAACATATTTGTTTTGTTTTCCTTTAACACTGGAAATGTTTGGATGTGGTTTCAGTTGGGTTAATCTGTGAAATATAGATGTTTATGGTTATTATTTGTTATGGTTATTAACAGGAAAGCTAACCCCTGAGATGGGAACCATGACAGAATATTTGAACAACACTGTACCACAGCGAGCACTGGAGCTAAACACTGGGATTCTGGTAAAAGTAATCTTTTCCATGACACTGTGTCTCATCTTCCTCTATGTGAACGGCATTATGCTCTTCACCCTGAGCACAAGAAGCACCTTCAGAGAGACATCACGCTACATCCTGTTTGCTCACATGCTCTTCAATGACTCCATACAGCTGCTGACCAGTACGCTGCTGTACATCTTTTCATCAGTAAACCTGTATCTTCTCACTGGTGTGTGTGCCGTTCTTTTTTTAATCGCAAGCATCACTTACTGCAACTCACCATTGAATCTTGCTATGATGGCTCTTGAAAGGTACACAGCAATCTGCTTCCCTCTGAGACACAGTGAAATAGCTACTCCAACAAGAACTGGAACTGCCATAGGTGTGATATGGTTCTTTGGCAGCTTGAAAGACATAATTTGCATCTTGAACATTTTAGTAAATGAACCCTTATACTTCTTGACTTCTGTGCATTGCACAAGCAACATAATTTTCAGGAGAAAAATACTGTTTGATGTGAGCACAGCATTCACATCTTTCTATTTTGTGGCAGTGGCTCTCATTATCATATACACATATGTGGCAATAATATTGGAGGCCAGGTCCGTCTCCTCTGGAAAGAATTCAGTGACGAAGGCACGAAACACAGTGCTCCTGCATTTTTTTCAGCTTGCCCTGTGTCTCACATCATTCCTATATGGTTTGCTGGAAAGTCTGGCATCAAACTTGGATGGGTCTGTGTTTCTTACCATCAAGTCCATCCTCTTCATTGTGCTTATCATCTTTCCAAGGTGCTTAAGTCCACTGATATATGGTCTAAGAGATGAGAGCTTCAGACCACTTGTGAAATACTATTTTATGTTTGCTTTGAGCAACAGAGTAAAACACCATTCAGACACTATTTAGAGGGCTTGTGCATGGGAGAAAAGGTCTGCCATGTTTCCTGTGGGAATGTAAGAGATTGTTAGCATATACAGCAGTCAGAACTGAGGGACAGATGAATTCCAAAGAATACCAAGATAGTTTAGCAGAAAAGGTGATGCATGCTACGTCTCAATGCTCAAGCTTGGTGAGAAATGGAATACGATTGAACACTGTATTTTACTATTACTATACTATACTATTACTATAGTTACTATTTCTGAGAGATACATCTTGATACACACAATACTGATAGTTATGCAATTTGTGTTTTTTCTCATTTGTATTGAAAAATACTGAAAGTAATGTTCTTGTGCAATTTATGTTTTAGAAACAATATGTAACAGGAAGTGACAGAAAAGGCTCACAGTTCGGCTGATGTTATTAATTTCAGTTATACTTCGCCAATTATCAATATACACTCACCTAAAAGATTATTAGGAACACCTGTTCAATTTCTCATTAATGCAATTATCTAACCAACCAATCACATGGCAGTTGCTTCAATGCATTTAGGGGTGTGGTCCTGGTCAAGACAATCTCCTGAACTCCAAACTGAATGTCTGAATGGGAAAGAAAGGTGATTTAAGCAATTTTGAGCGTGGCATGGTTGTTGGTGCCAGACGGGCCGGTCTGAGTTTTTCACAATCTGCTCAGTTACTGGGATTTTCACGCACAACCATTTCTAGGGTTTACACAGAATGGTGTGAAAAGGGAAAAACATCCAGTATGCGGCAGTCCTGTGGGCGAAAATGCCTTGTTGATGCTAGAGGTCAGAGGAGAATGGGCCGACTGATTCAAGCTGATAGAAGAGCAACTTTGACTGAAATAACCACTCGTTACAACTGAGGTATGCAGCAAAGCATTTGTGAAGCCACAACAAGTACAACCTTGAGGCGGATGGGCTACAACAACAGAAGACCCCACCGGGTACCACTCATCTCCACTACAAATAGGAAAAAAAGGCTACAATTTGCACAAGCTCACCAAAATTGGACAGTTGAAGACTGGAAAAATGTTGCCTGGTCTGATGAGTCTCGATTTCTGTTGAGACATTCAGATGGTAGAGTCAGAATTTGGCGTAAACAGAATGAGAACATGGATCCATCATGCCTTGTTACCACTGTGCAGGCTGGTGGTGGTGGTGTAATGGTGTGGGGGATGTTTTCTTGGCACACTTTAGGCCCCTTAGTGCCAATTGTTTAAATGCCACGGCCTACCTGAGCATTGTTTCTGACCATGTCCATCCCTTTATGACCACCATGTACCCATCCTCTGATGGTTACTTCCAGCAGAATAATGCACCATGTCACAAAGGTCGAATCATTTCAAATTGGTTTCTTGAACATGACAATGAGTTCACTGTACTAAACTGGCCCCCACAATCACCAGATCTCAACCCAATAGAGCATCTTTGGGATGTGGTGGAACGGGAGCTTCGTGCCCTGGATGTGCATCCCACAAATCTCCATCAACTGCAAGATGCTATCCTATCAATATGGGCCAACATTTCTAAAGAATGCTTTCAGCACCTTGTTGAATCAATGCCACGTAGAATTAAGGCAGTTCTGAAGGCGAAAGGGGGTCAAACACAGTATTAGTATGGTGTTCCTAATAATCCTTTAGGTGAGTGTAAGTGTCTTATATAAGGTGTCAATATAAGGTGCTTCTCACCCAAAAGTTTACTAAGTTTACTATTCACGGCACATACAGGTTAATTGAAAGAGGCTGCACATGAGCCATTCCTCATAAATTTTACAGTTCATTCAAACCTTTAGTCATGTTAGCAATATTGTAGTTGGCTTGCTTTTGCCTAATAACATGTATTACTTTTAATCTTGTAGTGCTAAAGGAGTGTGTGCCTTTTCTTTTCCTTTGAGAAATACTGTAGGAAATTGAAATTTGTGTAACACACTAAATGTATACAGCGCAATATGTTTTAAAGAATGGCAAAACTATCTAAGCTGATCATTGTCACAATTTAATTTGCATATGAATAGGAATCATGGCACTGATTAACATTAAAATATAGCTTGCAGGTTATTTTTCTTCTTCTAAATGCTGTTTGCACTGGGTGACCACTTCCTTGATCCTGCACATTAAACTGAGTCCTAATATGCATATGGATACATTGCTCTAAAATAGAATTACATTAGCAAACATGTAAATAAGTTAAAACAGGGCAGTACTGTGGTGCTGTGGTTAGCACTGTTGTCTCAGCTCCTGTGACCCAGGTTCAATTCTGGCCTTAGGTGTCTGTCTGTGAGGAGTTTGCATGTTCTCCTGTATCTTTGTGGCTTTGTCTATGGGGGCTCCAGTTTCTCTGCTACTTAGGTTGATTGGCTACTCTAATCACGTTGTGCATACTGGGTGAGGCTGTACTGGACAACATGGTTATTGATAATGAATAAATTAAAACATAAGGAAATAAATAATTGCTATAGAAGTGAAGTGATGAATGTGTCAGTGGTACTACAATTTCAATGTCAGGTCTCATGGGTGCTCTGCTTTTTCCTGACAATCATAACCCTCATTCATTGTGCTGGAAATTGTGTGCTGTGATAGTTAATAAAAACCTGCTTTAATATTTCAATTAATGATGATAAATCACTGTCTCTCTCATAGTGCAGGTGAGCAGTGAGTGCACTGTTAGAGACACACAGCAGTCACACTGCCCCTCTCTGTACAGCTGCCTGAGAGGTGAACATTAGAGCAGCTCTGGGCTCACAAGCTCCTCACCTCCTCTCTCTGTTCCCACAGCACTGTGTCTGCTGCTCTGTACCAACACCTTCTCCCACAATAAAGTGTGCTCCACAACCTGTCTGGACTACTGTCTTTCAATACATCAAATTATATACAATTTATTCAAATATAAAGTGTCCGTAGGTTTAAGTGTATTGGTGTACAACTCCAATGTTATTGACAACTCTACTGTACCACAAATGTGGCATCAGGCTTTAATTGAGGTCACTGCTAGGTAGCATATTTTTAAGCAACGTGAACCCTCAACATTTTGTGTGTGGTGGTGAAAGGATGAGAAACTGAGCTTTCTCAGGGTACTGGGGAAAATAATATATCATTGTGGCTCAGTTTACTCATGTATTACATCAGACCAGCTTCTCTATGGAGCCTGCTCTCCTGGTATGAGTGCAACGCTGAGCTGTTAATCAGTTCCTGTGCAGTGTTTTAAATTCTCTAATGAGGCCACTGGAATCCAAAGAAACAACAACAAAAGAGACGCAATTAAGCATTACAATTGATCTTAATAATTAATGAAGCTGTTGATGCCATTTCAGAAAAATAAATTAAACACTTGGGAGTTCAAGCAACGAGTCTTCCTTGCAGTGATGAAAGTCTGAAGTTCTTGACTTTTTAGGTTAGGTTTCTAGCCCTTTGATGATTAGTTTGACTGTTTTTACTGTATTTTACAACATCAAAAATAAAAACATTTAAATTTGTAGTACTAATAAAAATTAAAATCTGTTTCTTAAAAACATTTCAAAACTTTAAAATCCTAAAAGTGTTTAACAAACCAAAATACTAAATCAACTGAACATAAGATGAACATGTGCATTCAAGGAAAAATAATTCAATTTGTGATAAGATGGCAAATTGCCAATATAACAAAATTATAACAAAACAATCTAATGCATTGAAATAAACGGGTAATGCATCAGACAAACCAACAAAAGTAAAAACAAAAACAAACCAAAACAGTCTGATGCATTCTTAACATAACATAGCCAATGCATTAGAGAAATCAAACAAAACAAAATGCTCCCACCCTCAAAACAAGAAAATCATGAAAATCAAGTGTTTTTAAAAACAAATTATTTCTTTAAAACCATTAATATTAATTAAAATACATTTTCATCAATAAAATATTAAAAGCACTTGGACTTGGGCTCCAGCAGGGGCAGTGTCCGTCCCCGGAGGTGGGATCCCATCATTGCACTTTCCAGTTCTTAAAGGCTTCCTCCATGCCCCTCTGATGGATCTCCAGATTGACATGGTCTTTCACCAGGTTCATGCCCTTCTGTGCGATGGCTTTTGGGTCCGGCTCCTGCTTATTAAACAAGCAGATGTTCTGTCCCTCCCACAGGGCCTGCTTCACCACACGGACGACACGCCACCAGCATCTCAGAGGTGTAGATATGAGTCCTCTGGCTGCACAGTACATGATCTGCTGGGCAGTCATCTGCACATGAATGGCAAACCTGTGGAGGAATTGGAGACAAGGGGCATTCCTTAAAAATGTGAGCCTCCATCTCCTTTCTCAGGCAACCCTTGTAGGGGCAGGTGTCAATCAGGGCTAAGCCCCTTCTGTACATGAACACTCGAGTGGGGATACACCAACTCACAGCCAGCAGGATACATCTTTCTATGTATTCATGAGACAAACATGCGTAGCGTTAGCACAGATATTTCTGCAGGTTTCAGGAGGAAACCTGCAAATCTTCTATTCTGCTGGTCTCCTGGGTAGATCTCATCTGGCTACAGAAGGTCTTGTAGTCCTAGGAGACCAGCAAGGCTTTGTCGAGGCCTTCTTCGAGTGCGAATATTCAGAGCACGAGTGTGGCCTGGTGTATCCATGGCGCAGAGGCTGAATGGTCTCAGACTGCTGGAAAGGAAAAAGTGGTTAATAAAACTCACTTTCTTGCCAGCAGCCTGTATGTTCTTAACCACATATGCCAGCCCCTGCGCCTTAATGAGCCGCACAACATCAGGGACCCCCCTACCTTCATCCAGGGCACCCTTCAACATCAGTACTCTTTTCAGCCTCTCCATTTCACTCCCCCAGATAAACCGAAATATAATTCTCATAATTAGTTTACTTGTATGCGGACCCCAGCCGACAGGCCATGCCTGGGAGAGGTAGACCTTGTTCTTGGCCATGTCAACAGCAGCCCCCGTCGCTCTGCAGAAGCCGTCCATGCATACCACAGCCACATCATCCTTGTAGGCCATGGCTTTCAGTTACTCTCCGCTAGGGATGGGGATCGTTAATTTTTATTGATATTGGTACCATTTTCGAGATTGCTTAACGATCCGAGTCTTTATCGATAACATTATCGATACTTTTCTATTATTTGGTGGAAAGACGAGACGACAATAAATTCTTAACAGAACTGTTATTGCTATTATTGCAAAAACTGTGAGTCTTTAATTTCTGATTTCAACATAACGTATAACTATGAGAACAGTAAAATAATATATCTGCAGCAAAATGTCCAACACGTTTTTTCCAACAACAAAGAAAATAAATAATATACATAAATAGAATAAATATTATGCTTTACACAAAAAGAAAAAAGAATCGACAGCTCTTCTTGACAGCTCTTCACACACTGTCCTCGTAAATTATTTTTCCCGTTAATGCACGTATCTAATTTTAGGGGGATATCCTAGCTGATCAGGACCAGGGGAAGCCTTCTCTCACTCATGTAGACCATGACATCCCTGAGCAGCATGACGTTGTCGGCCGCCGATCTCCCCCGGGCCCCACAGACCTGGTCGGGACCCATGACTTGAGGGAGTGGCCGCTGTAGCCAAAGCATGAGTGCTTTGGCCAGTATCTTTTAGTCGGTGCACAGGAGGCTGACCGGCCACCAGTTCTTCAGTTCTTTGGATATCACTCAATTAATCAATCAATTTTTATTTGTATAGCACCCTTCACAGGGTAGCCACAGAGCGCTTTACTACGGTGGCCCTGAAGTGCAAAACACAAGAGAAATATTTTTTGAACACAAAAAATAATTTGAGAGCACAAAAAATAAATTCCACAACACACACAACGGAAATGACATCACTCATGACAAGGCAGTCTGGAGCAGGAGGAGCGGAAGAGAAACGGCTGGAAATCGGTAAGGAGTTTGTTTTTAATCTGAAATGCGCTTATTATTGTAACATGTCACTCGACACATGCTGTCCAGCAGGACCGGCAACCTCTTACACACGGAGGGACAGCGAGTCTCATCACAGTGTTTTCTCCGGTGTGAGGGGGGGTGACGGTGCGTATTTTATGAATGAAAGTCGGCTCCTCTCTCGCCGGTGCTGCGGGCCGTGATCACCCCACGCGTGTACAGGTTGCCGAGCCCCGCTGTGCGGCTGCGCAGTGAGAGAAATGCGTTTAACAGCTCTAGCTTTAGGGGTCACTTTCCAACAGCAGTGTAACGACACTTGAGTAGTAGGACACGTGTATTAATTAAGTTACATTACATTATGTGCATAACTGTATCAAAAGATCAAAAACAACATGAACGTAAATGGTCAACTGAAAATAAACATAAAAAGGATTTGAAATATACAGTTGAGGTATGCTTTTATTTTAAAAATCTGTCCTTTCTGTTTGGAAGTCAATATATATTATCAGTAAGGTGTTTGTTTCTAAACGTCTCCATGGATTATTCACATTAAGCAATCAGTGATGGCAATACATTTGTTGCACTTGCATTACAAATATTGGAATTCTAAATAGAAAAGTTTATGTAGTTTTTACCGTGTTGGTTGTTTAATCCAAAACAGTAGACTGTAGGCACTTACTGTAAGGAGTAGTATGAAATCAGTAAATGTACCTGATTATTCAAATATCTACATAAAGTTTTCAATATAGCTTAGTATATTTCTCTAAACATGCTATACTTTTTTAATGACTTGTTTTTACTGTTCATGGCTGTATTGTAAAACATTTGTAGAGAATGTGAATTGGATTTAAATATATACTTGTTGTCAGTGTTTAATTTTTTAAAACCCATGGTTTTGATAAGTTGTTGGTATATATTTTTTTGCCAGTATTTAAGATTTCTTTTGTATGTTTTCAGGTTAATGTTGGGATCATGACCGAGTGTGATGGCATTTTGAAAAAGGAGAGACGAAAAACCCTGCCTCTTTGTATTTCTCCTGAAGCTTCTGAAGGAATAAAAAAGATTCTGAAAGGATCACATACAAGTTTTATTTGTTATACTGCAATGCAAAAAACATGAGTAATTACAGTACAAATTACACTAAAGACCAAATGGCAATACCATGTAAAAAGATTTATGCAACTCAGTTTTCCATCTTTGTTATTATACTGGGTTTTGGCAGTGAGGTGGAAAAGGTAATTGATTCAAGGGAATCTGATAGAAAGGTATACAAAACAGAAGAACAATACATATACATGAGGTAGTTGGACAGGTAAATTAAGCAGATGCAAATTATGTGCATGTCATACTTTACATTTTGTTACATATCATTAATATTGTTGTACTGCAAAGTTGTCACGTTTACAGGTGAGTTTGATTGAATCAGTGGCAATTGGTAGAAGTTTGATTAAGTCTCACCTAGATTAAGTTACAGACTTGGGCTGGGACCTCATCAAATCTCAGGGCACCTGTCCATCACACTTTACCAAACGGAATGTTATTGCCTTTTGTTTTTGTAAGCATCTAATTTCTCCTACTCAAATAAACAAAAAGTGATAATATTGTTTTGTAAAGTGTGACTAGCATGTCCCATGAGATTTTACCACCACCCTATCAAATGTTTAGAACAGTAATGAAATGCATTTGAAACAAAAATATTGTCCAGTACATTTTACAAGTAGCATTAACAAATGCAAACAGCAATTGCAAATGTCAATTACAGCATGCAAAGTGCAAATGCTTGTAATTTGTAATTGAAATACAAGTTTGTTTGTTTTTTCTTTCAACCCTTGTCTGTTAGTATGGCCCTTACACTAATTCCTAGAAACTATAGCTTCTATGTAATCTTTACACAGTAACTATTTCTTTCAATTTCAAATACAAGTCAAGGGCAAATTCACGTGTCAGTGGGGTTAGGAAGTGTTTTTTTTTTCTATTACTGAGTTCAAATAGTTCAGAATGTTTTAATCTCCACAGAAGCAAATCTCTTCACAGTGAGCTGAAAGTTGCTGAAGCCGTTCGTCAGACACTCCACTGCCACAATCCCTCAATTGAAACCTAAACAAGATATTACAATTACACCAATGATTCACTGTCCCCGTGCACAATTGCACTGCTACACAAGATAAGTCTATTTCATGTTCAAATATAAGCTAAAACAAAATAAGTAACAAAATAAAATTTGGATGTACTCATTAATATTTAAAAAACTACAACAGAACATTGCTATGGCAGTGTGTTTTCAGTTGGTTTGTTATAAGAAGCTAATATTAGAAATAGTTTCCCCGCTCGTTTAGTCAAGTCTTATAAAAAATAAACTTGACCTGTGCAGCAGGTTGAATATCTTATTAGGAATTCCGGAAGGACAAGCTGACATTCTCTAAGGTCTAATTCTATACTGGTTGCAGAGCAGCTTGTATTCATTTAAATCCTTTTGGAGGATGTTAACAAAAGCAAAGCACAGAAAACACTCCTGTTCATGGCTGCCATTGAAATAACCTGCATCCTTCAAGTCTAGGAGCTCCATCCAAAACTGGGTGTTGAAGATATGATGACATTTAGTTATTCAACATAACTCACTTGTATGACACATTGTTTTAAACATATTGTGTGAAAGGTATTTGAATTTTAATAAATTATATGCAAAGTTTATTTTAAAATACAAAAACAAGGAAAGGGTAATCTACAGTACCGAAGTTCATATAAATGCATTTATGCATTTTAATAACAATCGTGTGCATGACTACTGCACAATGTAATCATATTTATCTCTTATTTAAACGTGACTTGAAAAGTGGTCAGTGTGCTTTGGATTGTGTGGGACAACAGTTTACTCATAAAATCTTTCTCGAAAATCCATCCATGCATCCACTTACCAATAAGGTTTTAATTAGTCGTTTCCAAATGCGTGACGAACATAATGTGGCCCAATAGACTGATAGCTGATCTACAGAACCGTCTCCTCTGCTGACAGATGTGCAGGACATACTCATTTCAGATACAGCTTCATTACATCACGTCTCCTCACACGCAACTGGTGTTTGTGCTGTGAAGAATCCCCTTTTAATTACTCTCAGAAAAATCAGACTGTAGAGTAGATTGAATCAGAGTATTTATTCAAGCTGCTTGGAGAAAAGTAATACACACAGACACGCAGGTCTCTGTCCTTACTTCTCTAAAATCATAGAGCTTACATGATGTTATATACATACTGCGATATCCTGGAAAGGGTGAGTTTGAACCAATAAGGGGGAGACAACTCCCTATCTTATGATATCCTCACTATCTTCCTGATTAAGCTTAAACACAATGTTTTCTATTTTATGCAACAAATATGGAGACATATGTGCCCATTTCGTTATTTATATTCCACACGTATCTAATGCATGTCTAGATAGGCAAAGGTGGGTTGTGTGCCCACTTCCCCTTCTTCTTGTGGTTTTACTAGAACGTACGTTCTGTACTAAATTTGTATTGTGTGTCTGCAGAGAGATGCATCTGATACAAACCGGTAGAAGCTGGTCTCATTATGTGCTCTTTGGTAACCTCATGTACGGGTGATGTATTTGGGGCCTCTTCATGCTGTAACACCTGAAACACCGTCCTGTATTATATTTGGACGTCCTTCATTATAATATAATAAAAATTATATTTGCTTTACTTCTCAGTGACTTCTCCACTTCATTAAAGAAAGGTTCTTCATCCTGCATGATGGGCTTTTAGAAAATCCAACATTATATCATAGCATCATAGGTGTAGCCTTTTCTGAAATACTCCCTTATTATATCCAATTGAGTCAGGCCATCTCAGGTCATACCTAAAATCGTACAAATGAATAATTAACACATACGGTAATGATCACAATTGGTAGAAATGCTATTATCTAAGTGTCACAGGCGGGGCGTGATTGGCCATTAGCGTTAATTGCTCAGTTATTATTTATTTGTTAATTATCACTCTTTTCATTTAATTATTGTGTTGTGCACTGTTTATTATTCACGATTGTTTTATTTATGAAGTATGTTCTTTTTTACTTCCTTATTGTTTCTATTTTTATGGTTAATTTGGTATTTGGGTTGATTATTGGTTTAATTAATTAATTGCTTTTGTTGCCAAGAGCAAGCTGCCGGATTACATTCTCACATCGACTAACCTGCACGCTTTCTCATTGGTCGCTTTTTCCTGTGCCCCTATTTCTCTATTTAGTATTTAAGCCCGGGAAATGGTCATTTAATGGAGAGCAATGGACTAGTGAGCAGGACATCAGGAGTGGAGTGGAGTGGAGTGGAGTGGAGTGGAGTGGAGTGGAGTGGAGTGGAGTGGAGTGGAGTGGAGTGGAGTGGAGTGGAGTGGAGTGGAGTGGAGTGGAGTGGAGTGGAGTGGAGTGGAGTGGAGTGGAGTGGAGTGGACGAGGACGAGGACGAGGACGAGGAGTGAAGCGAAGCGAAGCGAAGCAAAGCAAAGCAACCGGCAGAGTGAGTGAAGACTGGGAAAGCAGTGAACGGTGAGGATTTCTCTAAGCATGGATTATAAAGGAAGCTTTGGAAACAACGGACATTGGATTGCTGGAGATGACAGCGCAGGCTACGGAGCGTTAAGTACCCGGTTGTAATTCTTTAGAAGGGGAATAATTAGAGAAGCCATATGTTGCAGAGGTTGAACTTTCTTTATTAAGTCTTTGTTGAGATCTCCTCTGCCGGTTTACTTTGTGGAGAGCGTTCCCTGTCCTGGGGCTAGAGACTTACCTGCTGTGATTTATTTTTCGGTCTTTGTGATGCAGACGGTTGACTGCGGGATAGAAGAAAAGACATTCGTTAATTACATTTGAATTCGTGCAATCTGAGACTTGCTAATACTTGTTCCTACCTGCAGTTGCTGGGGTCCCGGTTGGCCGACGGGGTTCCAACCCAGCTGCAAAGAGACTTGTTTCCTCCGAGAGGAAGGGGGATTCTTTGGTGTGGTGTCCCCTATTGTTAACAGAAGAGACTGTGAAACTGGCATTGCTTTCTGTGTTTTATATTAGGAAATTGGGTTTTATTTATTCTACTTAGTCTTTTCTTTGTTATTCTGGGTAGGGTTTTTAGTGTTTTATGTGCCCGTTTTTATTAAAGGCATTTTAATATAGGTTTTAGAATTATAGGTAGGCCAACTTCCTAGGGTTCTGAGCTAGTACAGTCTTCATGCCCTGATCTAGCTATATATAATAACAAGTTACTTTTTTGTGAACTTGCCTTCTGTGTGGTGGTGTTCTGGGGTCCGGTCAAGCCTGCCTGGGAGAGAGAATTGACGGGGGTGAACGAGGTCCTCTCTCGTCAAACAAAAGAGGTGGCGTGGTCGTGAGTGTGTCGCCCCTACGCACCCCATAGGCGGTGACATAAGTTATATCCAAAAAGTATTGGTCACATCCTAAATATGAGTTAGACAGTAAAGCCTGGCCTGCGCTGCCCGCTCACTGCACTGCGGGACTCCAGAGCCCAGAGATCCGCCCCAGCGGCACCATGTCTCAGGTCATGCTAGTGGAGGTCGAGCCGACCTGGACAAAACATGACCTGGGTTGAGAAACGTGACTTAACTTATTCTATGTCCTGGTTTCCAAAAAAAAAAAAAAGATAATGGCGCATTAATAAAACACTATTATACACATAGTGTAAATTAATACACGTGTCCTTACACTGCTGTTGGAAAGCGACCCCTAAAGCTAGAGCTGTTAAACGCATTTCTCTCACTGCGCAGCTGCACAGCGGGGCTCGGCAACCTGTACACGCGTGGGGTGATCACGGCCCGCAGCACCGGCGAGAGAGGAGCCGACTTTCATTCATATAAAATACGTACCGTCACCGTCACATCCGTTGTGAGAATTGTGTATGTTGTGGAATTTATTTTTTGTGCTCTCAAAATATTTTTGGTGTTCTCAAATTATTTTTCTTGTGTTTTGCACTTCAGGGCCACCGTACTTTACAGACTGGAAAACACACAACAAAGTACAGCAAAATAAAGTACATAAATACAATAAAGTAAAATAAATGTAGACCTGTACACAGTTTGCATGATCTAAAATAAAGTGAGTGAACATTTAAATAAACCATTTAGGCATGGAGGAGATAAAAACAAAAAAACTCCTATGTATGGCATATAGGAGAAAAATGAATCTCTGGGGGTCCACAGCTTAAGGCCTAGGCCTAATGGTTGCCTTCCCTCCAGGCAGTATAGTTGTTACAGCGGCAAGGAGATCAGAAAGTTCTTGATCGGTGTTGCTGGCTGTGGTTTTCCCTCTGGAGGAGGCCTCTCGCCGGCCATCGGGGGGGTAGGGGGGTTGGACCATCAACAGCCTTTGGGTGGCGATGGCTCATCAGACCTTGGGTGTGGATGCCCTGCTGGCCCTCCGTGATGGGGTGCCTCAGAGGAGGGTTGTACCTCATCAGACTTCCATAGTGGGGGATGAGGTGCCTCGTAGGACCCTCAGAGTGGGGTGTTGCTGGAAGACGAGACGACAGTTGTGCTCAGATACTGGTCATGCAGTGCAGGACATTTCCAAAAACAGTTGTGCAATTGCATGTCCATGGCACACCGGCGGCACTATCGGCTAGAAAAACCGAGACTAAACAGATGAGTCTTCAGCCATGATTTAAAGGTTAAGACGGAGGGGGCATCTCTTACGTTGTCTGGAAGATCGTTCCACAGTTTCGGGGCCCTATAACTAAATGCTCGACCACCTGCGGTTTTCTTGTATATTTTACAGACCACTAAGTAACCGGCTTCCTGTGATCTCAATGGCCAACCTGGAGTGTATTCGATAAAGAGATATTTTAAGTAGGGAGGTGCCAGTCCCTTTAGTGCTTTAAATGCTAGTAAGAGAACTTTAAAGTCTATCCTGTAGTGCACGGGCAGCCAGTGAAGAGAAGCCAATACTGGAGTGATGTGTTCATGTTTTTTTGTTTTTGTAAGAATTCTTGCAGCAGCATTTTGGACTAACTGAAGTGCAGAAATAGCTCTGTTTGTGCTGCCTGACAGAATGGCATTACAGTAATCCAGTCTAGATGTAACAAATGCGTGTATCAGTTTCTCAGTGTCCTGTAACGAGAGGAATTGTCTCAGTCTAGTAATGTTTCTAAGCTGGAGGAATGAAGATTCCTCATACACATTCTGAATATGTGGTTCAAAGGATAGATTTAGAGCACAGATGACACCCAAGTTTCATGCCATCTCCTTAGGGGAGAAATTAAAGTTATCATTACTCAGATTTGTCAGTGCATGATGAACAGTTAGATTTTTGTCCCCTAAAATTAGGACTTCTGTTTTGTCAGAATTAAGCATAAGAATTTCTTGTCCTCCATGTTTTAATCTCGGACAGACATCAGATTAGTTTTTCTAGGTCTATGGTATTGTTAGGATGTACTGACAAATATAATTGTGTGTCGTCTGCATAACTGTGGAAGTTAGTATTATGTCGTCAAATTATATCACCTAAAGGGAGCATGTACAGTGAAATAAGTCAGAGGACTGAACCTTGTGGCACTCCGTACTTAACCTCAGTTATGTTTGAGTGGTTCTCATTAATCTGTACATATTGAAGTCTGTTTGAGAGATATGATTTAAACCATGACGGCACATTGTGAGACAGGCCAACAAGGTTTTCTAAGCGGTGTAACAAGATTTTGTGGTCGATTGTGTCAAAATCCGCACTTAAGTCTAATAAAATAATAACAGTGGCTTGCCCTAAGTTGGTGGACTGAAACACGTTGTTTAATACTTTTAACAGGGCTGTTTCTGTACTAAGGCTGGAACGGAAGCCTGATTGAAATTTTTCATAAAGATAATTATCAGTTAAAAAAGCTTGCAATTGGTTTGCAACTACTTTCTCTAGAACCTTAGAAAGGGCGATTAGTGTTTTCGTAGGTTAGGGTCGGCACTGGATTTCTTAAGAAGTGGTTTAAGTACAGCTTTTTTAAACTATTCGGGAACAGATCCTGAGGATAAAGAGGCATTAATAATATTGTGTATTAGGTGAATAATTAATTTCAGAGATTGTTTTAGCAGTTTAGTGGGTATAGGGTCTAGTGCGCAGGTTGTAGTTTTCATTTTAGTAATTAAGGAGACCAATTCCTGGTGATTTACTGCGTTAAACGAGTCCAAGGTAGGCAGGGGCTGAGAAGGACTGCAGGCATCAGGTATCTTATCAGGTATCTTATTATACTGTCATTCCATGCCATATGGAAGACCTCTAGTTTTGTTGCTCTCCATTTACGCTCATATCTACGGCATTCTGTTCTAAGTGAGCGAGTGTGCTCCTTAAACCTTGGTGACTAAAGCAGTGCTTAGTTTATTATTGAAATTATTTAATTAATCTGTAGATCCTGTTTTGATAAAGGTACATTTGGCAAAAGAGTAGTACATTTATTAATACTAGTAGGATTTAGGCAATGAGTTTCTATGTTCCTTTCCTGTGTGTCTGATTCTACTCCAGGCAGCTCAAATGTAATAAGGCAGTGGTCAAAAATCATCTGCTTTTGTGATGATATTAGGTTGTGAATCTGTACCCCGCGGGTAATAACTAGATCTAGTGTGTGATTGTGACGATGTGTGGGTCCTGACACATGCTGAGTGAAGCCTACAGACTCCAATAGGGACAAGAAACTAACAGTGAGGGGGTTGTCTTTAAGGTCAATATGTATGTTAAAGTCCCCCAAAATAATGAGTTTATCATAATGTATGGCTAAATTAGATAAGATCACCTACATTCGGTCATACAAATGGAATAGGGGCCTGGTGGCCTATAAACGGCTATAAACTGAAGAGCTGGATTAAGCCTAAATTCTACCTGGTGAATTTCAAAAGATGTGAAGCTGTCTAATGGCTTAATAGATAGGCGCAGGTCTGTGCGGTAGATGGTGGCTAGCCTGTTTGTTACCTGTTTGTTAGCGTCTTAGTGCATCCACTTCAATGGAATTAGCATTAATTACCATATTAGTCTTCCTGTTTTAACTACGTTGTTGGTAGAGATAAATTGTAGGTAATAGAGGTGCAAGATGCATTTTACCTCTACCCATAGTAATTTATGTAATATAGGTGTAATTTACATTACTGTGGATAGAGGTTTAATGTATGTAATATAGGTGCAGAAAATGTGTGTGCTTTTACAATGCAGTTTTGAGTAGTTTATGGAACTTTGTATTTTATTTTTGGCAACAAAGAAATGTTGACTGACTTTGTATTGAGAAAACGTTAAATAAACGAGTTGGGACTTGAGTAACGCCTAACTGAAAAGAAGCCAGCGCTGTTGCGTCTCATCCGTTCTCCTGTTTCACAGGATTATCATCTGTTAACATGGTCCAATTCCTGGGACCTGTAACACTACTAATAATCTTAATCATAATAAAAACATTTTTAGAACGTTGCCATAACGTTTTGTATAACACAACCAAACTAGAACCTTTCAGCAACGTTCTGTGTTGGTTGATACAACTTTTACAGAACGTGATTCTTTCATATTGCTAGAACGTTCATAGAACATATGTAACGTTCTAAGAACGTTTTAACGACTTTGTGTTTGTCACAACCAAATGGGAACCTTCCAGGAACGTTCGGAAAACGTTTTGTGTTAGCTGGAAATATCGTTAGTGCCAGCGTGAATAACCAGATTAGAAACGTTACCGCTAGGCAGCTCGTCTAATTTAGCTGCGATGTCAGAGACTCTGGCTTGCGGGAGGCATTTGACTTCTACTGCTGGTGACACAATCTTTATATTTGTGAATATGGAGTCTCAATAATGAGCCCCTTCTCCGCAGACGCGCCGCCGAGGGGCTGCACTCTGTTTGCAGTCCGGATGGGAGACCAGTGCGCCGGAGCTCTACTTCTTGAGTTCGTGCTTCTGGAGCCTCTTTTTACCGAGACCCAGCGACCCTGCTGTGACTGCGCAGCCGCCGGTGTGGCCTCTCGCTGCTATACAGGACGGATCCGTGTTTCTACAGACCGAGTCCAGCCAATTTTCTGCCGCTTTTATTTTTCTAAGAGCATCTACGTGCTCCTCCAACACACGTACTCGTTCCGCCAACTCCTTATTAACTACGCATTTTGTGCAAGTAAAATTACCATTATGGTCGGCGGATCTAACCATGGTAAACATGCTGCACGACAAACAGTAAATGGCGTTAGAAAAACACGTATTAGCAGTACTGCCCTCTGTGTGCGCTGTTTTGCGCTATTTTGCTGCACTTGATGGAGGTAGATCCACAGTACAGTCACTCCTGTGTGGGTCGCTGTTGTTGCTGCTCTTGCTTCACTCCCGGTCACGTCCGCACGTCTGCTGTCTCGCTCGATGCAATAAGGTGCAATAACTATCTGACTGAGTATTAAAAAAAGATGCTTTATTGCCAGCAGAGTCCCAGAGAGTCAAGACACTAGCAAGACATGGAGAGATGAATGCAGTTCACTGCAGAACAGGCCTCTGTTGGTGCCTCATACACGCTGTCTGAGGGGGCTTTCCCTTGACCTCCACCAGTTACTCCCTACATGTCCACATTCATTTCCAACAGAGACACTTCCTGTTTGTAAATATTTCACAGCAGCAAACCCTTTATTTAAAATTACATATAGATTATACAAAAAAAAAATCCTTCCTAATCCAAACCGCTATAGATCCCATTTAAATTAGCCGGTGTGTTGTTGTCATTTGCCACTGGACAGTCAGGCAAGCCAGCAGAGGAGTCGCCTAGCTCACCCCAGTTATGTATCGTTTTTTCACGTTTGCTAGTTTAGTTACGAGATGCATCGATTGTTTACGTGGTTACTTGTTTCGCTAGATATACACTCACCTAAAGGATTATTAGGAACACCATACTAATACTGTGTTTGACCCCCTTTCGCCTTCAGAACTGCCTTAATTCTACGTGGCATTGATTCAACAAGGTGCTGAAAGCATTCTTTAGAAATGTTGGCCCATATTGATAGGATAGCATCTTGCAGTTGAAGGACATTTGTGGGATGCACATCCAGGGCACGAAGCTCCCGTTCCACCACATCCCAAAGATGCTCTATTGGGTTGAGATCTGGTGACTGTGGGGGCCAGTTTAGTACAGTGAACTCATTGTCATGTTCAAGAAACCAATTTGAAATGATTCGACCTTTGTGACATGGTGCATTATCCTGCTGGAAGTAGCCATCAGAGGATGGGTACATGGTGGTCATAAAGGGATGGACATGGTCAGAAACAATGCTCAGGTAGGCCGTGGCATTTAAACGATGCCCAATTGGCACTAAGGGGCCTAAAGTGTGCCAAGAAAACATCCCCCACACCATTACACCACCACCACCAGCCTGCACAGTGGTAACAAGGCATGATGGATCCATGTTCTCATTCTGTTTACGCCAAATTCTGACTCTACCATCTGAATGTCTCAACAGAAATCGAGACTCATCAGACCAGGCAACATTTTTCCAGTCTTCAGCTGTCCAATTTTGGTGAGCTTGTGCAAATTGTAGCCCCTTTTTCCTATTTGTAGTGGAGATGAGTGGAACACGGTGGGGTCTTCTGCTGTTGTAGCCCATCCGCCTCAAGGTTGTACATGTTGTGGCTTCACAAATGCTTTGCTGCATACCTCGGTTGTAACGAGTGGTTATTTCAGTCAAAGTTGCGCTTCTATCAGCTTGAATCAGTCGGCCCATTCTCCTCTGACCTCTAGCATCAACAAGGCATTTTCGCCCACAGGACTGCCGCATACTGGATGTTTTTCCCTTTTCACACCATTCTTTGTAAACCCTAGAAATGGTTGTGCGTGAAAATCCCAGTAACTGAGCAGATTGTGAAATACTCAGACCGGCCCGTCTGGCACCAATAACCATGCCACGCTCAAAATTGCTTAAATCACCTTTCTTTCCCATTCAGACATTCAGTTTGGAGTTCAGGAGATTGTCTTGACCAGGACCACACCCCTAAATGCATTGAAGCAACTGCCATGTGATTGGTTGGTTAGATAATTGCATTAATGAGAAATTAAACAGGTGTTCCTAATAATCCTTTAGGTGAGTGTATTTTGCACCTGTATTGTAGTAACAGCTGCGACTGTTTGCTAGTTCATTAGCAACTGACTTAGGGCACTTTGTTACGGAAGCCGAGGAGTGCAAAAGCAAAACAAACTCGTTAACGGGACGTTGCAGCGACCACAGAAGAGAAAGGGCTGTAACATTTGAAACGCGTCAGCAGCGTCAGAAGAAGAAACACGCACGGACGTGGACATGTACAGGTCCCGTTCGTTTAGTGCAGATGTCCGCAGTCATGCGCAGATCTGCGCTGCTGCACCAATGGGATCAGTGGATTTCTGCAGATCTGCGCAAAACTGCGGAAATCTGCGCAACAAGAACACGACCACAAACTGCAGTGGCTGTTCATTTTCGTGTGTCGGACGAACACAGAAAGCGGAGAGAAAAGAGGATGAGTGTGGAGACATGGCCGTGAGAGCTGCAGCTGCGCAACACACCGGCTCTGTCCATCCCACATAGTGAGCATCGCATTGTAGGGTCGATATTGTGCGCAGACCTGGGTCAATTACAGATACGAATTGGTATTTGAAAATATTTTCCCTGTATTGGAGTATTTTAAATAACCTGCGCCGAAACAACCATTGGTATTTGAAGTATTTTAATAAATACGTATGAAAATCTTATTCTCCTGTCATGTTTATTCTTCCGTTTCTTTTCTTCAGTCAACTCGGCTCTCATTGGCTGCTGATCACGTCACTCTCCACGATCGGTGCCGATCCAGTCGTAAATCTGAAACCTGTTTAATAAAGTCGTAGCGGCTGCGACCAGCTTACGATCAGCCCGTCTCTCACTGCACGACCAGCTGCTTGTGACGATCAGTGCCGATCTGTCGTGAGGGCCAAATCGGGCTCAAATCGGCTTAAAATCGTGTAGTGTGACCCAGCATTAATCGGAGGACGTGAGTGCGAACGGGATTGGGACTAAATTGAACTACATTCATGTGTAAATTAACCATTTAAATAAATAATAAACTCTTATTTAAGAGTATTATTAAGCTAATAGCCCATTACCAGGATACAGCTCTGCAATTAAATACATCAGTAGGGCTACCATATGGCTCCAGATAATGGTGGAATTGCTGCAGAACACAGTGATGTTGCTTTGATCGTATTTGCATACTGGCTAATTAAATATTAACAAAATAGAAAGTAAATGGCAACCCGTTGATTTAGTTCTTTGTATAATACAATTCATTGCTGTTGATGGTAATAGCACTTTATTCACTTTAGTTAAATGGTTAATTTACACATTCATGTAGTTCAAGTTACTCCCAATCCCGTTCGGTCTCGCGTCCTCCGATTTTTGGAGCCACGGTGACCCTAAACATAGCAGAGATTGTGCACAAACACCGAGAGCGATGCGTCACAATGGCAGAAATGGGGAAACTAGGTGAGCGTCTGGGAATGTGTCTTTGCCGCCACAGAATCCTATTTCGCAGTTTTCTATAAAGCGGAAGTGGTTACATTGTAGGCTGTTATTATTTCGCATTGTTCCGAGCTATTGATCAGTGTAACTGTGCGTCTCTCGCAAGGTCTTTGTCTGTATTTAAATTTAAAGCATTTTAAATTTTTAGACTCCTGCCCTCCTGCCTGGGAGGGATTGTGCCATACCGACAGCCTTGTGTCATTCAACACTACACAAGTGTGTACCGTCCTAATTAGCTACAGGTGGAGTATTTAACAGCCCCCTGAAGCTGTGCGCCAGCGGTCAGCGCCACATTTCCAAAGGGCAGTGACTCTAGCTGCGGGGACTCCAGCGAGGAGACACCACACAGCAACAGCAGGCAGCCATGAAGATTTCTCCGATTCCAGTCCTGCTCTCTTCTTCCTCTCAAAGACCAGACCTATCAAGTGACATGGCGAGGTTCCTCATCCACCCCCCAACCTCTCCTTACAGGCATACCCCCCTCCTGTTCTCTCGAATCCCATGGTTTCTGTTACCATTTCTACACAGATGATGCCCAGATTCTTCCTGAGCAACATACGCCAAGTCTGACTCTTCCTCACCGACTACTTGACTCAGCTGCTCATCCAGTCACTGGTCCTCTCCTGCCTGGACTACTGCAACTCCCTCCTGGCCGGCCTGCCTGCATCTACTACCCACCGCTCCAGCTCGTCCAGAACTCTGCAGCTTGTCTGGTATTCTCTCAGCCCCGATTCACACGCGCTACTCCACTGCTCCGCTCCCTCCACTGGCTCCCGATACCGGCACGCATTCAGTTCAAGACATTGACCCTCACCTACCGCTGTCTCGAACAGACTGCACCGAGTTACCTACAGTCACTCGTCTCCCCATACATCCCCTCCAGACCACAGACTAACTCTACCTCCTCTCCACTCCCCTTCCTTCAAAGCCCACTCCGTCTCATCCCTGGCCTCTAAATGGTGGAACGACCTTCCTACTGAAGTCAAAACAGCTGGACCTTCTTCCGGCGTTATTCAAAAATCTTTTCAGACAGTACTTCTAATTGAGTCATTTACTCTGCTGTAAGATAGCACTTACACAATGTTTTATCATACTACTTGCTTACTACTTACTACTTGCTTACTACTTACTACTTATTGTGATTTCCCCTATGCTCCCTTTCCCTTGGCCCTCGACTGTGACCTAACATCTTGTCTGCACTCAGCTTTTACAATCCAGGATGTAAGACCTCATATATTGTATACACTTGTGTAAATTGGAATTTGTAAAATGTATTATGCCTTGAACTGCACTGTATTTTTGCACTTTGTATTGCGGTTATATTTTGTAAGTCTCCCTGGATAAGGGCATCTGCTAAGAAATAAATAATAAAAATAATAAGATAGATATTTGGGAAGCCAAGCTTTTACTGAGCGCCAAATGAGAATCCCCATTGCCCTCCTTTGCCTCCAGCTGATTCAGGTGCTCCCAGTAAGCCCTGCTTTCCCAGACGATGGGCTGCTGGGGCTGATTATGGCAGCCCTGTCACCTGTCTGCTCTGACTCCTCATTGTGCTGCTCTTTCCAGGGACACCTTAGTCTTTGATAATTAATCTCCCTCACCTGTCACTTCACTGCCAGAGACACTGCTCATCTACTTCATTAGTGACACACACAACTTTGTACACACTCACAATTACTTCATGATGTCATGTGTTTGTCTATCCTATATCTACAGCATGAACAGAGTTTCTCATTTGAAGCTTAGACCACTGCTGGACGAACTCACAGGTATTTGCCTGTATATTATGGTTTTTCACTCTCATTTGAAAGCAGGAACAAAATTCACCATCGTTTCCTTCATTTGGTAGGTAACTTGATTTTAAAATAATATTAGTCAGTGGATCTAAAAGTTAATCTAATAAGGCTTATTGTAAAATAATACATTTTGATAAGTCCATTTCCTATATAATCACAAGGGAGATATCACTGTTTTATAAATATGTTGTCCTAAAATATACAGCTGTAGAAGGAAGTCTACCTCTAGAGCAGCTGGTTTATTTCATCAGGCCACACTGGGTACACATTGTAACAACTGATTGTAAAGAATGGCTTCCTATTCACACATCTTTACATTCAGTAATCAAAAAGAAGTGCAGATCTGTTATCAATAAGATAATGTGGTTTAGTCCTGTATCTGTCTTATCAAAGCATTTCAGCAATGAAACCTGATGTGGATTGATGTAGACCTAAGGTTTTCTTTTTCCCCTACAGGTTTCACTTCCTCCTGAACCAGACAACAACAAAAAAAGAATTTTAAATCATTCATATGAATTAGGCTAGTTGAGGATTTCCTATAGAAAATGTTCACTAGCCTTGTATTTGATACCTTAAAATTTTATATTCATATATCAGGGGTGTCATGCAGCTCCATGTTTTGTAATTACGATTGTTAAAGATGGTTGGTATTTCATGCTTTTAACTACATCTATTGGGTATCCTAAATTATTTTAAATGTAAGTGACCTTTATTGTACTGCTCTACATACATACTCAATAGTATTGTTCTGCTGTTTTTGTTGTATTCTAGCCACTGGTATTTCTGATATCAGTTACTGTTAAAACATCTTCACTTGGTTCCAAACAAAGTGTAAGGGTAGGCATTGAACACTGGTGGAGTGGGAGCCTCTCTTATATATTCATCTATATTCATATTTCATCTCTTGCCAGACATTTCTTGGCACAGTTAAACTAGTTGTTTCTGATTTTATATATACTGCTCAAACAAATTAAGGGAACACTTCAAGTTCAGAAATCAATGTTAAGTGTTCCCTTAATTGTTTTGAGCAGTATATATAAGTCATTACCTTAAAAATGATGTGCATAATGCATTGTACAAAATATAAGAACAATTACACTACTGGTCAAATTTTTTAGAACACCCCCATTTTTCCAGTTTTTATTGAAATTTAAGCAGTTCAAGTCTAGTGAATAACCTGAAATGGTACAAAGGTAAGCGGTAAACTGACAGAGGTTAAAAAATGGAAAAATAATGTACATTACAGAGTTATATACTGTGTTACTACACCCTCTTAAGCATTATTTGGCAGTGTTACACCCAGCTCCTGTGCACAGAAGTTACACTGTATTCCAACAATGCCCACTACCAGTGCGGGGGGGGGAGGGTCTCATTCAGATGGTCACAGATCACTCAGTTTCAATCAGATTTCTTTGCAAATAGGCTCATTTTGTTCAGAACAACCTCATGATTAATCCTATTTGATGTTCTGACAAACACAGAGAAGTTCAGACCCAATTATGTAAAATCGTGCATTAGTACACTGTAAACAGAGTTTTCCATCTTGACATTTGGAGCTCTCGGTTGTGTGTTGCTTCTACCAAAACATGGATGGTCTTGTTTTGATCAGTAAACTGTCTAGTTCCAGAATGTCATAATTGTCAATATTGTCTGACATATTGTTTGTATTCCTACTTAGACCAAGTATCCCCCCACCCCCCCCTTCAGAATGCGTGGGGGGTATAAAAAACTTTTTTTCACATCAGAGAATTCACATTCATCATGGGATACCAAACATTTGGCAAACAATACAGCAGTGAAGAGTAGACATAGGATTAAAGAGAAGCACATCTTAAGGGTTTACATTTTGTTAAACAAAACGATTCCATGATTTATTTTTTATCTCCAGTTGTTTATTTGTTCTATGCTTTAATTTCAGAGTACGCTGAGACATTAAACAGCATAAATTTCAATAAAAACTGGAAAAAATTAGGTGTTCTAAAACTTCTGAGTGTAGTGTAGATCAATGTGATTGCAACTAAAGCTTTTTACAAAGTTGCACTTTATTACTGAAGTATTTATTTCGCCTTGTTGTACTACTTCAGTTTTAACTTTGTTACCCTAAACAATAATCACCACATCTTACCTTCCCGAACCTCACTGGTGCTGTTACTACAGCTGGCTTCAGGGGAGACTTTAGTTACAAGGGCTTTTCATAAGAAGATAAAAAATAATAATAATAATAATTAAAAAAAAATATATATATATATATATATATATATATATATATATATATATATATATATATATATTCTGCTCTGCATCCTTGCTCAACATATTTTTTTGAAGAGGAAAGGGGCTAAAACAAACAATTATAATAGCTTAATCACATCTACTTGTATTTCTGCATCAACACAAAGAAGCAGATCACATTGTACTAATTGTACATTTACAGTGCCCTCCAGATTTAAATATAACCGATGCAATGTAACAAAAACTTGGTTTTAGCAAGGAAATGCGTAAAGTGATTTTTTTGGTTTTCTTGAACAATACATACACATATAAAACACTGAGACAATCAGTGTTAGATATAGCAAAAACCTTTCAGTTCAAAGTTTACTGGATAATAACTATATTAATACTGTTCAACCTATTTTTTTCAAAAGTACTTTTGTTTTTCCATAAATAAAGGGAATTCTGCTGAACATTTTGTAATAATCAAAGTGCTGATCAGTGTGATGTACTGTACAATGTGCAACAGAAAGACAGGTGACGCCAGGTACACAATCGATGATGTGCATGTGCTGATTAAGGGGCTGTCGCTAAATTGCACAATGTAGCTGAAATGGCGAGGGATCTAAGAAAAATTGAATTTACTGAAATGTTTCTACATAGATTTGACATAAAACATATGAACAATGGGTATAGTTTTGGGGGGCAAGTGCCACAATGGCATGACGCAACTGTATATATAAAGAGTATCGTTAAAGGTCAAGAGTCATGAATGACTTAACTATTGTTAAGGATATGTCCATCTTACAATATGCATTTGTTTGTCTTAACAGGATACCTACTTATGGAGATGACAAATGTTTCATTAGTTTGGAACATCTTAACGTACCAACAAGAATCCAAGACCACAATGAATTGGGTGCCAACACTGAAAATGATAATTGTTCTCTCAACTTGCTTTTTCTTCATCTCTGTGAACAGCATGATGCTGTTCGTCCTGAGGAGCAAGCCCTGCTTCAGAGAGACCCCCCGCTACATCCTGTTTGCCCACATGCTCCTCAATGACTCCATTCACCTGCTGATCAGTATGTTGCTGTTCGCCCTTGCCTTGATGTATCTGTACCTCGTCAGGGCTGTGTGTGCGGTCCTTGTACTACTGTCCAGCACCACCTTCTATAACACTCCTCTAAACCTCGCTGTGATGGCTCTTGAGCGCTACATAGCTATCTGCTTCCCACTGCGGCACAGTGAGATGGCTACCCCTCAAAGAACTGGAGTCGCCATAGCCGTGGTTTGGTTTCTTGGCTCTGTAAACCACCTCATTGATGTTTTTGTTCCTCTGATCACAGAACCCTCTATTTTACTGACACCTGTGTATTGCAAATATGAACAGATTTTAATGTTTAAGTGGCAGGCCGATGCCTTTCAAGGATTCACAGCTTTTTATTTTGTGTGCGTGGGACTCATTCTTGTGTTCACGTATGTTGCAATCATGCTGGAGGCCAGGTCTGTCTCCTCTGACAAAGCTTCAGTGACCAAGGCCCGCAATACAGTGTTACTGCACACAATCCAGCTGTGCCTGTGCCTCACCTCCTTCCTGTACGGAGTGATAGAAGCCCTGCTGGCAAGGATGGTGGATGTGTCTGTCTTCATTCACCTGCGGTACATGAACTTCATTGTTCTCCTCATTCTGCCCAGATGTTTAAGTCCATTAATATACGGTTTAAGAGATGAGAGTTTAAAGACAATTTTTAAATATTACTTTACATGTGGTAGCAAGAAAGTAAAGCCTGTAAGAAAATTTTTAATAAAAACAGATTCAGACTTCTCCATCCATAACGGTAATCAGTTGGTTTCATCCATGAACTAAGCTTTGTGAAATGTACTCTGTGAATTGGTTGTTTAATGAAGATATTTTCTTAAAAAAATAAATAATAATAACACTTCTGCTATACATAGCTTTATGTAGATCACATTCTGTTAAAAAAAATTCTCATGTATAAATATATTAAAATGAGAAATTAAGACTAGAATCCACTTTTATTGTGAGAAATAACTAATTTCTGCATATTATCAGGGTTTTTTAAGTTTGTTTTTAAGTACTGGCCCCTTGGGCCACTGAGCTAATGATTTTACGGACCCGGATAAAATTGTACGTGGCCCAATATCCCCCCCCCCCCCTTAACAATCATTGGATCACCAAATTCTACTCATAGCAGTGGTCCCATCCATCAAATCATGCATTTAAACTCTATTTGCTACTAATTTAAACCTTTAAACAAGCTCTATTTTACAAAGTATACAGCATAATCAAAATTAATTTGCCACTCATATTTATACACTAATTTTAATAAACTTAAAATTGAAACTTAAAGGTAGGGTGTGCAATCTTTTCCAGAAACATTTTTGTTATACTGGTTGAAAGTCCCTTCACATCCTGATAGAAATCAATAATTTAAGTGGTCTAAATGTAAGACAATATATATATATATATATATATATATATATCTTCTGTGGAAGGGACAGGACTAAAAAAGGTTCGGCCAATCATTGCATTCGGTCCGAATGTAATGATAGGTTGTCCTTCCTGTCTGTCAATCTATATTTGCATACCGCCACGCAACTTGTTTGCGCAAACAATCGCACGTCATTAGCGCGGGAACCTTGACGCTGTGCAGAGCGAGCGCGAGAATGCAAGGCGAACCGCAGCTAATATTTTTAAAAACATAATAACCGTAAATAAGTCGTTTACGTTTGTTATTATTGTAATGTCTAACCTATGAATGAGACATGCGGTAATCGGAAACTGTTGCGATCGATTCCACCCGCACGTCTCTCCTCCTGGCGCTGAGACTCTGCTCTGTGTGCGCATGTGTGATAGAGGGGGCGTGGCTTTGGAGACGCCTCTGAAGCGAGGGCGGCTCTATGCTTTCAAAACAAGCTGCTAACTGCTGGCTTCTCATGATTGCATACCCTAGCTTTAAAAAGACAGCACAACACTCCTTAACTTTTTAAAAACAATAACTTTTTAAATTTCCGAATTCCACACTTAATACACTTAAATTCAATTAGAAAACAGTTCAGTTAGTAACTTATTTTGTTTAAGTGGTACATTTGTTTTGTAGCAATGTGCATTCACAAAATACTGTTCACTTTCAAGACTTAAATGCTAATTGTTACTTTATTTAAATAGTGTTATTGTAGTTCAACACAGCAGTTGAACTATGAAGTTTGCTATGCTTTAAACCACAGTTTAACTGCACTAGATTGGCCATCTAGCCTTTTGACCTCCTAGTATACCAAACAAATTCTTAAAATGTGACTAGTTTAATCTAACAATTATTCATTCAAGCTGTATGAATTGTAAAAGAATCAAACATTTTGATGCTAGTACAATACATACAGTGCATCTGGAAAGTATTCACAGCGCTTCACTTTTTCCACATTTTGTTATGTTACAGCCTTATTCCAAAATGGATTGAATTAATTATTTTCCTCAAAATTCCACAAACAATACCCCATAATGACAACGTGAAAGAAGTTTGTTTGAAATCTTTGCAAATTTATTAAAAATAAAAAACAAAAAAAGCACATGTACATAAGTATTCACAGCCTTTGCCATGACACTGTATTGAGCTCAGGTGCATCCTGTTTCCACTGATCATCCTTGAGATGTTTCTACAACTTGGTTGGAGTCCACCTGTGGTAAATTCAGTTGATTGGACATGATTTGGAAAGGCACACACCTGTCTATATAAGGTCCCACAGTTAACAGTGCATGTCAGAGCACAAACCAAGCCATGAAGTCCAAGGAATTGTCTGTAGACCTCCAAGACAGGATTGTATCGAAGCACAGATCTGGGGAAGGGTACAGAAACATTTCTGCAGCATTGAAGGTCCCAATGAGCACAGTGGCCTCCATCATCCTGTAGTGTATGGTACACTTTCAGTTAAAGAAGTGCATTTAAGTATCACCTTATCAAGAATCCTAGAATCTTGTAGAACTCAATTTATGCAATAACTGGATGCAGACACCAATTCCAAAGATATAAATTCTCAAATTTATTAAAAACAAAGATAAAATGTAGCACCACACTAGTTATACAAAAAGGGGAAAACTAATTAAAATTCACTAAAGATCAACAAATCAAAGACAAATCACTTCCGTGACCAAATCAAAGACCATGGAATCGCATATGATGACACACATAATGTTACACAAAATTACAAACACATTGACCAGTTGGTATAGACGAAGGTGAGTCTCTCATTAGTATTGTTAGTCGGACATTAAATAACTAATGCAAATTAGTATTTAAGTCAAATAACTTCTCGTTACATATATCAGTCTCATTTACGTTTGGGTGCCGAGAAAGATTCTATCATTTCTTGTAACCACAATTCTCCCTAATTGATTACTGTTCAATGATTAAGGATAGGCAGAGCCACCTATAATCTAGTGTCTATTAACATGTGTCCGTTTCAGACTAAACAGTTCAACAGGAATGAGAAGATATTTCTCGGCGTTAACAGATTTTATTTCTAAAATTTCTATTTAAATGACTGAACGCTTTTGTATTGCAGTCGACTTAGTCAATGGTCCAGCTGTAAAACTCCACTGATCAAATGCGTACAGGCGGGCATGCGCAGGTTCTAAAGTTCCTTACTTAGTAAAGTTCTTTAAAGAATTCTTCGTACAGCTCAATCTCCTTCTCCCAGTTTAACTCTTCTGTTGCCGGCAAAGACTTAGTTGGTTTCCGGTTTCGGTTCTGGCAACAGAGCTACAAGTTGAGCTGTGGCAGCGGGTTACTGGTTCGGGTGAGAGACAGAAAGAAAAAGTTGCTGTGCATTGCCTTTTAATGCCTGTCAGATCAGTAGATGATTGGTTCTTGAGTTTGTGAGATTGGATTTCGGTTTCAGCCCCCAGTGTCCTATTGGAGGAGGCTCGATTTATTTATCCATGCCATCTTTTGGAAATGTCGGTTGGCCTGGGTTCGTAGCTCTGTGTCGGGATTTCGGCTCTCGTCCACTTCAAAGAGTTTTATGACCTCCACGCCATATTCCCCAGACATTTTCACAGCAGGGATTCCAAGCCATTTGGCCCATTCTCGGTGCCATCCTCCCAAGACTGCCACTTTAATATAGAACAATTCATGTGCCGATGAGCTCAGGAAATCTGATAACTTTGGGGGAGAGGTCTTCATCAGATCAGAGCTTCAGCTCAGAGCTAGAATGCTCTATCAAAATACACCCCCCCTTAACGCTACAATCCGTAAATGGAAGAAGTTTGGAACCACCAGGACTCTTCCTAGAGCTGGCCGCCCGGCCAAACTGAGCGATCGGGGGAGAAGGGCCTTAGTCAGGGAGGTGACCAAGAACCCGATGGTCACTCTGACAGAGCTCCAGCGTGTCTCTGTGGAGAGAGGAGAACCTTCCAGAAGAACAACCATCTCTGCAGCACTCCACCAATCAGGCCTGTATGGACAGAAGCCACTCCTCAGTAAAAGGCACATTACAGCCTGCCTGGAGTTTGCCAAAAGACACCTGAAGGACTCTCAGACCATGAGAAACAAAATTCTCTGGTCTGATGAAACAAAAATTGAACTCATGTCCGGAGGAAACCAGGCACCGCTCATCACCTGGCCAATACCATCCCTACAGTGAAGCATGGTGGTGGCAGCATCATGCTGTGGGGATGTTTTTCAGCGGCAGGAACTGGGAGACTAGTCAGGATCGAGAGAAAGATGAATGCAGCAATGAACAGAGACATCCTTGATGAAAACCTGCTCCAGAGCGCTCTGGACCTCAGACTGGGGCAAAGGTTCATCTTCCAACAGGACAACGACCCTAAGCACACAGCCAAAATAACAAAGGAGTGGCTACAGGACAACTCTGTGAATGTCCTTGAGTGGCCCAGCCAGAGCCCAGACTTGAACACGATTGAACATCTCTGGAGAGATCTGAAAATGGCTGTGTGCACTGACGCTCCCCATCCAACCTGATGGAGCTTGAGAGGTCCTGCAAGAAGAATGAGAAACTGCCCAAAAATAGGTGTGCCAAGCTTGTAGCATCATACTCAAAAAGACTTGAGGCTGTAATTGGTGCCAAAGGTGCTTCAACAAAGTATTGAGCAAAGGCAAACTTCTTTCTCGTTGTCATTATGGGGTATTGTTTGTAGAATTTTGAGGAAAATAATTAATTTAATCCATTTTGGAATAAGGCTGTAACATAACAAAATGTGGAAAAAGTTAAGCGCTGTGAATACTTTCTGGATGAACTGTACAGTACCAGTGCAATGATGGTAGCTGATGACAAGGGTTATTGTTTAAAATATATATATATTTGTACATTTAGGAAATCTTAAATCACATTAGGTCAAAGATGAAAGGAAATAAAATCAGCACTCTCACTAACAAGTAATGTTCTGTCAGTTCACAAAAAAAAACAAAAAACTTTGAATTGTCCACATATTGGTCAAGATTTTAGGTAACCTATGGCAACTGCTTTAATTTTTTACAGTCTTTTAATGCCAACGACTTCTCCTTTAAAAAAGTAAAGCGGCATCTCGTATACTTTTAAAAGCATACATAAAACCAAGGACGTCAGTAGGATTTTAATACATTCAGGGCAGCCCCAGCTCCGTGATTTGCACAAGTGTAAACACCAGAACATACAATTATTTGCAAGTCTGGAATGATTTGTACTGTTATGTTTTACCAGTACAAATGTTTTGTATGTTTTAAAAGTAATTTAATGTTCCAGCAAAATTTGAGTTCAGGTCTCCAACACAAGGTTAGCAAAGGTAGGGCCTACTGATCAGATTTCTAAACAAGGCTTCAGCATCACTATAGTTACACAATGCATGTTTGACACTGCAACACTTGTTAGTTCAGTGGATCGGCAACAGTGAATCTAATTATCTGTAATGGATATTTATTTATTTTATTTGTTTGATACCTGGAATTTATTCTACCAATGAGTTTGAAATTCCTCTTTAGTGCTTTTTCCACGCCGGCCAATATCCCGCACTCTGGGTAGAGAAAATAGTTAATCGCAGAGTTTATATCCCAGAGTTGTGTAATAATACTGATACATATGTGATTAGTTTGCAATTTACCAATTTGGGGCTATAAAGCCCTGGAAGCCCGGTGCGAAAGACTCCACTACATAAAATACCTAAATCCCTACAACACTGGAACACTATAATAATAATAATAATAATAATAATAATAATAATAATAATAATAATAATAATAATAAATGTATTTATATAGCACTTATCAAGCTTAAAGCACAAAGTGATGCACAATCAATAAAGTTAAAACAAGGATATACAAAGAAATAAAAAGAATAAGATGCAAGTACATTTAAAATGTAAAAATAAAGCTCATGAAAATAATTTTTGGAAATGCAAGTGTATAAAAATGAGTTTTAAGATGCAATTTTAAAACATGGACTGACTCAAGAGGATCTAACGTTAAAAGATAGGCTATTCCAAAGTCTAGGGTTTTTTTATGGCTAGGGCTGTGCCAGTGACAGATTTTTGGTATCGATATACCATTGAAGAATTCAGCACGGTGATCGGTATTATCGCGGGGGCGGGGCCTGTTGGGCGGGGGCGGGGCTTTGTTACACTATTCTGAAAAAGTAGGAGGTCTCTTCTGTTTTATTGTTCAAACAGTAGACCTACTACACATATACAAAATAAAGGTAATATTAATAAATACACAACACAAACCGAATAAAATAAAGATTTAAATTAACGATGTGCAAATTACATTGTAAATTGTTTTCTTAAGTGTTACGAGTTAAAAAAGCATTTGAAGCAGACTTTTTAGATTGAAATACATATTTTTAATAACTATATGTAAATTAATCAATTTCAATTTTGTTGTTTTTAAGTGTTACAAATGTGTGATTTCAGTTATGTTCCGTGCCAAAAATACCAACATGACTGTCTGTCTGGCTTTAACAATGATCAGAGTTGCAATGTTTCACTATTCGTTTTAAAAACAATGTATAAATGGAGCATAAGGTACATGTCAATTTGTTATGCACTTTTCATCATGAGTTCTTAATCACAAACAATAAGGTAAAAACAAATAGCGCTATAATAAATCATAAATAACAGATTGAGCGTAATGTACAAATAACAGTATGTATTCACATACAAATAACATAAATAAAACCTCAATAGACTATTAATCAATCGCAATTAACAGATACTGTAAGTATTCAATTCAGTAGCTACATAAATAAAACCTGATCACTATTAATTTTAATCTAGGCTACTTCTTAACCCTGCTAACACACAATTTGGGCACAACAATTGTAACAATGTAATTTACGCTGCCACGGCAATTTTGTGTGTTAGCTGGGTAATGTCCTACAACGATTCCAAAACCGCCTTTAATTAAACCAGTTACCCACGGCAGTTCTACTGTTTTCACATTTTTAATTTCACCCCTCTCTATCGATGATTCTGTCTACATGTTGTAATAGAAACATATGTATATAAACTAGACGTAGAGTACCAGACGTCACTCAGTCATTCTGCACAGAATCTGACCATTGAATCACTGAATGCGCAGACTCTGTGGAGCGCGCCGCTGGGGAGAGGGGGTGGCGCATGCGCGTAGCATAGTTTGTTCGAAATGTGTTGTATACGCGTAACTTCAGAGGAATGTACGCAAACACCCACTTCTAGCATAACAAAATTAAATACTGAAACAAAACAAAAATAGCCCACAATGATGAAAAATAGATGACTATAATAGTAAAAAATGTATTTTCTGGTGTTACAGGCTCTGAGGATTTTATGGTTGCAGCACTGGCTCATGGAGCGAATCTCCCGCACTGCGACCTTACCGCATCACTAAACAGAGAGGCTTCGGAATCGCTACACTGTATACAAAATAATAATACCATTTAAAAAAGACGGTATTAACGATACATTATGAGGGCGTGTGAAGAGCTGCTATTCATGTTTTGTATGAACTGTATAATGTTTTATATTAATGTTTGAAATAGTAATATGTCAACAGAGACAATTGTATTAATTATCAAGCAAGCAAATTTTAGCAAGGCTGTTTTTACCAGTGCTGACACTGGAGAAGTCCCTTCCAGCATTTGCTTCAAGGTGTTCTGTGGCTTATCTTAAGGCTGGAGAGGTCACATCATGGTTATTGATTAACAGTTGTTAAAGATGACCATGGGACCTGATCTCTCCCATTATATCAAAGGAAGCCATCTGATTTCCACATCCCACACCCTCCTCCAGGAAGAAAACCACAAACATTACAAGGGCCAGAGACCTGACCTCAAGGCAACACTTCTTTGAAACATGTGACTGACCCTGCCCACAGAACCACATGTCATGCTTCCTGCATGTTAACTTTTGCTGTTCAGAGAGATTCCGCTCAGGTGGAGAGCTTCCATGTCAGGGCCTTCCAGGCTGGGCATATTAAATAAATGCATTATCCTCTGTGCTTGAAGACTTCAGTTCTTTACTGGGTTCAACACTTGGCATCACAAATGAGGATCTGAACTTCCTCCATTCCCGGTACCAAAATGGGTGACTATTTTTATTCAACAGCGTGACAGCGGTGAGGTGGTATACTGTTTACTAGAACAGCCCTATTTACGGTAAAAGCACAATCTCCCTTAGATTTCAACCTGTACTTTGGATCAGCTAAAAATCCCTTATCTGAGGATCTGAGTGGCCTTTTTAGTCTTAATAGGTACTTAGCATCTCAAGAATGTAGGAAGTCGCCAGACCATGCAATGCTTTGTATGCAATTAGTACAATTTTAAAATCTATTATAACATTTACCGGCAACCAGTGTAGAGCAGCTAGTACTGGGGTAACGTGTGAGGAAGTTTTCTAGTCAGTAATCTAGCAGCAGAATTTTGGACAATCTGGAGCCGGGCCAATGTATGGTGATTTAGGCCTGAAAATAAGGCATTGCAGTAATCAAGATGTGAAGAAATAAAAACATGAAAATATTTTCTCTGTATCCCTGCAGTTCTGCACAGAAATTCAGAGATATGCATTCTTGGACTATTTCTGCGTGACGCCACTAAGCCCCACCTGCAGAAATCTGTGCAGAATCACTGCAGCCAAGCGCAGATCTGAGAAACTGCTGTGGGAGGCGAGCTGTGGCTATAAGACAAAAGACTATGCAGAAATCAAGAGGGAAGTGTTAAGCTGAATGATGACTACTGCGAATGTCAACTTATTACACAATTAAACTGTGAACAGCATTATCAACACCATAGATATAGAAATATATGTACATTTATGATGCAAAATAAAGTTTTTGATTCTTTTATATTATTTTAGTTTTTATTGAAAAGAAAATGAAGTAATCCAATTACATCAATTTCTGCAGAATTTGTGAAATCTGCGCTACACAGATGTGACTGGCTTTCTTTGATCAGATGCGTCTGATGTCAGACAGTGCAGCCTAGCGCAGCAAGTTGTGAGATACGTGAACACGGATCAAGTTTATTGGTAGCTGAATGCTATGGCTGAATGACACTGTAATTGCTAAATTATTCAATTTAGCATAGGAAACTTTAAAGTACTGATATGAAGGTATAGTAAAAGTACAAACCGTTCTGTAAATGATTACTGGTATATATATTTTTTACAGTATACCACCCAGCCCTGTTGTCAATACATGGGACTGTGACTGATTCGAAAGGCAACAGTCCTCGAGACATCAGCAAGGCCATATACAAATGAACCCATCATCATCTTTAATCTGTGGTTCAATACAGGTTATGTGAAAATTATGTGTTGATGTGTACATGTCCAAAAAATATGCAGTCATAAATCTTTCTTTGTCACCAAGGTATAAGTAACATTATGTAATGGTTTAGTTCTGTGATCAATATAGAGACTCAAGACTGGATGTTGAATTTATAAAAGGCAGTCATTTACGAGATTGTCATATGTCATTGTACTGAACATTGTCATTGTCATTGTCATTGAACAAGAAACAAGTGTAGTCACTGTCAGCACAACAAAAACAAATCCTCAAAACAGGACCACAAATATGCCAGTGTTGACCTACACCCAGCTCTCTTCTACTGAACTCCTTGATCCTGCTTTTATACTGTGGTCATCTTAACCCCACACCCTAGACCCAACCATTAGAAAATAGGTGTGATAAAAGAAACATTAAAACATACAGCCCCAAACATACATTTCCAAAATAGGTCTACATGAAAGTACCATGGCCTACGAGTCAGCTGGAGGACCGGTACCTGAACACCTGGTAGCCCACTAGACTCGAGGTGTAGCCACGTCGTGGGCCCTTTTTCAAGGTGCCCAACTTATGATGAAGGTGATGTTTGATTATAAAACAAATCTAAAGTATAAAAGTAAATAAACACTCCAAAAATAGCATTACCCCCCCCCCCCCCCATGTCAGCAGTAAGGTTATTCAGGTATTTAAAGTCCCTTACCAAGATGGCCTCTGTAACCTTCCCCTACTTCCCCCAAGATGGCCGCTCCACAACCCTACACCAGGTAAGTCTTTGTTTGTTCAAAATGTTTTCAAATATCTTAACAAAGGGATGGGCCTTGCTCCATCACAGAAACCCAATCGCTGAAATTGTGATTTTAACTGCAGTATTGACACTTGTCTAATTTGAGTCATTGATTGTACAGAAACTGGCAAATATTTATTACAAAGTAATTTATGATGTATTATTATTATTATTATTAATATTATTATTTATTTATTTATGTATTTATTTATTTCTTGGCAGACGCCCTTATCCAGGGCGACTTACAACATAAGTGCAATACAAAGTGCAAGAATACAGTTAAGTACAAGGCATCAAACATTACAAATTCAAATTTACATTAAACAAAGCAATTAAAGATATAATACATATAATACAACTTCCAATTTATACAGTTAAGTACAGTAAGTGCGGACATACATCCTGGAAAGTAAAGCTAAGTGCCGTCAAGATGTAAGGTCACAGTCAAGGGAAAACAATCAAAAACCCAATCAAAACTCTATGAAGTGCAATCTAACGTGGATTAAAAGGACTAATATTATAAGTACACTCTGAAAAGATGTGTCTTGACTAAGCGCCGGAAGGAGGTCAAGGACTCTGCTGTTTTGACTTCGGTGGGAAGGCCGTTCCACCATTTAGGGGCCAGGGATGAGAAGGAGCGGCTCTGGAGGAAGGGGAGTGGAGAAGAGGCAGAGTTAGTCTTCTGGCACTGGAAGACCGCAGTGGTCTGGAGGGGATGTATGGGGAGACGAGGGTCTGAAGGTGGCTTGGTGCAGTGTGGTCGAGACAGCAGTGAGGTGAGGGTCAATGTCTTGAACTGAATGCGTGCTGGTATCGGGAGCCAGTGGAGGGAGCGGAGCAGTGGAGTAGCGTGTGTGAATCGGGGCAGAGAGAATACCAGACGAGCCGCAGAGTTCTGGATGAGCTGGAGCGGCGGGTAGTAGTTGCAGGCAGGCTGGCCAGGAGGGAGTTGCAGTAGTCCAGGCGGGAGAGGACCAGTGACTATGATGTATTGAGGTGGCTAATGAGTTTATGAGAAAGAACTATGTTTTGGGGTGGATTCATCTTTTAGGGTGGCTCTGCCCCACCTGCCATATGAACAAGCTAGTCAGGAAAACAGACATTCTTATTTTTCACTCTGGTTGTCAATTGTCACAGCTGAGGGGCTTCATTACCACCTACGCCACCTCAATTAGTAAGCAAGAGAGGAACTTGCAACACCCCTTCTGTTTATCTTCCCAGGCAGGCTCGATGGGACCCCAAGACACAACAGCACGAGCGGGTACGTAATAATAATATTTATTTATACAGGGTTGATCCCACACATAGGACACAAATACTGTGCTAGGACAGTTGTATATGATAGCACACTCCCTCCAGGAGAGGGAGCAATCACTACAGCTAGCCAGGGTGTACCCCCAGACCGTGCCTCTGGGTCAGGCCTGCACACAACCTGTAGGGCCTAGACGTACAGCCCCCAGGCAGCAGCCCCACTCTCCTGCTGACCTTCGCCAGCTCCTCACAAGCAGGGAGGTGCCTACCCAGGCCCACCGCGGTAGAGCTAGGCCGAATCCCAGGAACCGTGGCAAGAGGACGGGTAGCGGCCCCCCATCCCCCAAACCTCCCGCACCGTGGCCCTGAGGTATTCTAGCAACTCATACACCCCCCAGCAACTCTCCAATTGGCACCTCCGAACCCAGGACTCCTGGGTGCTCCAAATTATAACAGTTGGCTACTCCCTACAGTTCCAGACCCGTCCACCCAGCTTCCGAGGCATGGTATGGACGAGAGTGAGGGACCTGTTGCAGTGTGTGGCACTTCTCGTGGAAATCACTCCTCTCTTGGAAAAAAGCACATTGTCCACTATGGTTCTGCATCCGAGACCACTCAGGGACCCTGGGGATCGACGTGCTAGCCCACATGTGGCCACGCTATCTCCTCTATGCGTTCCCACCGTTCCCTCTTCTGGTGGTTCTGGAAAAGATCAGGCAGGAACAAGTTACAGTTCTGCTGGTAGCGCCCCAGTGGCCCCACAGACTGTGGTTTGTGGATCTGATCTTCCTCTTGGATGGAATGCCTTGGCAGCTTCCCCTTTTGACAGACCTGCTGTCTCAGGTGCAGGGCACACTTTGGCATCACAACCCAGGCCTGCTCCAGCTCTGGGCCTGGCCCCTGAGCGGGATCACCTGATGTCTTGGGGTCTGTCGCACGTGGCCACTATTCAATCGGCGAGAGCTCCTTCCACGAGGTCGCAGTACTCCTACTGCTGGCGGACAAACTTGGTGTCAGGAGAAGTATCATCTCCTCATGTCAGGATTGATGGCAAGCCTCCAGGGTCTAATTTTTTATCGGAGCAGTTTCTGAAAAGTACACGCAGGCTGCGGCCTACCCATGCCCCTTCCCTGCCTTCATGCCACCTTGATGTAGTGCTAGATGCATTTTCAGTTATTATTATTATTATTATTATTATTATTATTATTATTATTATTATTATTATTATTATTTTTATTTCTTGGCAGATGCCCTTATCCAGGGTAAGTGCAAAAATACAGTAAGTACAAATGGTTCCAGGGTTATGCTTTGGCCTAATCCTGCATTCCTCCCGAAAGTGCTGTCTCCTTTCCATATCAACAGGCCTATTGAGTTGATGGCTGGATTGTGAACACCATTACCATGGCCTTCGTGTCGGCTGGAGCACCGGTACCTGAACACCTGGTAGCCCACTAGACTCGAGGTGTAGCCACGTTGTGGGCCCTTTTTCAAGGCGCCCCACTGGCAGACATTTGTATGACTGCGAGCTGGGTCTTGCCACACACCTTTGTTCGGTTCTACAGACTGGCTCCTTCTATTGGGAACCTGGTGATGGCTTCAGTTGAGCTTCAGTAGCCTATCAGGCACTGACTCCTACCTTTTCTATCCCTGTCTGCCCCTGTTGAGCGTGCTTGGAGAAGCTACACATAACTGTTTTCCCTTCCTACTGGACTGTGACTTGTATACAGTTCATTCTGTAGGTGGAAGTGCATATGTTTCTACATCCTGTACCCTGCCATTGTACATAGTTCCTTTGCCAGCAGTCTTGTGGCCCCGCCCTAGATATATTAGTTGTGCTGAGGGCTGCTGCTGCTGTGTCCAGCAGGAGGCACATGAGTTAACTCTTGTTACCCCGCTGTGTATATAGTTTGTTCATTACTGACATCAGTAGAATGCCTGTTGCTGCTAGCCGCTGGTCGGCAGTGTGTAATTGCTCCTGTGTCCCACGTGTGGTGCATGAGCTGGCATTTGTTGGAATACACAGTAGAGCTTGTCCGCTCCTTACTTAAGTTGAGCAAGGAGATCTGCTTCTGTTGTTAGCGGAGGTACATTGTGCCACGCTATGCATATAGTTCCATTATTCTTATAATTGAATTATCCAGCAGTGGCTATTCCAGTCTGGTTAGCCCGCTGTGTGAGCACAGGGTGCGAGACTGTATGCCTGTGCTTATATGATGCTGTGTAAGTATCGGAAGCCCCACTCCTAGCTCTGCTGGTAGAGCAGGAGGCTGCTCTTACTAGGCTTCATGGAAGGCACAAGAATTATTGTTGCCCCGTGGATACACTATTCTTTTTTTCCCCAGTATAGCGTGACTGCAGTCTTAGCATCTAGGTAGCCCAGATGTGGCCCAAAATGGCCCCTGTGGCTTCTATCTAGAGTTGGTAATGGCCCCTAGTAGGTACGCCTAGGTACGCATTTTCTCTTACCAGCTCACTGCCTCCTCCCTTGCGACAGTTTGGTTATACTGTAACCCCTCCCCCTTGGGCAGTGCTTCCAACTTGAAAGATAACAATTGTTTGCTAATGCAACCATGGTTATCTGAGAGAGGAAGTAGAGTGAGAGTTCAAGCTCCTGGCAAAAAGAGGAAGTCCCTGTGCAGATGTTGCCTTTATATTAACAGGAAGTGGAAGGGTCCTGTTTGAGTGAGGGGCCAATGGCAGCTTTGATAGACAAATGTCTTCGATATGTTGCAGTGGATGCGTGATGAAACCCCTCCCCCTTGGGCAGTGCTTCTTTTCTCAGATAACTGTGTTTGCATTTGCATGTGGTTGCATTTTGTATTCTGGTATTCGCTCATGCCCTAATTGAACCTTTTTTGTTTAATGAGCAACACTTCCAATACAAATCCCACAGGAAACTTGGCGAAAGATAATTATTATACATTTTTTGTGCACCTTAAGTCCAAACACAGTAATATATTTTTTTACCCATCTTTTGTATGGTAATTTTATGTGTTTTCTTTATTTCTACTAATTGTCTGAAAATTGAAAATTCACCCCCCACAGTCCCTGACATCAGATACAGGAGAGCAGGCTAAATATACATTTAATTTTATTTTATTAATATGTGGTGGGGTGCTGTTGCAGGGGCATAGGTACCTCCCACTGATCAAGCTTCCTTTTCTTCATTCTCACCCCTCTCAGATGCTGAAGTTTCCGCTCTCCTTCTACGTCACAAACCTACAACGTATGCCCTGGACCCTCTCCCTTCTCGCCTCCTCCAAGCAACTGCTCCTGATCTACTCCCCTTCATCTCCTCCATCCTCACTGGCTGCTGTCATCCTACTCCCCAAGAAACCAACCCTTGACGCCACCTCTCCTCAGAACTACCGCCCCGTCTCCCTACTCCCCTTCCTCTCAAAGACCCTCGAGCGTGCAGTCCACCGTCAGCTCTCTGACTTTCTGTCCCAACACTCACTCCTTGATCCTCTGCAATCCGGCTTCCGCACATCTCACTCCACTGAGACGGCTCTCCTGGCAGTCACTGACTCCCTCAGCTGTGCTCGGGCGGCCTCCCTCTCCTCAGTCCTCATCCTCCTTGACCTCTCCACAGCATTTGACTCGATCACTCCATCCTCCTCTCCTGCCTCGCTGACCTTGGAATCTCTAGAACTGCTCTCACCTGGTTCTCCTCCTACCTCAACGACCAGACCTACCAAGTAACATGGCGAGGTTCCTCATCCACCCCCCAACCTCACAGGCATACCCCAAGGCTCCGTCCTGGGCCCACTCCTGTTCTCTCTCTACACTCTACTCCCTCATTGCATTCCATGATTTCTCCTACCACTTCTATGCTGATAATGCCCAGATCTTCCTGTCTTTTCCCTCTTCTGATCCTCTCATCCCCTCTCGTATCTCTTCCTGCTTGTCTGCTATCTCCGCCTGGATGCATTCGCACCACCTCAAACTCAACCTCTCCAAATCGGATCTCCTATTTTTCCCACACTCTTCCACACCTTCTGCTGACCTCTCCATCTCGATCTCCTTGGAATCCACCACACTCTCTCCTTCTTCCACTAAAAATCTAGGAGTCACCCTCGATCCTGCACTCTCCTATACCCAGCACATCACCACGCTGACACACACCTGTAGATTCTTCCTGAGCAACATACACCAAATCCGTCCCTTCCTCACCGACTATTCGACTCAGCTGCTCGTCCAGTCACTGGTCTTCTCCCGCCTGGACTATTACAACTCCCTCCTGGCCGGCCTGCCTGCAACTACTACCCGCCGCTCCAGCTCATCCAGAACTCTGTGGCTCGTCTGGTATTCTCTGCCTCGATTCGCACACGCTACTCCACTGCTCCGCTCTCTCCACTGGCTCCCGATACCGACACACATTCAGTTCAAGACATTGACCCTCACCTACCGCTGTCTCGACCACACTGCACCAAGTTACCTTCAGACACTCGTCTCTCCATACATCCCCTCCAGACCACTGCAGTCTTCCGGTGCCAGAAGACTTACTTTGTCTCCTCTACACTCCCCTTCCTCCAGAGCCACTCCTTCTCATCCCTGGCCCCTAAATGGTGGAACGACCTTCAAAACGGCAGAGTCCTTGACCTCCTTCCGGCACTTACTCAAGACACATTTTTTCACACTGTACTTGTAATATTAGTCCTTTTAATCCCCGTTAGATAGCACTTCACAGAGTTTTGATTGCGTTTTAGATTGTTTTCCTCCTTGCTCCCTTTCCCGTAGCCCTTGACTGTGACCCTACATCTTGACAGCACTTAACTTTTACTGTCCAGGATATATGACCTCACTTACTGTACTTGCCTGTGAAAACTGGAAATTGTAAAATGTATTATATTTTGAATTGCTATGTTTAATGTAAATTGAATTTGTAATGTTTGATGCCTTGTACTTAACTGTATTTTTGCACTTTGTTTTGCACTTATGTTGTAAGTTGCCCTGGATAAGGGCGTCTGCCAAGAAATAAAATAATAATAATAATAATAATAATAATAATAATAATAATAATAATAATAGGTATAATTTCAGAACTGGAGGAAACTGTCAATATTTGCGGGGACTCTGTCAATATTGGGGGAGATGTGTCCCCTACACCTATGGATCTGGGCATACAATGTAGGGGGGACAATTTAAGGTTCTCTCAACATTCTCCCGTCTCCCCCTAAACCTACACTTACATTGTAATCAGCCTCCTTAACTGAGATATTACCTGATAATTAGCTTGTACACCTTCACTCAAATTAATAATGGTGCTTAATTATCATGCACAGCAAACTATGGTATAATTACAATAATAATGTATACAATATATTACTTTTCTTGTATTTCATTATTATGACTCATAATCACATATCATTGTTCATACACTAATATGCAGACACTAATATGTTAAAATCGTTAACTTTCTATTTGTTAATACTGTATTAAATTGCCATAACCTGCCATAACGCTCCCTGTCAGTAACATTGCTCAGCAGTTCAGAGGCAGGATGTTGAATTGATCATCAGAATGACTTGTTTGATGCACATTCAGCAACCGATTCATTGTAACAAAGGTGGTGGGATAATTAACACGTTGATTTATTTCAATTTAGCAGCTAATTTTCAATCCAAATCTCAAAATGTCCCGGGATTGTGGGGTGGCAACCCTACAGAGCAGCACCTCACAGAGAGAGGTGCATCTCCCAGCTTGTGAATTCTTTACAAAATGACAATGTAATTGGGTCAACTTCTGAAGTGGTTAATAAAGAAAAACTGTTTAAAAACATATATTCATCCCGAAGGACTGTGGTGTGGTTTTGCAGTCCATGGCTCTATGGAGCCTAACATATTTCACCCTTAATTCCACAGAAGAGCCACCTTTCACCAGCCATTAGTACCACCTCTCTACAGTGTTATTTCCATTAGAGCTAATTAACATGATTAACATTAATTAACATTAACATTAAATGATACACTGTGAATATATAATGAAATGTCTATTTTTCATTTTACCCCTTGATGAAATTAAACATACACATTAATGAGGATGCACTTCCTGGTGTTTAACCCACAATTTACCATTAAAGAGAAATGGGCACTTCACTTAGGTAAGACCAAGACTCTCGCCTTAGGGTAGGGTGTTGGAATGACATTTATTTTTAATGAGCTTCTTATTACATCCAAACAAGATGCAATAAGCATCTTACTGAGTGTAAACACAATTATATGATTGTGCCTACAGATCTCAGTTCCACATGAAAACTGCTTAGAAGAGATAGCAGACTCACAGGAGGGAAATGCTGGAGTCCCTGAGAGTCAAGACACTAACAAGACATGGAGAGATGAATGGAGTTCACTGCAGAACAGGCCTCTGTTGGTGCCTCATACACACTGTCCGAGGGGGGCTTGCCGCTTGGTCTCCACCAGTAACTCTTCGTTTGTAAATATTTCAGAACAGTAAGCCCTTTACTTAAAATTACATTTAGGCTATTCCACAAAAAAAAACAAAAAAAACATGAAAAAACGTTTCCTAATCCAAAATGCTATAGATATTTGGGAAGCCAAGCTTTTACTGAGCGCCAAATGAGAATCCCCATTGCCCTCCTTTGCCTCCAGCTAATTCAGGTGCTCCCAGTAAGCCCTGCTTTCCCAGACGATGGGCCGCTGGGGCCGATTATGGCAGCCCTGTCACCTGTCTGCTCTGACTCCTCATTGTGCTGCTCTTTCCAGGGACACCTTAGTCTTTGATAATTAGTCTCCCTCACCTGTCAATTCACTGCCAGAGACATTGCTAATCTACTTCATTAGTGACACACACAACTTTGTACACACTCACAATTACTTCATAATGTCATGTGTTTGTCTATCCTATATCTACAGCATGAACAGAGTTTCTCATTTGAAGCTTAGACCACTGCTGGACGAACTCACAGGTATTTGCCTATTTATCTTTGTAGTTATTCTGGTTATTCACTGTTATTTGAAAGCAGGAACAAAGTTCACCATCGTTTCCTTCATTTGATAGGTAAATTGCTTTAAAACATCTTAGTCAGTCGATCTAAAAGTTACTCTAATAAGGCTTACTGTAAAACAGAACGTTTCTCAAAATGAATTGTAAAATAATACATTTCAATAAGTCCAATTCCTATATAATCACAAGGGACATATCACTGTTTTATAAATATGTTGTCTTAAAATGTACAAATGTAGAAGAAAGTCTAGCTCTAGAGCAGCTGGTTTATTTCATCAGGCCACACTGGGTACACATTGTAACAACTGATTGTAAAGAATGGCTTCCTATTCACACATCTTTACATTTAGAATTAAAATAGTAGTACAGATTTGGTGTATTCTAGCCACTGGTATTTCTTATATCTGTTACTGTTAAAACATCTTCGCTTGGTTCCAAACAAAGTGTAAAGGTAGGCATCAAACACTGATGGAGTGGGACCCTCTCTATTATATATTCATCTATATTTATATTTTCATCTCTTGCCAGGCAATCTTTTGACACAATTAAACTTGTTTCTGATTTTATATATGTATGTCCTTACTTAAAAAATTGGGAGCATAATGCATTGAACAAAGAGCAAGTAGGTCAATGTGATTGCAACTAAAGCTTTTTACAAGGTTCCACTTTATTACTGAATTATTTATTTGGTCTTGTTGTACTATTTCAGTTTTAATCCTGTCACCCTAAACAATAATCACCACCTCTTACCTTTCTGAACCATACTGGTGCTGCTACTACAGCTGGCTTCAGGGGAGACTTTAGTCACAGGAGCTTTTCATAAATACATACACATATAAAACACTGAGACAATCATGTCAAAACATGTCAGTCCAAAGATACTGGATTTGAATGTTTATGGTATGAATAACTTTGAGCTTTGTTTTTGAAAAAATATAAAAAATATATTTTGCCAAGCATATTTGCATAAGTACAATACTGAATGTCTGACAATAGTACTGTTGTCATTCATTTATGGAAACAAATACTGAATGTACACTTGCAATTATGTTGATAAAACCCACTGTAATCTGTGAAGGATGTGAATAATTCTGGAGGCAACTGTACCTGTAGTTGGTAGTATTACTAGATCTAACTTTCTTTTTCTTCTCTGCCAACGGAGAACACAGGACAGAACCTGAATACATAAATAATAATAATAAAGTACCAAAAATAAAATGATTGATAACAATTTATGCTGTTCACCCCAGTTACACAAAAACATTGAACACCTGTATTATTTCTTAAAATAATTTAGCATTTTGGTAAAAAAGTTTATAGACATACATCACACTGTTGTCACTGCCTTAAAAAACAATAACAGAACGAACAACAGCTAGGCAATATTTTCTTTAATTAAACATTGTTTGTGAGCAGATTTCATACTGATTAAAACCAGCACATTACTACAAAAATCTGAAATTTCAGGTAAAAAAAACACGTCATAAACTACTTTATTTTATGGAAGAAAACAAAGACGTCAAGATATTTAGGCAATGCTTCAAACTGCCACAGAATAATTTTGAATTTTGCTGAACATTTTGTAATAATCAAAGTGCTGATCAGTGTGATGTACTGTACAATGTGCAACAGAAAGACAGGTGACGCCAGGTACACAATCGATGATGTGCATGTGCTGATTAAGGGGCTGTCGCTAAATTACACAATGTAGCTGAAATGGTGAGGGATCATCTAAGAGGAATTGAATTTACTGAAATGTTTCTACATAGATTTGACATAAAATACATGAACAATGGGAATAATTTTGGGGGGGAAAATGCCCCAATGATATGACACCACTGTATATATAAAGAGTTTTGTTAAAGGTCAAGAGTCATGAAACACAACTATTGTTAAGGATATGTCCATGTTACAATATAGATTTGTTTGTCTTAACAGGAAAACTACGTGTGGAGATGACAAATGTTTCATTAGTTTGGAACATCTTAACGTACCAACAAGAAATCAAGATCACAATGAATTGGGTGACAACACTGAAAATGATCATTGTTCTCTCAACTTGCTTTTTCTTCATCTCTGTGAACGGCATGATGCTGTTCGTCCTGAGGAGCAAGCCCTCCTTCAGAGAGACCCCCCGCTACATCCTGTTCGCCCACATGCTCCTCAACGACTCCATTCACCTGCTGATCAGTATGTTGCTGTATATCCTTGCCATGCTGTATCTGCACCTCGTCAGGGCTGTGTGTGCGGTGCTTGTACTACTGTCCAGCACCACCTTCTATAACACTCCTCTAAACCTCGCTGTGATGGCTCTTGAGCGCTACATAGCTATCTGCTTCCCACTGCGGCACAGTGAGATGGCTACCCCTCAAAGAACTGGAGTTGCCATAGCCGTGGTTTGGTTTCTTGGCTCTGTAAACCACCTCATTGATGTTTTTGTTCCTCTGATCACAGAACCCTCTTTTTTACTGACGCCTGTTTTTTGCACACGTGAACAGATTTTAATGTTTAAATGGCAGGCCAATGTCTATCAAGGATTCACAGCTTTTTATTTTGTGTGCGTGGGACTCATTCTCGTGTTCACGTATGTTGCCATCATGCTGGAGGCCAGGTCTGTCTCCTCTGACAAAGCTTCAGTGACCAAGGCACGCAATACAGTGTTACTGCACACAATCCAGCTGTGCCTGTGCCTCACCTCCTTCCTGTATGGAGTGATAGAAGCCCTGATCGCAAGGATGGATGCGTCTGTCTTCATTCACCTGCGGTACATGAACTTCATTGTTCTCCTCATTCTGCCCAGATGTTTAAGTCCATTAATATACGGTTTAAGAGATGAGAGTTTAAAGACAATTTTTAAATATTACTTAACATGTGGTAGCAAGAAAGTAAAGCCTGTAAGCAACTTTAAATAAAAACAGATGCAGACTTCTCCATCCATAACAGTAATCAGTTGGTTTAATTCATGAACTAAGCTTTGTGAAATTTATTCTGTGTATTGGTTGTTTACCTAATATATTTTCTTATAAAACAAGAAAACACCTCAACTATACATAGCGTTACATAGATCACATTCTGTTTAACACATTTCTCCTATATAAATCTATATTAAAATTTTGAGGAAAATAACATCAGAATCCACTTTATTTTGAGAAATAACTTACTTCTTTACATGATTTATCTTGCAGTACTATTTGGGTATTAAAACTAAGATTGGATTTAGGTAGAGGTGACATGGGCAGGGCGGCACGGGGCGCACGCACATAAAAATTTAGAATGGTGACATTGCGTTTTCTATCACTCATTTGCACGTCACGTCAATGATATCATGTCACCGTGTGGGACTGTGGGTCAGTTAACCTTGTCGAAATGGGCGCTCTTATTCTAGTTTGTGAGCTAGACAGGCTACTGCCTGGGAAGGTCTCCCACTCAGAAGTATGAGGTGGAGAGGGGGGCGGGAGCAAGTTGACCTCAGTTCTCCCCACTGGAAGCCCGAGGTAGGGGGAGCGGGGGAATCTATCAAATAGCGCACCTCTAACTGTACAGTACTAATGCAATTAGTAAAATCAGTCACACTAAGAAACTTAGTTCACCAAGGTGAACTGGTTTAGTCTTGACTCTTGGTTGACAGTGTTGAGGGATGGGTAATGTATTGATGTTCAAGTGCCAAATCAACACAAATGGATAAGAAAAGGTCTAAGACATCAGGTGCCCAGTTTAGGAAAAAGAGGAAAGAAGAAGAAGAAGAGAAACGTGTAAAAGATAAAGGTATGCAGCTATGTCACCTCTTTATGAGTATAATATTATGCATGTAATGACATAGACTAGTTTAACACTTATGTTTGTTAGCCTATGTTGCTATGTTGCTTCCTATGCAGTGGTGGTTCTAGATAATTGCAGCTGGGGGTGCCGGGATGGGGCCAGTAGTATTAGTAAGGTGGCCTTCAATTTCCCCGCGGTGGTAATCAGGGGGTAGGGGGTGGGTTTGCTGATGGGGTTTCCATCATGCTAGCGGGGGGGCCTGCCTCAATTTAGGGGAGGGCCGTGGCCTTTTGCTATTACACATAGGGCAACAATATTCAATTTTCTGTCCGACTAGCTTACATAACATTGGATATAATTTCACACAGTTTCATGATGATAATGACACGCTATCTTATTTTTGTATATATTTTTATATTTATATATGTTTAAATGTTTTAATTATTTGTGTTGTTCCAAATGTCTGAATAGAAATTACAGTTAGTGCAGAATGGTGCTTTTTTTTTGTTGGTGGGGGGGGGCGCTGAAGGGGGGGGTTCACCCAAGGAGCCATACAAGCTAGAATCGCCATTGCCCACAATTCAACAGTAGAACTGTCATTCACATTTCAGTTTTCAGTAAAACAAGATTTAAGAATTTAAACAGGGAGCAAGAGCATGCTATACTGATGACTGGGTTATTGTCAATTATGTACTGCAACATGTACAGTGAGGGAAAAAAGTATTTGATCCCCTGCTGATTTTGTATGTTTGCCCACTGACAAAGAAATGATCAGTCTATAATTTTAATGGTGGGTGTATTTTAACAGTGAGAGACAGAATAACAGCAAAAAAATCCAGAAAAACGCATTTCAAAAAAGTTATAAATTGATTTGCATGTTAATGAGGGAAATAAGAATTTGATCCCCTATCAATCAGCAAATTAGGAGCGCTCCCTTTAAGAGAGTGCTCCTAATCTCAGCTCATTACCTGTATAAAAGACACCTGTCCACAGAAGCAATCAATCAATCAGATTCCAAACTCTCCACCATGGCCAAGACCAAAGAGCTGTCCAAGGATGTCAGGGACAAGATTGTAGACCTACACAAGGCTGGAATGGGCTACAAGACCATCGCCAAGCAGCTTGGTGAGAAGGTGACAACAGTTGGTGCGATTATTCGCAAATGGAAGAAACACAAAATAACTGTCAGTCTCCCTCGATCTGGGGCTCCATGCAAGATCTCACCTCGTGGAGTTTCAATGATCATGAGAACGGTGAGGAATCAGCCCAGAACTACACAGGAGGATCTTGTTAATGATCTCAAGGCAGCTGGGACCATAGTCACCAAGAAAACAATTGGTAACACACTACACCGTGAAGGACTGAAATCCTGCAGCGCCCGCAATGTCCCCCTGCTCAAGAAAGCACATGTACAGGCCCATCTGAAGTTTGCCAACATCTGAATGATTCAGAGGAGAACTGGGTGAAAGTGTTGTGGTCAGATAAGACCAAAATTGAGCTCTTTGGCATCAACTCAATTTGCTGTGTTTGGAGGAGGAGGAATGACCCCAAGAACACCATCCCCACCATCAAACATGGAGGTGGAAACATTATGCTTTGGGGGTGTTTTTCTGCTAAGGGGACAGGACAACTGCACCGCATCAAAGGGACGATGGACGGGGCCATGTACCGTCAAACCTTGGGTGAGAACCTCCTTCCCTCAGCCAGGGCATTGAAAATGGGTCGTGGATGGGTATTCCAGCATGACAATGACCCAAAACACACAGCCAAGGCAACAAAGGAGTGGCTCAAGAAGAAGCACATTAAGGTCCTGGAGTGGCCTAGCCAGTCTCCAGACCTTAATCCCATAGAAAATCTGTGGAGGGAGCTGAAGGTTCGAGTTGCCAAACATCAGCCTCGAAACCTTAATGACTTGGAGAGGATCTGTATGTCACTATTCTGTTTGCATTCTCCTGCCTGGATTTTACATCAGGCTGTCTGTCTCATATTTCCTGTTTTCACAGGCTGTCATGGCTGCAAAGCTACCAGTCTCTGCTTGTTGGCAGGCTCATGTGGATTTCAGCCTTTGAGTAACATTTAGTTTTCCTCAGACCTTACAGAATGTGTCCGTAACATGGTCTTTAACAAACACATCCCTGTCCTTCTGAGTCTTAGAGGACACCGTGACTATTTATTTCTCATTATTATTTATTGATCTAAATACATTCTTAATTTCTAATTTCTGATGTTTTAGGCACTCTGTATACAGTTAAATGCTTAAATCCTCATGAATCTGTTGTTACAACATCAATAACTGCATCGTTTTAAAATATAATTCTGAAATGATTGGTTCCATTCTTAGCCTTATTCTGGGCGATGCAAAATATTAAAAATACAGTACATACAAAACATTTACCTTGTATAACCTTCAGACTATATGTATATATAAACATACAAAGCACATACATATTGATATCCAAAGACAATTCAGATACCACATATGGTGTATTTTATTGACCCTGCAGTGTTTCAAACACCCTTTATCATTTATTTATTTATTGATGTACTATTTTATTTATTTATGAAGCTTCTTATTATTTAGAATAATGTAAATGTAAAATAATCTCTGAATTATTTTACTACTTCTGTGTTTTCTTGATCAATAATGATCAATATCTTCTCTAAATTCTTATTATTCTGATAAAGAATTATGGAAATGTTGTCAGTTTTATCTTGTTTTTCCTTGATTCTACTACTCACTATGTTACCTGGGAGTCCATTCACGATCCCACACTGCCTTTTCCATTTTAAGTATTATTATTTTTTAAACTTGTCTTGTAGGTATTCACATACAGACACATCCTGTGACGCCATTATGTCAATCCTATCTTTTGCCAATGATAGGGCTAATCATTGGTCTTTACAGTATCTTAGGTTCAGTCTGGCTATTGACCGCCACTAGCACTGGCCTACAAGGATTTCCTTGCTTAACATAGGGCTCAGTATGCCTTGTCATGCTGTTCAGTTCTCATGCATCAACCCCCTCCAGATTGTTACAATATAGATCCATAATTAGTCATTTTATTTATTTTGATAATTACATTGTAAGAACAAGTATTAAGTAGTTATTGTTACCAATTGGAACCAATTAATCTTTAATTAATCAGGATTTGTGTTTTATATTTGTCACTAGTTGTATGTGGTCTTGGGTCTCTAAACCAACACATACAGTTTTAACACAGAAACTATACAGTCACACATTTACTATTCTCTGTACATCTCCTACTTCACAGGTTCACTTTTAAATTACACTCTGAGAGCCTCAAAAAATCCTGAGACCAAATTTAAATATACAGGGTGGTAGAATAAAAATACTCACCTATTTTGGTCCCAAGAGTGGAGGTAAGATCAGATCCTGTTTGTGACACCAAGTGAAGAACCCAATAAAGAATTTAAGTCTTTGAAGCACAGAGAATAATATATTTAACAAGCTTGGAAGAATCACGTGCCGGGGGACAACCCTGCAGAGAGACTTATTTCTTAGCAGACATGAGTACAGCTTTAAAGGAAAAATTACATAGGGTACTGTGATCATTATCCAATCAAAAAGCTTAAAAAGGTGTAAGCTCTGCAACGTTTGTAGACTGTTTTCCTGGGGGAATGTTTACATCAGGAAACCAGATCTCTTTCTTTGATGGCATCCAAAGTGTCTGGTCTCACGATCTTCTTTGACAAAGGTCAATGAGATAATCATTTGCTATAAGGTGACATCTCCAGCCTGTCTGGAAGAACAGTAAATCTACAAACAGAAACTAAAGTTTAAAGAAGTGTCTCCTGTTTTCCATTTTGAATGCCTTGAAGCCCAATTTCCTTTTGTGTCCCCGGGTGCGTGTGTTCCTGCTGATCTGGAAAAGCTCCTCTGGTTTGATGTGGTCGATGCCTTTCATGATTTTGAAGACTTGGATCAAGTCCCCATGTAGTCTCCTCTGTTCCAGGTTGTAAAGGTTCAGTTCCCTCAGTCTCTCCGAGTAGGACATTCCCTTCAGACCTGGAATAAGTCTGGTTGCTCTCCTCTGAACTGCCTCTAGAGCAGCGATATCTTTCTTGAAGTGTGGAGCCCAGAACTGTACACAGTATCCAGATGAGCTCTAACTAGCGCATTGTACAGTCTTAACATTACTTCCCTTGTTTTAAATTCTTTTGACAATATACCCTAACATCCTGTTTGCCTTTTTAATTGCTTCCCCACATTGTTTGGATGGAGAAAGTGAGCAGTCCACATAGACTCCTAGGTCTTTCTCATGCGTTACTTCCTCTAGTTCTATTCCTCCCATAGTGTAATTATAGTGAACATTTTTGTTACCTGCATGTATTACCTTGCACTTGTCCACATTGAATTTCATCTGCCAGGTGTCGGCCCACAACTGAATATTATCTAAGTCCCTTTGAATAGCCTTTGCTGCCAAGATTGTATCTGCTGAGCCACCTATTTTAGTATCATCTGCAAATTTCACAAATTTGCTAACTATCCCAGAGTCCAGATCATTAATATAGATTAGAAAAAGGCCCTAGTACTGATCCCTGTGGAACTCCACTAACAACCTCACTCCGGTTAGAAGCAACTCCTCTAATCGACACCCTCTGTTTCCTAGACATCAACCAGTTCATAATCCATCTACTTACATTACCCTGAATGCCTACAGCTTCCATTTTGAGGATCAGTCTTTGATGTGGAACCTTATCAAAAGCTTTTTGAAAATCGAAGAATATCATATCATATGCTTTCACCTGATCTACAGCTGCAGTTGTGTGTTCAAAAAAGTCCAATAAATTAGTAAGATGTGATCTGCCTCGTCTAAACCCATTTGGACTATCTCCAATTGTAATTTCCTGGCTCAGTTTTGTCCCCTTTCTTGTGGAATGGTATGACATTTGCTATCTTCCAGTCAGTTGGTACATCCCTTGTTCTAAGTGTCCTCCCTCTCCACACTGCACACAGATAGGCTGGCCTTGGTCATCCCATCTGAGCTCAGCCCGTGGCCAGTACCTGCCCCCATCACCTGGACTGGAGTTTACAGTCCAGTGGTCTGTACGATTTTCAAGTCTCACTTATGATGCAGTCCAGACCGGAAGGACAGGTCCCTTCCCACAGCACTTCTACTCCTGGACTCCTCCTCACAACATGGCCAGCTTCCACAACAGGAGAGAGATGAAAGAGAGAGCTTAGGGAGAGCGCCAGCACAACAGCAGATAAGTGGCTTTTATATTCTTGAAGCAGGCAGCTTGTGACACACGTCCCTCTTTTACAGCATGTCTCTCTCCCCAGGCTGAGCCAATCCAGGCTCCAGACCTCCGGGCTTCAAAGGGACCCCGTCTCCGCCGGCACTGCAAGGTAGGAAAAATAGCAGCACTGAATGTGTAGACTGTATAACGGTTTGTGACTCTCTCTTCTTTTGCAGGTGCAACTGGCTGGCTGGCAAGTTGGGGGATATAAACAGCTTCTTATACAGGGGTTCCTTTCCTCCTCACTGAATCGATAAAAAATTCTTTAATACTTAGATTTTGGCTTGCTGGACTTCCTCACAGCTTCATCAGCCTGCCTTGCAATCTGTGCTGTTTCTAGTTTCCTTCCCCAGCTCTCTTGCACCGCTCGCTCCTGTCTGCTGCCCTGCACCTGTGCTTGTGTTCCACCCGAATGCGCTCCTCTCAGTGGATTTCAGGCAGTCTTTATACAATGTGAGTCTTTAGTCTTGGAGTGAGAGGTGATTTGAAAAGGTGTGTTGATTGGGCAAGGGGAGGATGCTCATTTAGTTCGGGCAGGTGTGCCTTGTGCAGTGCTGAAATTAACTTGTGCAAATCAAATGAAAACACTTGTGAAGAATTAAACAATTAGTGAAATAAGCCAACCGGTAAAGTAACAATAAGTGAAATAAGCAATAGAATAATATAAAGAAAACCCTCAATAATAAGTAAATCAATAAAGTGAAAGACAATACAAATAATTAAATGAGCTCAGCAAGCACCTCTCGTGACACTCACAAACACAGACATACACAGAACCAGTGAGCAGTACAGTCAAGAGGAGGCAGTGAGGATTTTAAACAAAAATTTCTTCCATTAAAATTAAAGCATAAATGAAGTGCAAATTTGTAAAACATGCATCGAATTAAAGACTGTTTACAGTAATATAAAGCATCCATTGTCACCGATGTCCAGAGATCACGTGTTTTACTCGGGTTCAAAACAATGGCTAAGATCCTGAAATCGCTGCACATGAATTACTGAAACTGGATGTACTTGTTTCACAAAGAATGCTATTAGATTGTCTGTCATTTGATGTTGACGTAGCCTATGTCTTTTATTGGACACTGTGAAAATCCAAACCTTTTTGACTGCTTTGTTTAGGTGTAACTTCAGTGTTTGACTTTCAACTGATAGGTTAAAGGGATGTTTTCCTCTGTGGTGTGCACGCATATAGTACACAATGTGCTTTGAGTATATTCTACCACTGACAAAGTGACAAAAGTGAGGGTTTTTCTTTTAAATCTAAATTAAACCTGGGTCGCTTTGGATCGGTGGAATTCTGCATATTTATGCAGATGTACGGAGATCTGATCTTCTTTTGACGTTGACGCAACATCCGCCACTTTAGCAAATAGAGTGAATGGACATTTCCAGTAAGTCGAATACAAGTGCTGAGGTCGACAACACCTGTAATTAGTTGACTATTCGACTCTTTGGTGCTAGCCCTGCTACACACCTGATTGAGGGAATCTGTAACAGCAACTGGGAAAGAGAAGTAGAGACAAATTGTTGTGCTTATTATTCCTGTGGCTATAGTGAAGTATTATTATAGATAAAGGAAATCATTATTATAGTACTAAGATCAAAATACTCACCATGATTGTGTATATGCTTTCCTCCACCTATGATAACAAAGAGAGGAGTACTATTAGCACTTTAAAGTATAGTGTGGAACATAGACATTTATTTTATTCATTATTTATTAGCATTTGGTTTCTTTTCATTGTATGTATTTTCCTTTGAAATTAGGTTAGAATTTTAGTTGCTTTTATTGCCCCATTGTAATTAAAGGTGATTTTTAGTTTTAAACATTGTAAAAGTTACACACTGTTTTCTATTTTGCAGACTTCCTGCTCTGCTTCTATTGATTAGTTGTATTAATAAACATTGTTAAAAGTTACCTATGCCTATTGTAGTGTTCTGGGGTCCTGATTCGAACCTGCATGGAGTGTAGTTGGTGGCACAAGTTCCCTCCCTCACAAATCTGAGGCTGGTTTGGTCAGTCAAGTGCACCAGCTAAATTGGCTACCCATATAGGACACGAAGTTGGGCCAATGTCAGCATATGGTTGGACAATAGTCACGGTCGGGGGAGTGATGTATGGCCGATGTTGAATTATGGCTGGCATGGTTGGACAGCAGTAGGTCGGGGGGGTAGAGGATGACCAACTAAGGCATATCGTTGTCATGGCTGTTTTCGAAACCACAAACCCTAATACATATTGCATACTGCATAAGTACATATTGCATGCTGCATGCTGATTTACTGACTAGGTATTAGTGCAGTACGCATTATGAAGATTAATGATTCACTGTACAATATTTGTCATGTGACCTCACATGACATGGAACGTCAGATGAACGTGAAGCATGGTGGGATTCAGTATTCATTGTAGTGAGCTCTGGTTGTATACTGCATATGTTGGTGAATGCAACAAGCCATCCAGGTACTTTTACCATACTACAAAATTATATACTACATCCAATATGCATACTGCATAGTACTGAAATGTTGGAATGTAGTATGGTAGTGTGCGGTTTTGAATACAGCCTTAGAATAACCTTCCTCTTCAGAAGAATATTGTCACTTTCATATTCATTACTAAAAGTATTGTATCCTTTTTATCATATAGTTTATCTAACTGCCTATTTAATCTATTTTAGTCATTGAGCTCTACTGGTCAAATGTCTTATAAAAGTTACTGAATTGGGGAAAACCAACTTTTAATATAAAACAAACTACACCAATAATACATGAAAAGATAAAACAAACATATCCTTTACTTTAATTAAATACAGAGGCATATGTGCCAACCCCAACTGGTATTCAAGACCTTGATAAAATAAAAAAGATCCTTATGTATAATTCCTATCCATAAACATGAAGTTAACTTTTGAGATTTTAGTCACATTTTAGTCATACACTTTTCTTTATTCGACTAAAATTGACTAAAATCAGATTTTTGTCATGCTATTTAATTTTGTAATATTGACCTAAAACCTGCATACATTTAATTCAGTTTTAGTCATTAGAATATTAAACAAATTACAGTAATGAACATATTAATAAAACAGATAAGGAATCTTAACTATTACTCAAATAATATATAAGAATCATGGACTGACTTACATTTAAAATCATTATTTTACCTCCTGAGCCTTCACATGATTGTTTAAGAAATAAATAAACACACAAATCTCACAAATGAATTTTGATTGATTTCTATCTTCACATGTCGCTTCCAATTTCCAGTCATATTGTAGCCACATTTGGTTTTGTTTCCTGCATTAATATCTTACAAAATGCTTTCTTCATTTTCTCATTGTATTTAAAGTGCTGCCAGACTGCAGGTTTCTTTTGCAAGTATTGAACGGTTACTGGCAATTTAGGAAAATACCAGTTGTATTGACAGTGCTCGGTATCCCGTCTACTTTTTACAAATCAGCTTGTATATAATGATAGTATTAACAGCAACATTATAGATAGCGTAACTAGCTTTAATCGATCACTGTCTTTTTGATCAAATATTTGTATTTATTTTGGAGGAATCGATCGCACTCTCAAAACTCTAGCACAGATTTCCTTCTCCGCCAATGGGATTGCTGGAATTGTGCAGATCTGCGCAGAACAGTGGAAATGTGTGCTACACGAGCACGACTGTGATCGTCTGTAACTTCCCGCTCCTCGATCCGCAGCCCGTGCTGTAGATCCCAGTTGTGTTCAGCCCGTTATAAGCTGCTCTGCATGGCAACAACGATGCTGGGATTGGGTGCTGCTATATGACAGACAGACAGGCGATAAAAGCACAAATAGTGAGTTTAAGTCAAATTTTCTCAGACAAAAATGCAAAAACATTTAATCATCATCCTCGTCATTTTGGATAATTGTAGTCAGATTTTCGTCTTTGTTATCTAAAATGAAAAAACAGTTAGTTGACCAACATTTGCGTAATCGATTTCGTCAATGAAATGAACACTGCCCGTACCTCTGTCATGAGCCGTGCGTAACAGCATTGATCACTTTGGCTTGTTTTCACGAATTGATTTATATTATTTTTTGTGTTATCTTTATTGCTGTTGCACTTAATTCACTTATCGCGTTCTATTTTCTTTATTGGTTGTTGTTGTTGGTTTGATTGTGTGCTTATTTAATTATTTTCGTGTTGGGTTATTGGTAAAGTGTTGAGTACGGCCTATCGGTGGACATTCCCACGTGGATGTCCCGGGGTCATCAATCTAATTGGTTTCACCTGCCCCCCCCAGCAGCCCAGGGAATCGGCTATTAAAAGCCTGGAAATCCCCTTTGACAGGGAAGAGAAACAGACCTATTGCAATTGTAGTGGCAGGGCAGGGCAGGGCAGGGCAGGGCAGGGCAGGGCAGGGCAGGGCAGGGCATCAGCCTGTGCGACCAGTGGCTTATTCGGTGGATTACAACGAGAGGCGAGGAGGCTGGTACTGGGAACCCGGGTTATATGTGTGATTAGATTAAATGAACAGAGCGTGGATACGGTTGTGAAGACCAATTTATTGCAAAAGGACTAGTGTTGCTGATCCGTTTGTCAGTGGTTAGGCTCGGGGTATTGCATCTCCTCCTTCCTCCTCTGCCGGAGAGACCGCTCACTGCGGCGACGGGGTTTGCTGCTGTGACTGTACCCGAGAGAGAGGTTGTATTCGTGTATGGTTGCACACTCTTGTGGTCTGAATTGTGTACCAGGACGTGTTCACGTTGCTTTATTTTGCATAAAGACTTATCTTGCCGAAGTTTTGCTTTGCAGTACTCCGACTTCCTTGTCCTTTGCAGACCTCATTGGTAAAGCCTAGGGCTCGTGGCTACGACGGCAGCGTGCGCTTACCTGTGGGGCTCGTGGTGGTCCCAGCTGTGGGGATAAATTGAGGGAACTTGTCTAACTTTTTAGTAGATGTATAGTTTCTTAGTAATTTCTATTGTTTTGGTGAGGGTTTTAGGATTTTAACTGGCCCTTTTTTATTACAGGCATTTTAGTTAGTTTTAGGATGATTACAGTTCCTACGTTTATAATTTTGTGATTTAGTGATTGTAACATTCTATGTATGTGGTAATGAACAGACTTCATGCCCTGTATCAATTATAAATTGTGTAAAAATAAAACTTGTACCTACCTTACTCATCCGTGTGGTGGTGCCTTGGGTCTGTCGAGCTCTTCCCTCCGGTAAAACACCCTAACACCCATAGGTGGTGACATCTCTCTCGGAGATTAACTCCCCCCTCCCAAAAGCATGCTAAACAGTCTCTCTGTACTCCTCTGTATCAATAGTCTTCTGATATACTACTGATACAAGCCTGGCAGCCAAACTGTCTCCTCACCAACCTATTGTTATGCTATTGATACCAGAAACCCTCTGCCATTCTGTGAATCAGCACACCACTCAAGAACATGTAGGGAGAACTGACATGTCCCAAACTATCAAATATTACCAGAGTGGATTTTTCCCAGTTTCAGAGTTCTATTCCTTACAAGGGGACTCCATTTTGTATGGGGGTGGCCAGTATATGAAGATGCAAAACATAACGCATTGGAAAAAAGTTTTAAATGTGAATAAATTAGATTTTTGTGGAGTCTCCTGTGTGACTAGCAGCACTGTCATTTTCTTATCACTTATCTCTCAACCTTATTATATGATAATCTGTTAGGGTGCATTAAGGCTATTCAAGTCAGAGCTATTTCTATATATCTATGTCCTATATATTGTAGTGATCGGGGACTGTGGTGTGTTTGTCTGTCAAAGCTGTGGCATTACTCTGACTCTCATTATTTGTTTTGTGCTGGTGAATCCATGTAGCAAAAGGGGCTTAAACGCTACAATATGATGAGCTTGAATTAACGATGGTTCAAACTAACTAGTTCAAGGTTTGCCTTTGGATTTGAGTCAGAAACCCCCATCAATTAATGATTTAAATTATGGTCGAGGATGATGCTGCATTAGGCTTCTTAAGTCAGATTTATCTGTAGATTGAACAGAGCCTTAATGTGGTGCGTATCCAAAAATACCATGTTCCAAAATAACTGAATCAAAGATTAATAAAAAAGCACTCTGCTTTCCATCCAGCAATTTCCAGTGTTCCCAGTCCCTCCTGACTTCCCTACTCTGGGGCCGTTGGGGCTGATTAAAGCAGGCCTGTCACCTGTCAGCTCAGGCTCCTCATCATGCTGCTCTTCCAGGGCCCTGTAGGCCTTTGATAATTAATCCCCCTCACCCGTCAAGAGTCTGAGCACAGATATATTGCCTGGTTGCAGAGCTGATATCAGTAGAATGGCAGAAGATGTTCTTAGACCTGCTTCTATGATCCACAATCACTCCAAAGACAACTGAGGAAACTCACAGGTATTTCCTTATAAACATATTTGTTTTGTTTCCCTTTAACACTGGAAATGTTTGGATGCGGTTTCAGTTGGGTTAATCTGTGAAATATTGATGTTTATGGTTATTATTTGTCTCAACAGGAAAGCTAACCCCTGAGATGGGAACCATGACAGAATATTTGAACAACACTGTACCACAGCGAGCACTGGAGCTAAACACTGGGATACTGGTGAAAGTAATCTTTTCCATGACACTGTGTCTCATCTTCCTCTATGTGAACGGCATCATGCTCTTTACCCTGAGCACAAGAAGCACCTTCAGAGAGACATCGCGCTACATCCTGTTTGCTCACATGCTCTTCAATGACTCTATACAGCTGCTGACCAGTACACTGCTGTACATCTTTGCATCAGTCAACCTGTATCTTCTCACTGGTGTGTGTGCCATTCTTTTTTTAATCGCAAGCATCACTTACTGCAACTCACCACTGAATCTTGCTATGATGGCTCTTGAAAGGTACATAGCAATCTGCTTCCCTCTGAGACACAGTGAAATAGCTACTCCAACAAGAACTGGAATTGCCATAGGTGTGATATGGTTCTTTGGCAGCTTGAAAGACATAATTTGCATCTTGAACATTTTAGTAAATGAACCCTTATACTTCTTGACTTCTGTGCATTGCACAAGCAACATCATTTTCAGGAGAAAAATACTGTTTGATGTGAGCACAGCATTCACATCTTTCTATTTTGTGGCAGTGGCTCTCATTATCATATACACATATGTGGCAATAATATTGGAGGCCAGGTCCGTCTCCTCTGGAAAGAATTCAGTGACGAAGGCACGAAACACAGTGCTGCTGCATTTTTTTCAGCTTGCCCTGTGTCTCACATCATTCCTACATGGTGTGCTGGAAAGTCTGGCATCAAACTTGGATGGGTCTGTGTTTCTTACCATTAAGTCCATCCTCTTCATTGTGCTTATCATATTTCCAAGGTGCTTAAGTCCACTGATATATGGTCTAAGAGATGAGAGCTTCAGACCACTTGTGAAATACTATTTTATGTTTGCTTTGAGCAACAGAGTAAAACACCATTCAGACACTATTTAGAGGGCTTGTGTGTGTCATGAAAAGGTCTGCCATGTTTCCTATGGGAAGGTAAGAGATTGCTAGCATATACAGCAGTCAGAACTGAGGGACAGATGAATTCCAAAGAATACCAAGATAGTTTAGCAGAAAAGGTGATGCATGCTACGTCTCAATGCTCAAGCTTGGTGAGAAATGGAATACGATTGAACACTGTATTTTACTATTACTATACTATACTATTACTATAGTTACTATTTCCGAGAGATACATCTTGATACACACAATACTGATAGTTATGCAATTTGTGTTTTTTCTCATTTGTATTGAAAAATACTGAAAGTAATGTTCTTGTGCAATTTATGTTTTAGAAACAATATGTAACAGGAAGTGACAGAAAAGGCTCACAGTTCGGCTGATGTTATTTATTTCGGTTATACTTCTCCAATTATCAATATAAGTGTCAGAGTGATTCTCACCCAAAAGTTTACTAAATAATGTCACACCTTATTCACGGCACATATGGGAATACAGTTCATTCAAACCTTTAGTCATGTTAGAAATAATGTAGTTGGCTTGCTTTTGCCTAATAACATGTATTACTTTTAATCTTGGAGTGCTATATGAGTATGTGCCTTTTCTTTTCCTTTGAGAAATACTGTAGGAAATTGAAATTTGTGTAACACACTAAGTGTATACAGCCCAATATGTTTTAAAGAATAGCAAAACTATCTAAGCTGATCATTGTGACAAATTAATTTGCATTTTAATAGGAATTGTGGCACTGATTAACATTAAAATATAGCTTGCAGGTAATTCTTCTTCATCTAAATGCTATTTGCACTGGGTGACCACTTCCTTGATCCTTCCTTGAACTGAACTGGACCTTGAACTGAGTCCTAATATGCACCTGGACACATTGCTCTAAAATAGAATTACATTAGCAAATATGAAAATGAAAATAAATAAGTTAAAACAGGGCAGTACTGTGGTGCTGTGGTTAGCACTGTTGTCTCAGCTCCTGTGACCCAGGTTCAATTCTGGCCTTGGGTATCTGTCTGTGAGGAGTTTGCATGTTCTCCTGTATCTTTCTATGGGGGCTCCAGTTTCTGTGCTACTTAGGTTGATTGGCTACTCTAATCACGTTGTGCATACTGGGTGAGGCTGTACTGGACAACATGGTTATTGATAATGAATAAATTAAAACATAAGGAAATATATAATTGCTTTAGAAGTGAAGTGATGAATGTGTCAGTGGTACTACAATTTTAATGTCAGGTCTCATGGGTGCTCTGCTTTTTCAATCATAACCCTCATTCATTGTGCTGGAAATTGTGTGCTGTGATAGTTAATAAAAACCTGTTTTAATATTTCAATTAATGATGATAAATCACTGTCTCTCTCATAGTGCAGGTGAGCAGTGAGTGCACTGTTAGAGACACACAGCAGTCACACGGCCCCTCTCTGTACAGATGCCTGAGAGGTGAACATTAGAGCAGCTCTGGGCTCACAAGCTCCTCACCTCCTCTCTCTGTTCCCACAGCACTGTGTCTGCTGCTCTGTACCAACACCTTCTCCCACAATAAAGTGTGCTCCACAACCTGTCTGGACTACTGTCTTTCAATACATCAAATTATATACAATTTATTCAAATATAAAGTGTCCGTAGGTTTAAGTGTATTGGTGTACAACTCCAATGTTATTGACAACTCAAGAATATACTTAAATTATTTCCTATCCTACTGTACCACAAATGTGGCATCAGGCTTTAAATGAGTTCACTGCTAGGTAGCATATTTTTAAGCAACGTGAACCCTCAACATTTTGTGTGTGGTGGTGAAAGGATGAGAAACTGAGCTTTCTCAGGGTACTGGGAAAAAGAATATATCATTGTGGCTCAGTTTACTCATGTATTACATCAGACCAGCTTCTCTATGGAGCCTGCTCTCCTGGTATGAGTGCAACGCTGATCTGTTAATCAGTTCCTGTTCACTGTTTTAAATTCTCTATTGAGGCCACTGGAATCCGAAGAAACAACAACAAAAGAGACGCAATTAAGCATTACAATTGATCTTAATAATTAATTAAGCTGTTGATGCCATTTCAGAAAAATAAACACTTGAGAGTTCAAGCAGCAAGTCGTTCTTGCAGTGATGAAAGTCTGAAGTTCCTGACTTTTTAAATTTGAGGTTTCTAGCACTTTGATGACTAGTTGTCAGTTAGTTTTACTGTTTTTATTGTTTAAGTATTTTACAACATCAAAAATAAAAACATTCAAAATTGTAATACGATTAAAAAAAAAATCTGTTTCTTAAAAACATTTAAAAAACTTTAAAATCCTAAAAGTGTTTAAGAAACCAAAATACTAAATGAACTGAACATAAAATGAACATGTGCATTCAAGGAAAAATAATTCAATTAGTGATAAGATGGCAAATTGCCAATATAACAAAATTATAACAAAACAATCTAATGCATTGAAATAAACGGGTAATGCATCAGACAAACCAACAGAAGAAAAAACAAAACCAAACCAAAACAGTCTGATGCATTCTTAACATAAAACAAAACCCTCCCACCCTCAAAACAAGAAAATCATGAAAATCAAGTGTTTTTAAAAACAAATAATTTCTTTAAAACCATTAATATTAATTAAAATGCATTTTAATCAATACAATATTAAAAGCACTTGGACTTGGGCTCCAGCAGGGGCAGTGTCCATCCCCAGAGGTGGGATCCCATCATTGGATTTTAAGGTACCCCTGATCATGGATTTTCCAGTTCTTAAAGGCTTCCTCCTTGCCCCTCTGATGGATCTCCAGATTGACATGGTCTTTCACCAGGTTCATGCCCCTCCATGTGATGGCTTTTGGTTCCAGCTCCTGCTTATTAAACAAGCAGATGGTCTGTGCCTCCCACAGGGCCTGCTTCAACGTGCAGACGACATGCCACCAGCACCTCAGAGGTGTAGATATCAATCCTCTGGTTGGACTGTACAAGATCTGCTGGGTGGTCGTCCGTGCATGAACAGCGAACCTGTGGAGGAACGGAGACAACAAGAGCCAAACCCTGCATGCAAAGGGGCATTCCTTAAAAATGTGAACTTCCATCTCCTTTCTCAGACAACCATTGTAGGGACAGGTGTCAATCAGGGCTAAGCCCCTTCTGTACATGAACACTCGAGTGGGGAGACACCGACACAGCAATCCACAAGTAACTTTTCTGGAAGCAAGTTGCCGGTACATTTTTCTGCAATTATATGGAAGATAAAATCCATTTTTTTACAGAAATATTACATACATTTACAGTAATTACTTAATTTTCACATAATGCCACATATATATACAGTGAGGGAAAAAAGTATTTGATCCCCTGCTGATTTTGTACGTTTGCCCACTGACAAAGAAATAATCAGTCTATAATTTTAATGGTAGGTGTATTTTAACAGTGAGAGACAGAATAACAACAAAAAAATCCAGAAAAACGCATTTCAAAAAAGTTATAAATTGATTTGCATGTTAAGGAGGGAAATAAGTATTTGATCCCCTATCAATCAGCAAGATTTCTGGCTCCCAGGTGTCTTTTATACAGGTAACGAGCTGAGATTAGGAGCACTCTCTTAAAGGGAGTGCTCCTAATCTCAGCTCGTTACCTGTATAAAAGACACCTGTCCACAGAAGCAATCAATCAGTCAGATTCCAAACTCTCCACCATGGCCAAGACCAAAGAGCTGTCCAAGGATGTCAGGGACAAGATTGTAGACCTACACAAGGCTGGAATGGGCTACAAGACCATCGCCAAGCAGCTTGGTGAGAAGGTGACAACAGTTGGTGCGATTATTCGCAAATGGAAGAAACACAAAATAACTGTCAGTCTCCCTCGGTCTGGGGCTCCATGCAAGATCTCACCTCGTGGAGTTTCAATGATCATGAGAACGGTGAGGAATCAGCCCAGAACTACACGGGAGGATCTTGTTAATGATCTCAAGGCAGCTGGAACCATAGTCACCAAGAAAACTATTGGTAACACACTACGCCGTGAAGGACTGAAATCCTGCAGTGCCCGCAAGGTCCCCCTGCTCAAGAAAGCACATGTACAGGCCCGTCTGAAGTTTGCCAATGAACATCTGAATGATTCAGAGGAGAACTGGGTGAAAGTGTTGTGGTCAGATGAGACCAAAATCGAGCTCTTTGGCATCAACTCAACTTGCCGTGTTTGGAGGAGGAGGAATGACCCCAAGAACACCATCCCCACCATCAAACATGGAGGTGGAAACATTATGCTTTGGGGGTGTTTTTCTGCTAAGGGGACAGGACAACTGAACCGCATCAAAGGGATGATGGACGGGGCCATGTACCGTCAAATCTTGGGTGAGAACCTCCTTCCCTCAGCCAGGGCATTGAAAATGGGTCGTGGATGGGTATTCCAGCATGACAATGACCCAAAACACACAGCCAAGGCAACAAAGGAGTGGCTCAAGAAGAAGCACATTAAGGTCCTGGAGTGGCCTAGCCAGTCTCCAGACCTTAATCCCATAGAAAATCTGTGGAGGGAGCTGAAGGTTCGAGTTGCCAAACGTCAGCCTCGAAACCTTAATGACTTGGAGAGGATCTGCAAAGAGGAGTGGGACAAAATCCCTCCTGAGATGTGTGCAAACCTGGTGGCCAACTTCAAGAAACGTCTGACCTCTGTGATTGCCAACAAGGGTTTTGCCACCAAGTACTAAGTCGAAGGGGTCAAATACTTATTTCCCTCATTAACATGCAAATCAATTTATAACTTTTTTGAAATGAGTTTTTCTGGATTTTTTTGTTGTTATTCTGTCTCTCACTGTTAAAATACACCTACCATTAAAATTATAGACTGATCATTTCTTTGTCAGTGGGCAAACATACAAAATCAGCAGGGGATCAAATATTTTTTTCCCTCACTGTAGTTCATTTCTATGAAATCTAAGTTGTCAGCTCTTCCACTCTATTCAGTACTATTCAGTTGAGTAGGCTGCTCCTGTGCTGCACGACGGCAGCACAAGTTACTTGATTGGCCGCACCAGATATTGTGCAAATAGATTACAGCCTTGCTCCTAGCTGCACCAGTAGAGCAGCCAGCCTTGCTATTGTAACCTCTGTAGCAACACTTTGTATATGCTGATTGTAGAAAGTTCCCGGTAAGAGAATGACTACGGTCCTCGCTCCTGGGTGGCTCAGGTGTGGCCCTAAGGGGCTACTGAGATTACTGTCTGGAGTTGTGTTGCCAAGGCCCCATAGCGGTACACCTCAGGGCAGGCTCCCTTATCAGCTCACTGCCTCCCCCCTTGCAATGGTTTTGTTATACAGTAACCCCTCCCCCTTGTGCACTGCTTCCGACTTGAAAGATAACGATAGGTTGCAAATGCAACCCCATTTATCTTAAAAAGGATGCACTGCCCATGGGTTGCAAGACTGCGTGGGAGTCCTGAGCTCCCAGCAAAAGAGGACAAACCTGCGCTGACGTTGTGTTTTATAGAACAGGAAGTGGGAAGGGACCTGTTATGAGTGACAAGCGCAGGGGCCGATGGCGAGTGATGTTTCGAACAGGTTCCTACAGAAGTGCACTGAAACCCTTCCCCCTTGGGCAGTGCTTCCATTTTCAGATAAGTAGGGTTGCATTCACAACCTATTGTTTGTTTCACTTGCACTCCACTCCCCCCAAGGGTCCGTGCTCTATTTGCATAGGAGGAGGGACAATTCCTAAAAAGGTGCCCTCCTCCACCACACAGGTTGAGGGCCGCAGTCTCTTCTCCAACCTGTCGGCTGAAGCGGACCGTATTGTGGTGCCTCACTTCAGCCGTCTGCTGGGCCATGCTGCGTTCCTACCTGAGAAAGGGTCTGGAGATCGAGGCAAGATCCACCTGGCTGGGGAGCTGCATCCACCTCTGGGGATCTTCTGTCTTAGCTTGCAGGGTGCTGGCATTTGCGGGGAGATGTCCGGGCTCTGGCTGCAGGAGGCCTCCCTCAGGGACATTTAGTCAGTCCGGCCTGGTTGGTCCCTGGAATCCGAGGCCTCTCCTGGATCCTGGCTGATGTTGTGAGCTGGGGGCAGTCCTGGGCAGGTCCTCTGTCGACCGGAATCTCCATGTCTCGTCTGGCCTGGTGGAATCAGCCCCCTGCAAACGGAAGAAAAGACTGTCAAAAAAGAGTAACAGTTCGTCACCCCCTGCTGGACAAGGATTTCTCTATGGGTGAAGAGAAACCCGAGTCTAAGATGCCTCATTTAGTTTTACCTGCAAACATTATACTTTTATACATAGAATTCAGACTACTTTGGCTGGGTGTTCCTGTTATTTTTTTGTGAAAGAATTGTATGCCCGACAGGTGCACTTTGATGGAGATGACACTGAGATGCGAGTTGCGGTGTAGGAAGCTGATGTGGCAAGAAATGGTTAGTAGGTCAAAAGTGGGAACGGGATGTTAAATGAGCTGTGAAAGTATTGGAAAAGTTTCAGGCGGAACAGTAGGATTGCAGGGTTCCGGGTGCGAGACTGCTAAGAATGCTGTCCAGTGAATAAGCGAGGATGATTTATGGGAATATTATGTCTGAATAGGGAGGTGATGGAGGGGGCAGCATTGGTAAAAAGCCAACAGCAGGCAATCCGCATAGAAGAAGGTGATGCCGTTCCATTGCTCCAGGAACAGTTGCCACATGTGGAGTTCTGTGATGCAACTGGCTGTGAGGGCAACATGGTGATGGAAAGAAGAGACAGAAGAAGCGAGGGTGAGCAGATGGGAAATGAAGGCATGACCCTGGGGAATGATACGCATGGTGTAGTTTAAATGGCCAAGGAGAGAGAGCAACTCTCGTTTGGTACAGTGGTGAGACCAGAGGAAATCATCGAAAGTCAGACGGACTGAAAACTAGAAGCGGTACCGCCAGCTGATGACGAAAAGGTGCCACGAGTTGGAAGCCAGGGGTAAAATTTTAAAGGCATTTGAGATATCAGCCTTTGCCACACAGGTGTCACGGCCGGAGGCTTTGATGAGGGAAATGGCATGATGGATTGTGGCATATTGGAAGGAGAAATCAGCACTGGGGGTGAGACTGGGGGTTAATATTGGGGACTGTGGAGTTATGGGGAGCGGAAAGGTCAATGATAAGCCTCTTTTTGCCTGAATATTTGCATGTGGTGATGCCAAGGGAGTTGATGTGGAAAGAGCTGAAAGGGGGATGCTTGAATGGGCTGATGAGGAACCCCAAAATGAATTCCTTGGAAAGGAGCATGTCTACAGAATTGGGATCCAAGGAGGAAGAGGGAATGGAAAGGGTGGGTGAAAACCCGGAGTAGAGACCGTGCAGAAGGTAGTGGCAGAAGGAGGGGTTGGGATTGGTAAAAAGTTTGGATGTGAGAGTGGGGAAGTCTATGAGAGTGTACAGGTGTCTTAGCAATTAGCTGGAGATGGAGGGTATCAGGAGGAAAGTGGGACAGTGGGGGCACACGGAATTAGCATGGGCTTCACCACAGTAACTGCAAATGAGGTGGCAGGAGCAAACACGACAACCTGCGGAGTTGAAGTTGTTACAAACATGCCTGCCGCCAGCGAAAACTACGGGGCGACCTTGGATGTCAGTGCACCTGGCAGAGGATTGGGAAATTAGGGAAGCGGGAGACACCTGGGAAAATAGAGGAGCATAGGAAGCATGGGCTCAATGAAGGGACAGTGCAAGGAGGTGTATGAAGAAGAATTGCAAATGACGCATGAGAGCAGGCACAGACCGGAAAACAGCCAACAATAGAGTTCACTGCTCCAGATGGGCTGTGGCCCTGGCTGAAAATTGCTTATCATACATGTAAAATGTGGAGCCGCTGAAGTGAACTGACAGGCCCAGGATAATGGAGACATGATCATCAAGTTCACAGCGGCATTCGGTGAAGTGGGAGCAAAGGATGTTAAAGGTTGTTAAAGATTTGTCAAAGAAAGCATAGAAACAGTGGCAGAGAGGGGAGTGGGGAAGACAGGAGTGGAAGGGGGAATGGCGGAAGAGGGAGGAAGAGAAACCAGCGGGTCAGAAGACGGACTGCAGGAATGAGTTATGTCATCCAGACGTGACAGCGGGGCATCCTGGCAGCCATGTGCAGATGGATTGTCACGGACAAAGCTTGTGTAGAGGTGAAAAAGCTGTGGCTTTTGGAGACTGCAAGGATGCGCAACTCTGTGTTTGTGCAAAACCTGGTGCAAGCTAGCGACGGTCCAGTTCTTGATGGTGGGAGCTGATGGAGTGGAAGCCGACAGAAGTAGCCAAGGATGGAGAACAAGAATTGCTGAGGAAGGTACCCTTTTCTAAGTCATAACTATTGCTAGCAACTCAACCCTAGCCAACACCAGAATTTCAAGCTACACCTAATCAGCAACTCAACCCATCTCAGTTAATTTGAAAAATAATATAGAAAAAATAATATTTTTCTAACTAACCTCAATATTACATCTTGAACCAGCCCAAAGCCTTATCCTTGTCTGAACCCTACACAGCACCATTGGTGTTTAAGTGCATTAGTCCATGTCCTCACCTACAAAATACAAGAAAGCAATCAAGGATTATGACAATGTTTAATGAAAGTGAAAAGTATGGAATTCCAATCAATACAATTATATAACTCAGTACTGAGTTCAGCTTCGCAGAATGTGCCATTGTTGCCCCTAGCACAGATGCACCATTATATTACTATTATTATTGCAAGTAAAATAAATCTGAACAAACCATTACCATGTGTGCACTAAAGCCCTGCACGGGGCTCAAATATAGGCCCTAGCCCGGCCCTGGCCCGAGACGCTCAGGCCCCAGCCCGGCCCTTGTCCGACAGCTGATCACAATCTCGGCCCAAGTCCGACTGGAGCACAGTTTTTGTTTTTTAGTTTTTTTTCCCCCATTACACAGCCTATACTACTGTTGCAGCCATTAAAATAGTTCAGTTTTGATTTTAATGGCAAAGTATTTATATTTATTTTCGTTTCTTTATTAAGTTAATTTAGAAAGCATTTTTTGTTTGTTAAATTCAAGTTTTTGTTTTTCTTAAAGTGACGACCGAGCGGCCAGCGGCCGACAGTGAGTTGTTTACGTTTGATCAATTTAGCTTCTCAAATCAACACTTGACTTGCCTACAATAAAATCCATAGATATAAAACACTTCAAGCAAATCACACAATGTTAGTTTAAATGTTCATTATCACCACCACAGTAAAAAGGCATTTTTGATGAGCTGACCAGGCTGCTCTGCTGCTCGCAACGGCGTGCGGAAAAACGAACGGGCTGTACGATCTAAACACATAAAATAAAACACGCAGGTTATCTGACCTCAAAAATCAAGGCGTCACCACAGAACATGGCCATTCTTATGTCCAATAGTTTCCACCAGTTAGACTAATGAAAATAAAGTCCAATCAAATGAAAAACAAGACAGCTTCCTAGTCTTAAAATGGCTACAGCCAGAAGAACAGTCTCTTACAGAGCATCGTGGAGAAAAAGCACAGCATCCACAGTGGAGGTTTCAGTCAGTCCTGCTTTCTTCTCTAACTCTTCCAGCTCCGCTGAAGGCGCTGCTGCTGCTGCCGCTGGCGGGGACACTTATGCCCCGTTTCCACTGGCGTGTTTTGTGGAGGTTAAATATCTGGTGCTGGACGTGTCCGTAAGCATCCGTCCCCACTGAGGACATGATTCACTTTCAGGAGCGGAGGTGTGTGTTTGACTTGAAACACAGGGAAGAGATCAGAGACATTGTGTCAGAAGATATAATCTCAAGTGCCTTTAGCAGCATGGAGTGCCATTAGCAGCATGGAGTGAAATCCACGTACAGAAACAATGACGGCTTACAGTTAATATCCGAGTGTATTAAAAACTTGGATTTCATAGGACCAGTGCAATGCCATGATTATTTAAAAAATAAACTGAAGGATAATAATCGGATCGTAGCAAACGATGTTATTAATATTGTATGAACAGCTGGCCAGTGTTCAGGCTGTGTGTGTGAATGGTGTGCAGGACAATCTGCACAGACAGTCAGTGTGAAGGCGAACATGATTCAGTTAACATGTGCCCATTTACAAGATAAATGAATGAATAAATAAATACAGCAGATCTGGGTTTCCCTCTAAAACATAAGGACTGGTTTAATAAATGCGTCCATAAACGCCATGACTGACGTGCACACTTATTATTATTATTATTATTATTATTATTATTATTATTATTATTATTATTATTATTTTATTTCTTGGCAGACGCCCTTATCCAGGGCGACTTACAACATAAGTGCAAACAAAGTGCAAAAATACAGAGAATTACAAGGCATCAATTACAAATTCAATTTGGCTAAAACAGCAATTCAAAATATATGTTACAAATTCCAATTTACAAGTTACACAAGTACAGTAAGTGACTTCCTACATCCTGGACGGTGAAAGCTAAGTGCTGTCAAGATGTAGGGTTACAGACAAGGGCTACGGGAAAGGAAGAAGGGAGGAAAACAATCAAGAACGCGAGAAGCATAATAAAACTGAAGTGCTATCTAGCAGGGATAGAGGACTAATATTACAAGTACTGTCGGAAAAGATGTGTCTTGAGTAAGCGCCGGAATGAGGTCAAGGACTCTGCTGTTTTGACTTCGGTGGGCAGGTCGACCACCATTTAGGGGCCAGGGATGAGAAGGAGCGGAGGAAGGAGAGTGGAGAGGAGGCAGAGTTAGCCTTCTGGCACTGGAGGAGCACAGTGGTCTGGAGGGGATGTATGGAGAGACGAGTGTCTGAAGGTAACTTGGTGCAGTGTGGTCAAGACAGCGGTAGGTGAGGGTCAAAGTCTTGAACTGAATGCGTGCCGCTATCGGGAGCCAGTGGAGGGAGTGGAGCAGTGGAGTAGCGTGTGCGAATCAGAGCAGAGAGACACCAGACGAGCCGCAGAGTTCTGGATGAGCTGGAGTGGGCGGGTAGTAGATGCAGGCAGGCCGGCCAAGAGGGAGTTGCAGTAGTCCAGGCGGGAGAGGACCAGTGACTGGACGAGTAGCTGAGTCGAGTAGTCGGTGAGAAAGGGACGGATCCGGTGTACGTTGCTCAGGAAGAATCTGCAGGTGCGCGTCAGCGTGGTGATGTGCTGGGAGTAGGAGAGCGCAGGATCGAGGGTGACTCCTAGATTTTTTGCGGAAGAAGAAGGAGAGATTGTGGTGAATTCTAAGGGGATTGAGATTGGGAGGTCAGCAGAAGGTGAGGAAGAGTAGGGGAAAAAGAGGAGATCTGATTTGGAGAGGTTGAGCTTGAGGTGGTGCGAGTGCATCCAGGCGGAAATAGCAGACAAGCAGGAAGAGATGCGTGAGGGGATGAGAGGGTCAGAAGAGGGAAAAGACAGGAAGATCTGGGCATCATCAGCGTAGAAGTGGTAGGAGAAACCATGGGAAGCGATGAGGGGGCCAGGGAGCGAGTGAAGAGAGAGAACAGGAGCGGGCCCAGGATGGAGCCTTGGGGAACGCCTATGAGGAGAGGTTGGGGGGTGGATGAGGAGCCGCGCCATGTCACTTGGTAGGTCCAGTCATTGAGGTAGGAGGAGAACCAGGTGAGAGCAGTCCCAGAGATCCCAAGGTCAGCGAGGCAGGAGAGGAGGATGGAGTGATCAACGGTGTCAAATGCTGCGGAGAGGTCAAGGAGGATGAGGACTGAGGAGAGGGAGGCCGCCCGAGCACGGCTGAGGGAGTCAGTGACAGCCAGGAGAGCCGTCTCAGTGGAGTGAGCTGTGCGGAAGCTGGATTGCAGAGGATCAAGGAGTGAGTGTTGGGACAGAAAGTCCAAGAGCTGACGGTGGACCGCCCGCTCGAGAGTCTTGGAGAGGAAGGGAAGTAGGGAGACAGGGCGGTAGTTCTGAGGAGAGGTGGCATCAAGGGTTGGTTTCTTGAGCAGTGGGATGACCGCAGCTTGTTTAAATGCAGAGGGGAAACAGCCAGAGAGGAGTGAGGAGTTGAGGACGGAGGAGATGAAGGGGAGAAGATCAGGAGCGGTTTTTTGGAAGAGACGAGAAGGGAGAGGGTCCAGGTCACACGTTGTGGGTTTGCGGCATAGGAGGAGAGCAGAAACTTCAGCATCTGAGAGAGGTGAGAATGAAGAAAAGGAAGCTTGGTCGGTGGGAGGTTTCGGTGTGATGGGAGATGAGGGTGGAGTATTGAAGAGCCTGCGGATGTCTGCAGTCTTGGAGGAGAAGAAGGAGGTGAAATCATCAGCAGTGAGAGATGGGGGAGGAGGAGGTGGGGGGGGCAAGGAAGGAGGAGAAGGTGGAGAAGAGTTTGCGGGGGTTGTTGACAGTGGATTCGAAGAGAGATTGGAAGTAAGACTTCTTGGCTGAGGTGAGAGAGGACAAGAATGTGGACAGTAGAGAGAGGTAGAGTTCGAGGGCAGCTGGGAGTTTGGTCCTTTTCCACTTCTGTTCAGCAGCACGCAGACTAGTTCGGGTTGCGCGGAGAACAGCAGAGAGCCAAGGCTGAGGAGGGGAGGGACGGTCAGGACGAGACGTGAGAGGACAGAGAGAGTCAAGGGAGGAGGTGAGGGAGGAGAACAAAGAGGAGGTAGCACAGTTGACAGATAGATGGGAAAAACAGTCAATGGAAGGTAAGAGAGTGAGGGCAGTGGAGGCAAGGGTCGAGGGGGAGACAGAGCGGAGATTATGGTGGAAGGTGACAGAGGGAGTGGGTGGAGAGGGGAGGGAGGAGAGGGAAAGGGAGAAGGAAATGAAGTGGTGGTCCGAGATGCCTCTCGAGAAGATGAGGTCTAGCTGGCGGCCAGCCCTGTGAGTGGGGGGAGATGGGGAGAGAGAGAAGTTAAAGGAGTGAACTTTAGTTCAATTATAACCTGCTTTATTGTATCTGGATGATTAATCGTGAAACGTGTGTATTTTGTTTCAACTGTAACTTGCCCTGGTTAAGGACGTCTGATAAGTAAATTATAAATAATTCTGCAAAAAGTATTGTTTGCAGTTACAAATCTACAGAAAGAATAATAAATTAAGGGAGTCACGCTGTGCCATTTAAAATACATATATACTAGCACAAATGATGACGATAATAATAACAATACATATTCGCTATTTAGTATTATTGTTGCGCATGGAAACGTATTCTTATGTGAACATGCTTGTCTGAATATAATGTTGTCTCTACACGTTTAGCTCTTCCTAATATCTCTTAACAGAAACGTGTGTTTATTACGCTGTTTACAATCATGAAAAACACAAAGAATAAAACAGACACAAAAGTCCTTTCCACCTCAGGCTGTGTCACTCATACTGTTTCCTGTCTGTTTTTAAAACGAAACACAAATCAAACCCACAGTCGCTGCTCCTCCATCAGAGGGACGGATTCACAGTGGCCTGGTTTTACAGAAACAGCACTGGGACGCGTCTGAGGATGGCATGGCAGACAGGACGCTTAAGCCAGTGGAACTGAGGCATAACACCTTGAGAGCCGGTCTGCGCAGGCACGTAGCAGCTCTCCGTGGGAAACCTGTGTGCGTGTGTGTGCGTGAGCAGACTGTGTCATGCGTGTCAATATGATAGGTTATAAAACGTCTTTCTATGTTTGTTTTACCATCATCAACTTCTCATAGTTTCTTTTAATTAATTAATGTCTAAAAAATAAAAAGTAGGAGGAGCCTAAAACAGGCCCGATGCCCGGCCCGCGTGTGAACTATGACATGAAAATTGGCCTGAAGCCCGAGCGGCGTAAATAAGTCGGGGCCCATTGGGCTCGGGCTGAAATGCAGGGCTCTACTGAGTCTGCACAATTACAGGTCAACTCCTATGTCACTTTCAGAAAGAGCATGATTGGACATGTATAAATGGTTGGAAATTACCATCCAGGATGGAAAAGTGTAGAATGCAGTCATACCATATTCAATCATTGAGGGAATCCTGAGCATGTAATACTGTATACTATTGTATTTATAGGTTTATATGAACCCTCTGAGTGGAATTTATCATCGTTGCAGTAACAATATTGAATATTAAGAGAAACCTTCCTCTTAAGTAGGATATTGTCAATGTCATATTATTTGCCTTTTATCATACAATTTACCTAACTGCCTATTTCATGTATTATTTTAGTAAATTAGCATAGTCGATGAACCTTTGTTTAATAATAAAGAGTTGTTTGTATGTTTTGAGCCTGTGTTTGTGTTCAATCTATTGTAATGATTCGAGCTCTATTGGTCAAACATCTTACAAGAGTTATTGAATTGGCGAAAACCAATGCTTAGTATAAAACAAATAACACAAATAATACATGAAAACAGGTATATATATATATATATATATATATATATATACCTGTTTTCATGTATTATTTGACATCTACATATTGGCCTCAGCCAATGCACCATGTATGTATATATATATATATATATATACATAGATGGTGCATTGGCTGAGGCCAATATGTAGATGTCGCCATATTGGGGAGGTCTACCCAGTCAACGCTATGCTGGTAAACAGTAATCATCTGAATCTTTGACTGCATGTATTATCTCAAAATACCGCAACACTCTGCGGCATTTGGGTGCACAAATAAGCAAAACATTGACACTAGGAAACAAGTAATAATATTGCATGGGTATGTGATCTGTGTTATATCTTGGCATGTATTTATCATTATAGTTACATCCCCATCAGTTGTGTTACATCATGCCCACTCGAGTCACTGCATCTGACTAATGTCTGATTCTGCATGATAGAATATTGTCCCATTTATCAATGAGAATGCGCTGGAACCTGACAGGCCTGTCATTTAACAACATACAAGATATGGGTGGGCAGTGGTGGTGCTACCATATTTGGGGGCCTAAGCAAAAAAAACTCCCCAACCCCCAAGAAGAAAATGTCAATTTCAGTTAAACCTTTCAGTACAAAACAACAAACAATAAAAATTGTTGATCCCTCATATTAAGCCGGTGTGCCCACCAAAGCGTTTTTCTCAATTGTTTGCAATGGGAGCGCCACGTTTTTAAAACGCCGGCAGCCACGCTGAGTGCTACCCGTTTTTGTCTGGTCGCCGAGAGTTGAAAAATGTTAAACTTTGGGTAAAACGCAGTGCTCATCACTGTCACTTTTTACCCAGCCATCCAATCACAGTGGGGGAGGGGTGGGACAAACACCACACCGACCAACCGTCACATCCTACTTGTACGTCATCGACTGAACAACAATGGAGGAAAAGTTAGTATTGCTGGTGTCTTAGTATTCCTGTCTGTACCAGATGACATCCCCGGACTACCACAACTTGAAAGCTAATGCTTGGAGGAACATTTCATTCGCCATTGGTCTACCAGGTAAGCAGCAGTCAGGTGGACTCAGCCAGTTGATCGGAAAAAAGTCCATCTATAGCTACTTTTCAGTTTTTCTTAAAATTCCCCTTGTTTCAAGTTGTTTCTCAAATCATCTTTTTGTATTTATAAATTTTCAGTAGAAAAATGTCGTAAAAAGTGGAAATACATGAGGGACACTTACAGGAGAGAGAAAAATGAGGAGAAAGTGAGAATGAAGTCAGGTTCAGGGGCAGCAGGAAGCAGTCGGAGGTGGAAGTACATGTCCATCCTCAATTTCCTGGAGCCATACATCCAGGACAGGGACACCGCTAGCAATTTCAGGCAGAACAGGCCATGTGATGAGGATGTCAATGTAGAGACTCTCCTTGAGTCCTTAGTAACACCAGTGGAGGTAATGTAGCATACTACAGGTGCATCTCAATATAAAAGTGCTGCTATATCTGTTCTAACTGTGTGTGAAGAATTTTAAGGATTCACATGTTACAGTGAGGGAAAAAAGTATTTGATCCCCTGCTGATTTTGTACGTTTGCCCACTGACAAAGAAATAATCAGTCTATAATTTTAATGGTAGGTGTATTTTAACAGTGAGAGACAGAATAACAACAAAAAAATACAGAAAAACGCATTTCAAAAAAGTTATAAATTGATTTTGCATGTTAAGGAGGGAAATAAGTATTTGATCCCCTATCAATCAGCAAGATTTCTGGCTCCCAGGAGTGCTCCTAATCTCAGCTCGTTACCTGTATAAAAGACACCTGTCCACAGAAGCAATCAATCAATCAGATTCCAAACTCTCCACCATGGCCAAGACCAAAGAGCTGTCCAAGGATGTCAGGGACAAGATTGTAGACCTACACAAGGCTGGAATGGGCTACAAGACCATCGCTAAGCAGCTTGGTGAGAAGGTGACAACAGTTGGTGCGATTATTCGCAAATGGAAGAAACACAAAATAACTGTCAGTCTCCCTCGGTCTGGGTTTCCATGCAAGATCTCACCTCGTGGAGTTTCAATGATCATGAGAATGGTGAGGAATCAGCCCAGAACTACATGGGAGGATCTTGTTAATGATCTCAAGGCAGCTGGGACCATAGTCACCAAGAAAACAATTGGTAACACACTATGCCGTGAAGGACTGAAATCCTGCAGTGCCCGCAAGGTCCCCCTGCTCAAGAAAGCACATGTACAGGCCCGTCTGAAGTTTGCCAATGAACATCTGAATGATTCAGAGGAGAACTGGGTGAAAGTGTTGTGGTCAGATGAGACCAAAATTGAGCTCTTTGGCATCAACTCAACTCGCCATGTTTGGAGGAGGAGGAATGACCCCAAGAACACCATCCCCACCATCAAACATGGAGGTGGAAACATTATGCTTTGGGGGTGTTTTTCTGCTAAGGGGACAGGACAACTGAACCGCATCAAAGGGATGTCAGCTTCGAAGCCTTAATGACTTGGAGAGGATCTGCAAAGAGGAGTGGGACAAAATCCCTGGTGGCCAACTACAAGAAACGTCTGACCTCTGTGATTGCTAACAAGGGTTTTGCCACCAAGTACTAAGTCGAAGGGGTCAAATACTTATTTCCCTCATTAAGATGCAAATCAATGTATAACTTTTTTGAAATGCATTTTTCTGGATTTTTTTGTTGTTATTCTGTCTCTCACTGTTAAAATACACCTACCATTAAAATTATAGACTGATCATTTCTTTGTCAGTGGGCAAACATACAAAATCAGCAGGGGATCAAATACTTTTTTCCCCCACTGTATATCAGATTGATGATTCAACATGATTAAATATCCACTTGCAGAATAACAATTTTTAATTGACATAAATATATCGCTATCATCAACTATTTGTTGTGTGATATTCAGAACATGTGTAGCTATAATTGCTGATAAATGGGGATTTTTAATTGCAACAAGTTGCAGTACAAGCCAGTAAATTGTATCTTTTGCATTTTCCTTGCAGAAGGTTAATGTATTTTCAAATTAATTCAGTCCATATTTCATTTTTATTTCATTTACTGTGTCCATCAAAGTTTGTCTACATAATTGTATTTTAATTCTTGATCTCTTCATATGCCTTTTTAAATACACAATAATACCACACCAAACAGTAATGTTATCATTCCAGCAAAACAATGCACTGTCAGTCTTAAGTTGTCTATAATGTGGATTCTAAACATTCCTACTTTTTGTTCAGAAGACCATGCAAAACAATGCCAGCATTAGTCAAGAAAAAGGAGTGAGTTCAAGTCTCTCAGTGCTGAATGTGAAGATGGTGATTGTGCAGATCCTGCTTGGAGTCTTCCTCTATGTGGACAGTCTGCAGATTTTCACTTTCTTCAAGGCAGAAGCTTTCCGGACAAACACGCGCTACATTCTGTTCGCCCACACACTGGTTGTTGTCTGCATGGTCCTGATGCTGACTGATTTAGTGCTTCTCTGGAATTACTTCTATGTCCTAGTGCTCTTGGTATTTGCCTCTGTTTGATTATGAGAATTCTCACTTATGCCACCCCGCTGACTCTCACTGCAATGTGTTTGGAGCATTATGTGGCTATCTGTCTGCCACTGAGTCCACAGCACAGAGGGCAATGTCTTGTATTCTGATTATTTTGGCTCTTGCTTCCATACCTTCTTTAATCAATATTATGATTTTCATGTCTTCAGTACCACTTTGTTTTTATACACAATTACATTTCTGCAATGCTGAGATGCTGATCCGACACCAGTGGCAGGCTTACCTCAGGTCCTCACCGTCTCAGCTCTATTTTCTCTTCATTACAATCATCATTGCATTTACCTATGTTAAAGTATGGGCTGCAGCTAAGGCTGCTTCAATGGATAATACCAAATCTATGTCCAAAGGTCACAGGACAGTGATTCTGCATGCCGTGCAGTTGCTCCTGTGTTTAATTGAGATGTGGTGTCCATTCATAGAGACGGCTGTTTATGAGATCGACATGAACCTGTTTATTCATCTGAGATACTTTGATTACATTGCTTTTATTTTAGCTCCTCAATGTCTAAATCCACTCGTTAATGGTTTAAGAAATGAGACATTCTTCCTTGTTTTAAAAGATTATACGGATTAAATGGATTAAATAAAAAAATCGCCTCAGTTTTAAGACATCTCTGGTGATCAAGTCATGAACTTTGTAATATTTTTAAAGAGTAAAATACAAGATGAAGCAATACTAAAACAAATGTGTTGAAGTTTTGAATCCTTGAAAATGAATGGTTACATTTGTAAAGTATATGACAATTAAAATATGAAACATACAATCAGAACAAGAAAATAATAATCTTGATACAGTAAATGATTTGTTTAATAAATAAACAAACAAATGAATAAATAGCCTACTTTAAACACATATAAGTAACAAATATTGCAATCAAATGTTTGACCTGTGATTGAAAATATCCTAATACTACCCTTTTATAGTAATTTAGAGCACTTAGGTACACAGAATAGTGAGGGAAATCATGCAGTGTTCCCCTATATATTTATTATAGTCTTGAGTTTTATGATATTATATGTTACTGCACTGTATTGAAATGCATTTCCAATTAAATGAACCTGAAGCCAGTTTGGAGTGTGTATGTGTGTGTAGACATTCCTTGCAATCTCCAGGGTTCTGTTTTGTTTTATTTCATTATTTTTATTCCAGTGCAATTTATTTTCTGTTCGTATTTGTCCTGAAAAGTTATGGATCATATGACTGGCTTTTGAGAGCTTATAATGTTTTGGCTTAAGAATGCAAATGAAGAAATATTTAGGAAAAATAACAGTTTGTAAATGAACTTTCTCCATTTGTCAGAACAACTGATCAACGATCAACCCCTCTCTGTACAGCTGCCTGAGAGGTGAACATTAGAGCAGCTCTGGGCCCACCAGCCCCTCACCTCCTCTCTCTGTTCCCACAGCACTGTGTCTGCTGCTCTACCATCTCCCACAATAAAGTGTGCTCTTAATGAGCCACAACCTGTCAGGTCTGAGTTAGTTAAACTGAGGTCCGCTCTAAAGGAGAGTACTTTCTGCAAGAGCTGTAACCCTAATTTTAGGCCCACTCCACCAATATGTTATAATAGGTTAAAGTCAACCTAACTAAAGTGCCACTTTGCTTAAATAAAGGCTTAGTACCATAAATTGATCAAAATTATAAGTTAAATATAAAAACAATAGGGGAGAAGCATTACTAAAAAAGGGATAATGAGAATGAGTTAATTTATAAATATACTCTGAAAGTTAGATAATACACATCAGTAAGCCTTCTATGAAGCCTTATGAGAAATAAAATAAACTAGCAGAGCTGATTAAGCTAATTGACATTATCCTCAATGGCCACAGCAGGGTTGTTCCCTATGAGCGCTGTACAAGTTTCATTTGGCAATGATCTCACTGTGCACATGCTACTGATGGGGCCGCACTGCTCTCCCTGCCGCAGTGTACCTGATGTGCGCTTCAAAACAAAGCAGCAACTGAAAAACATCGTCTAGATCCAGGAAAACAAACAAGACACCTCAATTAAAGACACAGCTAATGACTCTGTGGTTAATAATTAATGAAACTTAACAGCATGGCAGGGACATAGAGGCTTCACTTTGCACAGCACTCTTGGGCCTTCCACCTACATGCAGAAAATCAGTGACTGGTTATGACATCAGGCTGTTGCAATCTTCCCTGGGCTTTTCATCACCCAGGACCAGTGCCAGACACAGCTCTCTGAACCTTTAAGATACTAGATAATAAGAATATGAGTCTAATCTCAGGAACTCCCTACATCACATTCATTCTCATATTGTTCCAATAGAAAACCACAGATTTTATGCATCAAACATTTGTATGAACTTAAACAATGTAATACATTTCTGTAGTTTCTAGATCTACAGAATCAACTTGCCATTTTATTACTTAATCCTCAATCTGATCAGTACACTAGACTGCTGATCGTGCTGTACAATGTAGCCTTGCCAGAAGCTGATACCCAGTGTTGAACAGTTTAACTGCTGTGTTCATATGTGCAGTGAAGTGGAGGGATGCATCTGAGGCAGGCCTCTGGGAAGACACAGGGAGACCCTCCTAGAGCAGCTTTCAACAAGCCAGCGGGTCTTGCTTCTTTCTCTGGGAAACATTGTGAAAACGTATTGAGTGACAGACACCAGACAAACCTGCTTTAAACAGATAAAAAAATTCCCCAAAGGAGAACACACAACTGCACATTGGAACAGCCCAGTACCTTCACAATAGACAAGGCTCTGCAGATGCTTGTGATCTCTCAGACAATTCATAATTTGCTTTGCTCCAGGTTCAGATAATCATTCATTCTGGTGATTGGTCTAAAGTGTCCCCTCCTGATTGAAGTATGATATATGTATACAATTGTATAAAATAATGTAAACTGTACAGCACATCTAAAAAGGTGCAATAACCATCCCACTGAGTATTAAAAAAAATATGCTTTATTGCCAACAGAGTCCCTGAGAGTCAAGACACTAGCAAGACATGGAGAGATGAATGCAGTTCACTGCAGAACAGGCCTCTGTAGGTGTCTCATACACACTGTCTGAGGGGGCTTTCCCTTGACCTCCACCAGTTACTCCCTACATGTTCACATTCATTTCCAACAGAGACACTTCCTGTTTGTAAATATTTCAGAGCAGGAAGCCCTTTACTTAAAATTACATATAGGTTATACCAAAAAACTTTTTTTTCCTAATCCAAACAGCTATAGATCACCCCATTTAAATTAGCCGGTGTGTTGTTGTCATTTGCCATTGGACAATCATCTCCATCATCTTCTCTTTTTCTCTCAGTCTCATCTCATTGTTCCCTGTTGTTTTCCTTCCCAAAGCTGAGCTTTAATTGATAGTCTTTTCATTTTCGTCTGTGTCAGTAAAGAAAGAAAACACAGGGTAAATTGATATTTATTTGCAAATGTTACCGGCCTCTGCTAGGATAATCTTGCATTGAAAAAAAAAATATATAGTAGTACCTCATCTTTTTAACATGCATTTCAACCCTACACAAACTGATATGAAAGAAAAGCATGTCATAATATCAGTCCGTCACTGGATGGATGGAGTTAATGTTAGCTGGTAGCTAGTTTACTCATGATGGACGGCCACTGTGTAACGAAGCGCGACCGCGCACTGGAGCTATTTGTCAGATGATGTGTGAATCATGTCAATGAACTACAAGCAGACGACTAGTAAACTTCTCTAGTCACCTCATAATGCTTCGGCAGATTAAGGTGCCTGCTCTGCCCGGTGTGTTGACATAGTCGATAGTCATACAGAGAAATCTCTATGGCTCTGAGTCCAGCACAGTGCAGCGCAAAACCCACCCCCCAGCCCATTTCATTGGTCAACTCAAGCAAGCAGTCACTTGAGAAGGTCGGTTATCTTTGCGTTGTACGATCTTTGCAGCACCAAAGAGTTATTATTAGGCAATTATTTTATGACTTTTAATATACTTTTAAAAATACCGAGGTCCAGACCAGTTCAAATCCTGAGTGGGGCAGTGCTGTTGTTCCCTTGAGCAAGGTACTTCACTTAGATTGCTCCAGTAAAATACCCAGCTGTATAAATGGCTACAAATGTAAGTCGCCCTGAATAAGAGCGTCTGCTAAATGACAAATAATGTAATGTAATGTAATGTAATGTAATGGTGGATACGGCCATGCAGGTGTGTACTAATTAGCTACAGATGGAGTATTTCACAGCCCCCTGGACCTCTGCACCAGCAGTCAGCGTCAGCAGCCTCAGTGCCCCCCTTCCGAAGGGCCACAATTCCAAAGGGCACGGACTCTAGCTGTGGGACTCCAGTGAGGAGAATTCAGCGAGGAGACGCTGCACAGCAACATCAGGCAGCCATGACAAATCTCTCCGATTCCTGTCCTGCTCTCTCCTTCCACTCATGCACCTGCACACCATTGCTTTCCTAATCCATCTAACCTCATCTCCCTGCCTCTCCCCTCTTCCTCCCTCCCCTCTACTCCACTCTCTGGGGGCCTGTGGAACTGCCACTCAGCTTCCAACATTCTTACTTCATCTCTGCCTTCACCTCCCACCACTCTCTGGATTTCCTCTCTCTCACCGAGACATGGATCTCCCTGGACAACTCAACCACTCCTGCTGCCATATCCTTTCTGTTTGTCTTGTCCCACTCCCCTCACCTTACCCAGCAGGGAGGAAGAACAGGGCTCCTGCTCTCCCCTTCTCTCCTCTTCTCTGTCTCCCTTCTCTCCTTTATCACGACAACAGCTTTGAATTCCACGCAGTGGAACTTACCTCTCCTTCTCACCTTTTCCTGGATGAACTCGACTTTCTTCTCTCCTCCCTCCCCTCACTGTCCTCACCCTACCATCCTCCTGGGAGACTTTAACATCCACCTCTACAACCCCTTCCACTATACCAGATTTCTTCCCCACCTTCACTCCTTTAACTTCTCTCTCTCCACATCTCCCCCCACTCACAGGACAGGCCGCCAGCTAGACCTCATCTTCTTTAGAGGCTGCTCCCCTTCGACACTCTCCGTGACACCCCTGGACATCTCAGACCACCACTTCATCTCCTTATCCCTTTCGCTCCCCTCCCTCCCCACCTCATCCACTCCCTCTGTCACCTTCCGCCATAATCTCCACTCTGTCTCCCCCTTCACCCTTGCCTCCACTGCTCTCACTCTCTTACCTTCCATTGACTGTTTTTCCCATCTGTCTGTTAACTGTGCTACCTCCTCTTTGTTCTCCTCACTCACCTCCTCCCTTGACTCTCTCAGTCCTCTCACGTCTCGTCCTGTCCGTCCCTCCCCTCCTTAGCCTTGGATCTCTTCTGTTCTCCGCTCAACCCGATCCAGTCTGCGTGCCGCTGAACAGAAGTGAAGAGCTCCAAACTCCCAGCTGCCCTCGAACTCTACCGCTCTCTATTGTCCACATTCTCCTCCTCTCTCACCTCAGCCAAGAAGTCTTACTTCCAATCAATCTTTGAGTCCACTGTCAACAACCCCCGCAAACTCTACCCTCCCTCTTTGCCCCCCCCTCCTCTTCCCTAATCTTTCACTGCTGATGATTTTGCCTTCTTCTTCTCCTCCATGATCACAGACATCTGCAAGCTCTTCAACAGTCCTCCCTCATCTCGCATCCCGCTCAGGTCTCCCACCGACCAAGTCTTCCTTTTTCACCTCTCTCGGACTCTGAATTTTCCTCTCTCCTCCTAGGTTCAAACCTAAAATGTGTGCCCTGGACCCTCTCCCCACTCGCGTCCTCCAAGCAACTGCTCCTGATCTTCTCCCCTTCATCTCCTCCCTCCTCAACTCCTCACTCCTCTCTGGCTGTTTCCCCTCTGCATTTAAACAAGATGCTGTCATCCCACTCCTCAAGAGACCTACCCTTCACCCCACCTCTCCTCAGAACTACCGCCCTGTCTCTCTACTCCCCTTCCCCTCAAAGACCCTCAAGCATGCTGTCCACCGTCAGCTCTCTGCATTTCTTTCCCATCACTCTCTCCTGGATCCTCTGCAATCCATCTTCCACACAGCTCACTCCACTGAGACGGCTCTCCTGGCAGTCACTGACTCCCTCAGCTGTGCTCGGGCGGCCTCCCTCTCCTCAGTCCTCTCCTTATAGGTGTACCCCAAGGCTCTGTCCTGGGCCCCCTCCTGTTCTCTCGCTACATTTGCTCCCTGGGCCCCCTCATCACATCCCATGGTTTCTCTTATCATTTCTACAGAGATGATTCCCAGATCTTTCTTTCTTTTCCCTCTTCTGACCTGCTCATACCCTCTCGCATCTCTTCCAGTTTGTCTGCTATCTCCTCCTGGATGCACTCGCATCACCACAAGCCCAAATTCTCCAAATCGGGTCTCCTCTATTTCCCCCCCTCTTCCTCACCTTCTGCTGATCTCTTCATCTCTATCCCCTTGGAATCTAATGCCTCAGTTCCACTGGCTTAAGCATCGTGTCTGCCATGCCGTCCTCAGACGCGTCCAGAGCTGTTTCTGTAAAACCAGGCCGCCATGAATCCGTCCCTCTGATGGAGGAGCAGCAACTGTGGGTTTGGTTTGTGTTTGTGAGGAAACACTACGAGGGTCACGGCCTGACGAGGAGAGGACTTTGTGTCTATTTTATTCTTTACATGATTGTAAACCGCGTAATAAACACACGTTTCTGTTCAGAGATATTAGGAAGAGCTGAACGGGTAGAGACAACATTATATTCAGACAAGCACGTCCCCATAAGAATACGTTTCCATGCGCAACAATAATACTAAATAGCGAATATGTATTGTTATTATTATCGTCATCATTTGTGCTAGTATATATGTATTTTAAACGGCACAGCATTACTCCCTTCACTTATTACTCTTACTACAGATGTGTAACTGCGTTTATGGGTGCATTTATTAAACCAGTCCTTAATGTTTTAGAGGGAAACCCAGATCTGCTGTATTAATGTATTCATTCATTTATCTTGTAAATGGACATGTTAACTGAATCGTGTTCCTTCACACTGACTGTCTCTGGATTGTCAACACACAGCCTGAACACGGCCAGCTGTCATTCAATATTAATACCATTATTATCCTTCAGTTTATTGTAACTAGTCAGCGCTGCACCGGTCTGTGAATCACAGTGTTTAATGCACTCGGATACTAACTGTAACAGTCATTGTTTCTGTACGTGGATTTCACTCCATGCTGCTAATAAAACGAATTTCTTCGTGATCGCACAGGCACTTGAGATTATATCTTCCGACACAATGTCTCTGATGTCCTCCTGTGTCTCCAGTCAAACACACTCCCTCTGATAGTGACTCGTGTCCTCAGTGGGACGGACGCTTACGGACGCGTCCAGCACCAGCAAGTTAACCGGCACAAAACACGGCGCGTCCGGACGCTCAGCCAGTGGAAACGCCCGGTTAAGTGTCCGGGGCGTAAGACACTCCCTGCTTCTTCTTCCGCTAAGAACCTAGCAGTCTCCCTCGATCCTGCGCTCTGCTCCTCCCAGCACATCCCCACACGGACGCGCAGCTGCAGAGTCGTGCTGAGCAACATACGCCGAGTCCGCCTGCACTACTGCAGCTCCCTCCTGGCCGGCCTGCCTGCGACTGCTCATCCAGAGCTCTGCGGCTCGTCTGATTCACACACGCTTCACTGGCTCCCGATACCGGCACGCATTCAGTTCAAGACATTGACCCTCACCTACCGCTGTCTCGAACAGACTGCACCGAGTTACCTACAGTCACTCGTCTCCCCATACATCCCCTCCAGACCACAGACTAACTCTACCTCCTCTCCACTCCCCTTCCTTCAAAGCCCACTCCGTCTCATCCCTGGCCTCTAAATGGTGGAACGACCTTCCTACTGAAGTCAAAACAGCTGGACCTTCTTCCGGCGTTATTCAAAAATCTTTTCAGACAGTACTTCTAATTGAGTCATTTACTCTGCTGTAAGATAGCACTTACACAATGTTTTATCATACTACTTACCTTGCGTTGCTAGTACTCGTATAGTTTATTGTGATTTCCCCTATGCTCCCTTTCCCTTGGCCCTCGACTGTGACCTAACATCTTGTCTGCACTCAGCTTTTACAATCCAGGATGTAAGACCTCATATATTGTATACACTTGTGTAAATTGGAATTTGTAAAATGTATTATGCCTTGAACTGCACTGTATTTTTGCACTTTGTATTGCGGTTATATTTTGTAAGTCTCCCTGGATAAGGGCATCTGCTAAGAAATAAATAATAAAAATAATAAGATAGATATTTGGGAAGCCAAGCTTTTACTGAGCGCCAAATGAGAATCCCCATTGCCCTCCTTTGCCTCCAGCTGATTCAGGTGCTCCCAGTAAGCCCTGCTTTCCCAGACGATGGGCTGCTGGGGCTGATTATGGCAGCCCTGTCACCTGTCTGCTCTGACTCCTCATTGTGCTGCTCTTTCCAGGGACACCTTAGTCTTTGATAATTAATCTCCCTCACCTGTCACTTCACTGCCATACACTGCTCATCTACTTCATTAGTGACACACACAACTTTGTACACACTCACAATTACTTCATAATGTCACGTGTTTGTCTATCCTATATCTACAGCATGAACAGAGTTTCTCATTTGAAGCTTAGACCACTGCTGGACGAACTCACAGGTATTTGCCTGTATATTATGGTTTTTCACTCTCATTTGAAAGCAGGAACAAAATTCACCATTGTTTCCTTCATTTGGTAGGTAACTTGATTTTAAAATAATATTAGTCAGTGGATCTAAAAGTTAATCTAATAAGGCTTATTGTAAAATAATACATTTTGATAAGTCCATTTCCTATATAATCACAAGGGAGATATCACTGTTATATAAATATGTTGTCCTAAAATATACACCTGTAGAAGGAAGTCTACCTCTAGAGCAGCTGGTTTATTTCATCAGGCCACACTGGGTACACATTGTAACAACTGATTGTAAAGAATGGCTTCCTATTCACACATCTTTACATTCAGAAATCAAATAGAAGTGCAGATCTGTTATCAATAAGATAATGTGGTTTAGTCCTGTATCTGTCTTATCAAAGCATTTCAGCAATGAAACCTGATGTGGATTGATGTAGACCTAAGGTTTTCTTTTTCCCCTACAGGTTTCACTTCCTCCTGAACCAGACAACAACAAAAAAAATTGAATTCGTATGAATTAGGCAAGTTGAGGATTTCCTATAGAAAATGTTCACTAGCCTTGTATTTGATATCTTAAAATTATATATTCATATATCAGGGGTGTCATGCAGCTCCATGTTTTGAGGGGGACACAGTTGTATCCGTATATCTAGTTTGTATCCTAAATTATTTTAAATGTAAGTGACCTTTATTGTACTGCTCTACATACATACTCAATAGTATTGTTCTGCTGTTTTTGTTGTATTCTAGCCACTGGTATTTCTGATATCAGTTACTGTTAAAACATCTTCACTTGGTTCCAAACAAAGTGTAAGGGTAGGCATTGAACACTGGTGGAGTGGGAGCCTCTCTTATATATTCATCTATATTCATATTTTCGTCTCCTGCCAGACATTTTTTGGCACAGTTTAACTTGTTGTTTCTGATTTTATATATATAAGTCCTTGCCTTAAAAATTATGTGCATAAAGAATTGTATAATGTATAAGAGCAAGTACACTACCAGTCAAAACGTTTAGAACACCCCCATTTTTCCAGTTTTTATTGAAATTTAAGCAGTTCAAGTCTAGTGAATAACCTGAAATGGTACAAAGGTAAGCAGCCAGAGGTTAAAAAAAAGTTTAGGTTAGCAAAAATGGAAAAATAATGTACATTACAGAGTTATATACTGTGTTACTACACCCTCTTAAGCATTATTTGGCAGTGTTACGCGTAGCTCCTGTGCACAGAAGTTACACTGTATTCCAACAATGTGCACTACTAGCCTGTTTCTTTCTCCGTCACATCCGATTTACAGTTTCTGTGCAGTGGCTGGGGCAGGGGGGGAGGGTCTCATTCACTCAGTTTCAATCGTATTTCTTTACAAATAGGCTTGTTTTGTTCAGAACAACCTCGTGATTAATCCAGCATATATTATTTGATGTCCTATCAAACACAGAGAAGTTCAGATCCAATTATGTAAAACTGTTGTGTATTAGTACACTGTAAACAGAGTTTTCCATCTTGACATTTGGAGCTCTCTACGGGTGTGTGTTGCTTCTACCAAGACGTGGATGATCTAGTTTTGATCAGTAAACTGTCAGGTTCCAGAATATGTCATTATTGTCAATATCATCTGAGATTTTGTATTCCTACTCAGACCAAGTGTCCCCCCACCCCCTCATTTCAGAATGCGTTGGGGTATAAAAAACACATTTTTCACATCAGAGAATTCACATTCATCATGGGATACCAAACATTTGGCAAACATCACAGTAGTGAAGAGTACCGATGGGATTAAAGCGAAACACACAGATTTGGTGCCTTTTAAGGGTACCATAGGGGTTTGTCAGCTTAAGGGTTTACACTTTGTTAAACATAACGATTCCATGATTTCTTTTTTATCTCCACTTGTTTATTTGTTCTATGTTTTAATTTCAGTACATTAAGCAGCGTAAATTTTAATTAACACTAAACTGTTCTAAAACGTTTGACCGGTAGTGTAGGTCAATGCAATTGCAACTAAAGCTTTTTACAAAGTTGCACTTTATTACTGAAGTATTTATTTGGTCTTGTTGTACTATTTCAGTTTTAATCCTGTCACCCTAAATAATAATCACCACCTCTTACCTTTCTGAACCATACTGGTGCTGCTACTACAGCTGGCTTCAGCGGAGACTTTAATCACAGGAGCTTTTAATAAAAAAAAATAATATTCTGCTCTGCCTTGCTCAACATGTTTTTGAAGAGAAAAGGCTCTAAAACAAACAAAAATAGTCATTTAGTCACATCTACTTGTATTTCTGCATCAATACACAGTAGCAGACCACATTGTATTAATTATAAATGTACAGTGCTCTCCAGATTCATTCATACCTGATGCAATGTAACAAAAAGTTGGTTTTAGCAAAGAAATGTGTATTGTTTTATTTTTATAAATACATACAAATATAAAACACTGAGACAATCAGTGTTAGATTTAGCAAAAACATGTCAGTCCAAAGTTACTAGATGAATGTTTATGAAACAAATAGCAAAAATATGTTTTGCCCAGTACTGACAATAATACTGTTGTCATTCATTTATGCAAACAAATACTGAATGTACACTGAATGTGCAATTATGTTGATAAAACCCACTGTAATGGATGTGAATAATTCTGGAGACAACTGTACCTGTAGTTGGTAGTATTACTAGATCTAACTTTCTTTTTCTTCTCTGCCAACGGAGAACACAGGACAGAACCTGAATACATAAATAATAATAATAGAGTACCAAATGTAAAATGATTGATAACAATTTATGCTGTACACTCCAGTTACATAAAAACATTGAATACCTGTATTATTTCTTAAAATAATTTAGCATTTTGGTAAAAACGTTTATAGACATACATCACACTGTTGTCACTGCCTTAAAAAACAATAACAGAACGAACAACAGCTAGGCAATATTTTCTTTAATTAAATATTGTTTGTGAGCAGATTTCATACTGATTAAAACCAGAACATTACTACAAAAATCTGAAATTTCAGGCAAAAAAAAAAAACACATTATAGGCTACTTCATTCATACAAAACAAAGACGTCACAATATTTAGGCAATGCTTCAAACTGCCAACGAATCATTTTAAATTTTGCTGAATATTTTGTAATAATCAAAGTGCTGATCAGTGTGATGTACTGTACAATGTGCAACAGAAAGACAGGTGACGCCAGGTACACAATCGATGATGCGCATGTGCTGATTAAGGGGCTGTTGCTAAATGTAGCTGAAATGGTGAGGGATCATCTAAGAGGAATCGAATTTACTGAAATGTTTCTACATAGATTTGACATAAAATACATGAACAATGGGTATAGTTTTGGGGGGCAAATGCCCCAATGATATGACACCACTGTATATATGAAGAGTTTTGTTAAAGGTCAAGAGTCATGAAACACTTAACTATTGTTAAGGATATGTCCATGTTACAATATAGATTTGTTTGTCTTAACAGGAAAACTACATGTGGAGATGACAAATGTTTCATTAGTTTGGAACATCTTAACGTACCAACAAGAAATCAAGGGCACAATGAATTGGGTGACAACACTGAGAATGATCATTATTCTCTCAACTTGCTTTTTCTTCATCTCTGTGAATGGCATGATGCTGTTCGTCCTGAGGAGCAAGCCCTGCTTCAGAGAGACCCCCCGCTACATCCTGTTCACCCACATGCTCCTCAACGACTCCATTCAGCTGCTGATCAGTATGTTGCTGTATATTCTTGCCATGCTGTATCTGTACCTCGTCAGGGCTGTGTGTGCAGTCCTTGTTCTACTGTACAGCACCACCTTCTATAACACTCCTCTAAACCTCGCTGTGATGGCTCTTGAGCGCTACATAGCTATCTGCTTCCCACTGCGGCACAGTGAGATGGCTACCCCTCAAAGAACTGGAGTCGCCATAGCCGTGGTTTGGTTTCTTGGCTCTGTAAACCACCTCATTGATGTTTTTGTTCCTCTGATCACAGAACCTTCTATTTTACTGACACCTGTTTTTTGCACACATGTAGAGATTTTCATGTTTAAATGGCAGGCCGATACCTTTCAAGGATTCACAGCTTTTTATTTTGTGTCTGTGGGACTCATTCTGGTGTTCACGTATGTTGCAATCATGCTGGAGGCCAGGTCTGTCTCCTCTGACAAAGCTTCAGTGACCAAGGCACGCAATACAGTGTTACTGCACACAATCCAGCTGTGCCTGTGCCTCACCTCCTTCCTGTACAGAGTGATAGAAGCCCTGCTGGCAAGCATGGTGGATGTGTCTGTCTTCATTCACCTGCGGTACATGAACTTCATTGTTCTCCTCATTCTGCCCAGATGTTTAAGTCCATTAATATACGGTTTAAGAGATGAGAGTTTAAAGACAATTTTTAAATATTACTTAAATTGTGGTAGCAAGAAAATAAAGCCTGTAAGAAACTTTTATTAAAACAGACTTTTCCTCAAAATTATTAAGCTTTGTGAAATATGTCCTCAAAATATTTGTTGTACTCTTCAAATATCTGTATTGTGTTTTGCACTTCAGGGCCACCGTAGTACTCTGCATATTATATTGTATATTGGTTGTTTACCTAATATATTGTGTTTTTAATTTTTTTTTTAAATCTACACTATACATATCTTCACATATATGACATATTGTCAGCAAATCCCTCTCTATACATAAATATATATATACAAATTAAGAAGTGAAATTAAGTAGATTTAACTTATATCATACACATCATATTCTAAATAGCTTGACAAACTAAAAAATGATAATATTGAAATTGAAAATCTGTGAATTGTCTAAGACATTTTGTATTGTAAAGAATGTGCCATATGAGAAATACATTTTAAGGGTCAATTGTATTACATTAAGACCTTGAAGCTTAATATATTTACAAGTTTTATGATATCCACATGTTTGCTTAACCATACTATTGCCAAAAAATTGCTGGATGAAAATTAAATGCCTACTACTTAAAATGTTGACAGACATATTTTTCCCACACTTCCACAGAAGAGACACCTTTCACCTGCTGTGACTACTACATCTCTACTTGTATTCATTATGAATACAGTGAGGGAAAAAAGTATTTGATCCCCTGCTGATTTTGTACGTTTGCCCACTGACAAAGAAATGATCAGTCTATAATTTTAATGGTAGGTGTATTTTAACAGTGAGAGACAGAATAACAACATAAAAATCCAGAAAAACGCATTTCAAAAAAGTTATAAATTGATTTGCATGTTAATGAGGGAAATAAGTATTTGATCCCCTATCAATCAGCAAGATTTCTGGCTCCCAGGTGTCTTTTATACAGGTAACGAGCTGAGATTAGGAGCACTCTCTTAAAGGGAGTGCTCCTAATCTCAGCTTGTTACCTGTATAAAAGACACCTGTCCACAGAAGCAATCAATCAATCAGATTCCAAACTCTCCACCATGGCCAAGACCAAAGAGCTGTCCAAGGATGTCAGGGACAAGATTGTAGACCTACACAAGGCTGGAATGGGCTACAAGACCATCGCCAAGCAGCTTGGTGAGAAGGTGACAACAGTTGGTGCGATTATTCGCAAATGGAAGAAACACAAAATAACTGTCAGTCTCCCTCGGTCTGGGGCTCCATGCAAGATCTCACCTCGTGGAGTTTCAATGATCATGAGAACGGTGAGGAATCAGCCCAGAACTACACGGGAGGATCTTTTTAATGATCTCAAGGCAGCTGGGACCATAGTCACCAAGAAAACAATTGGTAACACACTACGCTGTGAAGGACTGAAATCCTGCAGCGCCCGCAAGGTCCCCCTGCTCAAGAAAGCACATGTACAGGCCCGTCTGAAGTTTGCCAATGAACATCTGAATGATTCAGAGGAGAACTGGGTGAAAGTGTTGTGGTCATATGAGACCAAAATCGAGCTCTTTGGCATCAACTCAACTCGCCGTGTTTGAAGGAGGAGGAATGACCCCAAGAACACCATCCCCACCGTCAAACATGGAGGTGGAAACATTATGCTTTGGGGGTGTTTTTCTGCTAAGGGGACAGGACAACTGCACAGCATCAAAGGGACGATGGACGGGGCCATGTACTGTCAAATCTTGGGTGAGAACCTCCTTACCTCAGCCAGGGCATTGAAAATGGGTCGTGGATGGTATTCCAGCATGACAATGACCCAAAACACACAGCCAAGGCAACAAAGGAGTGGCTCAAGAAGAAGCACATTAAGGTCCTGGAGTGGCCTAGCCAGTCTCCAGACCTTAATCCCATAGAAAATCTGTGGAGGGAGCTGAAGGTTCGAGTTGCCAAACGTCAGCCTCGAAACCTTAATGACTTGGAGAGGATCTGCAAAGAGGAGTGGGACAAAATCCCTCCTGAGATGTGTGCAAACCTGGTGGCCAACTACAAGAAACGTCTGACCTCTGTGATTGCCAACAAGGGTTTTGCCACCAAGTACTAAATCGAAGGGGTCAATTACTTATTTCCCTCATTAACATGCAAATCAATTTATAACTTTTTTGAAATGCGTTTTTCTGGATTTTTATGTTGTTATTCTGTCTCTCACTGTTAAAATACACCTACCATTAAAATTATAGACTGATCATTTCTTTGTCAGTGGGCAAACGTACAAAATCAGCAGGGGATCAAATACTTTAACCCTCACTGTATATTCATAACTCTGTTCTCAATAAAGAATTGAAGAGACATTCAAATGCTTGCACTTGGTAGATAAAGTGAAGTCGTAGTAGGGCCTTCTGGTTTTAATTGCAGCCAACCTCATTTCCCCTAATTTATCCATTTTGACTTAATTAGTTAACTAACAACAATTGTGAAGCACTGTGGCTTTCCCAGACGTATAATATGCTCTGAGGGGTGTACAGTATTTCACCCACAATTCAACAGTACAGCCATCCTTCACCTACAGTAACTACCATATCTCCAAGTTGTTGTTTTTTCCATTAGTACTAATTAAGAAAATGATGCATTATGACTATAGCAAGAAATGAATGTACCCCTTGAGGAAATCAAACGACCACATTAAAAGCATTGAACCATTTTCCTAATAGGACTTACTTCCTGGTGCTCTTTTCGGGAACTATCATATAAAAGTTGAAAAAGACCAGATCATCATCATTCGTCTGACTCCACATGAAGGTACGTTCCTCTGCTACAATGGTAATCACTGCTTTTTGGTCAGTTGCATTGGTCTTATGGTAAAGAATAATAACGGGAAATTGAAATGCTGAAAAAAAGATTTTCAACAAGAAAATTACTTCACATTACTTTAAATTATATATTAAATTATTGTTTTAGGAGAAAAGCTTTTAACTTAAAAAAAACATATATCAAACATTTTAGTTTTCAGTAAAACAAGATTTAAGAAGTTAAAACAGGGAGCACGAGCATGCTATACTGATGACTGAGTTATTTTCCATTTATGTACTGCAATATGTATGTATATAGTTATTTTTATCAAACTGAAGTTTAAAAGGACTGTATTATGGAAATATGATTCCTTGTTAAAAGTACACATTTAAATGAAGAGCCTATTAAAGATAATACACACAGCTACTATGCCTTTATTTTGTTACGGTATCTTAAGAATTAAAATATATTCAAATTTTGCTAAATATAATTCTGAAATTTGAATATTTATTTTCAAGTATCTTACTGAAATGCATGCAGATGATAATACATGTTATGGGGATGTGGGAGTGTTGATGGAAGTGATTCTACACACACGGTTTAAAGAGCTTTAGAAAACTGACATTTGAACACAATGAACTTCAGCAAACTGATGCATTCAATTAGGGAATGACTGAGCCCTTATTTTCTAGGTCTTGCAGGTCACTGAAACCATAAGCAGCCTACAGTGGGTACAGCTCCATTGGCTGTGCCACTTAAACAATGAATAACTCAACAACCCTCCCAGCAAATACTACCTCTACTGCCAGCAGTGTGTCGGTGGTGCTGAGGATCTGCGTGGTCACTCCGCTTTTCGGCATCTTCCTGTGCTTCATCATCCTGATGCTGTACACGATGGCCTCTCACCGGCAGTTCTGGGACAATTCCCGCTACATCCTGTTCGCCTATATGCTGATCAACGACACTCTCCAGCTGTTGTTCACGGTGCTCCTCTTCCTGTTTACGATGACCGGTGTGCGCATGGCCTTTGTCTTCTGTGGGCCGCTGTTGTTCATTTCCAGCGCCACCTACCAGAACACACCCTTCATCCTGGCCACCATGTCTCTGGAGCGCTACATCGCCATCTGTTACCCCCTGAGGCACCAGGAGATCTGCCGAGTGGACAGGACCTGGGTCGTCATCCTGGCGCTGTGGCTGACGAGCTGTATCATTCCCACCATCAATTTTGCTTTGGTGGGCTATTACTCCATCGACGTGTACTCCACCCCGGTCACCTGCGTGACAAAGCTCCTCAACTCCTCCCACATTCAAACGCTCTTCAAAGTCACAGTGAATGCCTTGTTTCTTGCTCTGGTCGCCACCGTGATCCTGTCCACCTACATCAGGATACTGCTCAAGGCCAAGAGGATGCGGTCTGACAAGGCCCCTGTGAACAAAGCCCTGCACACTGTCATTCTGCACGGCGTCCAGCTGCTGCTCTGCATGATGTCTTACACTTATCCTGTCACAGAGGGCCTCATAGTGGTTCAGGTGGGGTGGCTCAGGGAACACATCTCCTTCTTCAACTACTTCTGTTTCATTCTCCTGCCCCGCTTCCTCAGCCCCCTGATCTACGGCCTGCGAGATGAGAACCTGAGAGTTCACATGAAGGGGTCCATACGGTGCTGCTCCACCAAAATTAATCCTAATGCATCTGGTAACAAGTTCATCAAATGAGAATGACTGCAACTTGCGTAGCAGTGCAGCAAAACTTTTTAAAGCTAAATCCTGACAAGACTGAGGTGATGCTGGTTGGCTGGTCCCATCAGTTAAAATAAAGTGAAAATCTTAAACCACTTGTAGATGGTCTTGAGACCCACTGCAATATTCTAGAGAACCTATGCAAAAATGTGTATCCTCACCTGGCTTCTGATGAGCACATCTGCAATATTACAAATGTTTAATTTTACCATCCAGGTAATACTGCTCTCATTCACTCTGGTCTTACTCAGGAAGATGCAGAAAAGCTGATTGATGCCTTAGTTTCTTCACGTATAGAACTTCACTGTAACTGTCTGCTTGCTGATTTGCCTAAGAACTCCCTAAAAATGTCATGTGTGTAAAACAAAGTGGCTAGAATCTTAACTAAAACCAAATTGTCTGAAAATATCACTTCAGTCTTATGTAGGCTACCTTGGCTTCCAGTGGAGTTCAGACTGTAATTCAAAATCCTGCTTATAGTTTTTAAGGCTCTTCAGGGCCTGATTATATTAGTCGGTCATGTATATTCTTTTGCGTAGCTTGCGATCATACAACTGTGGCCTGTTGACGGTTCCAATTAAGAAGCGTTGTTCACTTATGGACAGAGCCTTTTCAGGTTTTGCTCCAAGGCTGTGAAATGATCTTCCAAAGGTTGTAAGGGACAGTGATTCTTAAATCTCAATTTGAAAACTTATTTTGGCTTTTAAGGTTTGAATTGACTGTATTAATTGCCCTGTGCTGAACTTTGGGATGTATTTGAAAGGCACTATATAAAATAAAGATGATGACAATGATAATAATAATAATTATTATTATAGTTGTTCTTGCCACTAAATAGGTGCTTCTAAAGCTAATGCACTGAGGATTTTCATTTCCTGTAATAAAACTGTGTAATTTTAAATACTTAAAAAAAAAGTTTCCCTTTCAATAACATTAGCAATGTCATGTCAAATGTACAACACAGTATCTCATATCCCAATAAAGGACAACTGAAATTATTAACCATCTTAGCAATGTAATATATTTATTATACTCATGGAAGCTTATGAACGTCATTGATTTCTTAATATCTCAATAAACCACAGCTTATGTTCCCCTTAATATGTGTTAATGTTACTTTGTTTCTGTTTACAGCAATCAAGTGTCTTTGTTGTTTTTTAGATATACCATGTATTTCAGATATAAAATCTCCATGGCTACCGATGGAAAATGCAAAGAAAAGTAAAGGAGGGGGGAAACAAAAACATCTTAAAAGTAAGTCTCAATTAACTCTAATTTGTGCTGCTGATTTTATGTCTGTGTGACCTTAATTGGAACTGACCTCCTTATAAATTATATACTGTATATAAAAATAAAATCCAAGAACATATTGTCACAGTATGAAATTCCTCTGGCCTTTGATTTTTCTACCATAAAGGTGCCATAAAATGTGATTCTCCCTCTTTGAAATGCATACAGCAATACTGTGCAAACTACCAGCCAGCTTCAGAAGAGTAATACAGCATTCCCACTCAGACCACTTACTGAGAAAGCAAGCAAACACCAGTTAAGCTGTGAATCTACAGCTGTGTGCTTAATCACCATTTGAATGACATTGCAGGAGAACAAATGCTACCTTTCCAGTAACACGTTTAAGTGTATCTTCATCTCCTAGAAACAAGGACAACACTTTATTCTACAACTGAGTCAATACAATAAAAAGAGATGTGATTCCTCCATATCTTCTTATTTCTGTTTTGTTGTGTAATATCTGTTAAAATTGTGTATAACAGTAATATTCAAATTCAACACAGTTTAATCCTAGGCTATAAATAAATTAATTTTAAAAATTATAATGGAATGTGTCTTTTTCATTTTAAAAATAAAATAAACACTGACTTGGCGTTAATGTAGGACGTGCACTTCTATTTTAGTTATATTTCTTCTCTTAAATCCCTTACATTAGATGATCATACTGCAAAATATCTAGAATACAAATAAAGCATTCTGATTCCATGTAATCATAAAACACATATTCAAAGCAGTAGGAGTATTTTCATAGTTTTTTTGTTTTTTAAAGGAACCAATATTTACTTATTTTCAAAAGATTAGTCATTTAGCTGAGGAGCTTATATAATTTAATGTGGAGATATATTTTCCTAAACCAAAAGGAGAAAAAAAAGTCAGGGGAATTAAACTTCTCTAATGAAGAGCTGTGTAACTAGGAATTTAAAAGTCTTGATGTTTGGACACAACTGCACTTAGAGAAAATACTGTGTGACAACAATGTCCAATTGAACTCCCCATGAGATAGTTCATACTAAAAGCACTAAAGGGAATAACAAAACAGCATATGATATAGGCCAAACAATGACCCAACAGTTTCACACAGATAATCACTCTGTTTAAATTAAGGGAAAGTTCGAATGTTGTTGTGTGTATGACCGCACAGAGATTTGCATCTTTACTAGATTTTACAGTTATTCAATTTCCATCTCCCAGGGTGCAGCGTAAGATTCATCCCTAACAGACTGCTGGCAATTAAATTAAAGCTTTGAAGGAACTGGCAATCAGAGACTATACTTATACCCAAAGCACTGAAGTTTAAAGCTCACAGTACTACCACTTGCTTTTTGTATTGTAGAGTCACATTTTATCTTAAGTTAAGCAATGTTTGCAAATAGGAAGACAGGAATAATGTACCACCTTGCACCACAAGAGGGCAGTAAATATTGTCATCAAGTCGGGATATTGGGAGGCTGTAGGGAGTAGCCTACCACTACTATTATAATTATTATAATATCCTAGATTTAGTTTTCTTTGGACATAATTCATGCATAATTAATCTTAGGATATAAGAGTCACACCTTTTACACAATAAACTGGTAATCAGGGAAACATGAAGCAAATTGCTACATTCATTACAATCAGGATTCTAGTACTATACCTGAAACCCACCTATGAAACTTGTCCAGATATTCACATACATTTATTCTGTGACCAATAAGGATAGTGTCTTGTGTATTTATGCAACTTTCCAGGTTATTCCACAGTAATATGTTGGTACCCCATTGCATTCCTCTGAAATACTACACATCCTGCGAGTGTTGAATTAATGCAAACCATCTGGAGGAAAAACATTATTATGTATTTTCAAATATGCTAGTGAAGCATTCCTAGATGTTTAAGTTGAAGTTGAACTATTTGGGAAAGACATTTCAAAACAAAACAATAAAGGGTGGAACTCAGTTTCATTCCTATCTCTCTTTCCTTGGTTGGCCAAGGAAACTTACAGCAGCAGATGAAAGACACATCATGCTTACTTCCCTTTGCAATCGGAAGTTGTCCAGCAGTGCCATCAGCTCAGAATTGGCAGAAAACAGTGGGACCCTGGTACACCCATCTACTGTCTGGAGAAGTCTGGTCAGAAGTGGCCTTCATGGAAGACTTGCGGCCAAACAGCCATACCTCCGGCATGGAAACAAGGCCAAGCGACTCAACTATGCATGAAAACACAGGAACTGGGTGCAGAAAAATGGCAGCAGGTGCTCTGGACTGATGAGTCAAAATTTGAAATATCTGGCTGTAGCAGAAGGCAGTTTGTTCACCGAAGGGCTGGAGAGTGGTACACGAATGAGTGTCTGCAGGCAACAGTGAAGCATGGTGGAGGTTCCATGCAAGTTTGGGGCAGCAATTCTGCAAATGGAGATGGGGATTTGGTCAGAATTAATGGTCTCCTCAATGCTGAGAAGTACAGGCAGATACTTATCCATCATGCAATACCATCAGGGAGGCATCTGATTGGCCCCAAATTTATTCTGCAGCATGACAACGACCCCAAACATACAGCGACAGTCATTAAGAACTATCTTCAGTGTAAAGAAGAACAAGGAGTCCTGGAAGTGATGGTATGGCCCCCACAGAGCCCTGATCTCAACATCATCGAGTCTGTCTGGGATTCCATGAAGAGAGAGAAGCAACTGAGGCTGCCTAAATCCACAGAAGAGTGCCTTCAAAAACTGTGTGCAAGTGTACCTAGAAGAACTGATGCTGTTCTGAAGGCATAGGGTGGTCACACCAAATATTGATTTGATGTGGAGTTTTCTTCTGTTAACTCACCCTGCATTTTGTTAATTGATAAATAAAATCTATGAACATTCTTACTTTACAGCATTTCTTCACACCTGCTTAAAACTTTTGCACAGTACTGATAGATGTGTGTGTGTAGAAATTGACAAAAGTATTTAGTATCCACCATTCTATATTTCACATTCAATAGAACAGAAGCTTTTGATTTACGATGTAACATACACTACCGTTCAAAAGTTTGGGGTCACTTAGAAATGTCCTTGATTTCCATGAAAACATAAATGAAAAGAGTTTGAATAGGAAATATAGCAAAAGTAATAGGACATCTAGTCATTGACAAGGATAGAAATAATGATAATGAAATAATTAAATAATAGTGTTCTTCAAACTTTGCTTTCGTCAAAGAATCCTCCATTTGCAGCAATTACAGACCTTTGGCATTCTAGTTGTCAATTTGTTGAGGAAACTGGAAGAGATTTCACCCCATGCTTCCTGAAGCACCTCCCACAAGTTGGATTAACTTGATGGGCACTTTTTACGTACCATACGGTCAAGCTGCTCCCACAACAGCTCAATAGGGTTGAGTTGTGGTGACTTGTGCTGTCCACTCCATTATAGACAGAGTGCCAGCTGACTGCTTCTTCCCTAAATAGTTCTTGCATAGTTTGGAGCTGTGCTTTGGGTCATTGTCCTGTTGTAGGAGGAAACTGGCTCCAATCAAGTGCCATCCACAGGGTATGGCATGGCATTGCAAAATGGAGTGTACAAGATCTTCAGTTTCTTGGCAATTTCTCAATTCTCAATTTCTCTTGGCCTTAATTTCTCCAAACAAGAATAGACTGACGAGTTTCAGAAGAAAGTTATTTGTTTCTGGCCATTTTGAGCCTGTAATCGAACCCACAATTGCTGATGCTCCAGATACTCAACTAGTCTAAAGAAGGCCAGTTTTCTTGCTTCTTGCACAACAGTTTTCAGCTGTGGTAACATAATTGAAAAAGTATTTTCTAATGATCAATTAGCCTTTTAAAATGATAAACTTGGATTAGCAAACACAACGTGCCAGTGGAACACAGGACTGATGGTTGCTGATAATGGGCCTCTGTACGCCTATGTAGATATTCCATTACAAATCAGCCATTTCCAGCTACAATAGTCACTGACAACATGAACAATGTCTACACTGTATTTCTTGTATTTGTTATTTTAATGAACAAAACAATTGCTTTTCTTTTGATAACAAGGACATGTCTAAGTGACCCCAAACTTTTGAACGGTAGTGTATATATATTCACTATGTACATTAGCTTGTGTTCTAAAAGTGAGTACACCTGAGCAATTTATAACTATTTTTACCAGAAAGGTGAGATTAATGGCTTGTAGTATGCAACATTATGGTTATTGTCACGACAATTCAGTATGTGGTGTATATCTCATGACACCTTACATTGTGTGTTCTTTAGCACTGATAGTACAGCATTAGTGTACAGGAATAGCTGGGATGTAGCTAGATGGTGGTATTAGGGGCTGGTGTATGAACCGGTGACGGTCGAGTATCTGTGGGCCGGTTCTGATGGGCCGGTATGGGTCAAAGTCCAGGACCGTTTGTTAGTCCCAGTCCGTCCATGCCCTCATTCCTAAACGGAGTTCTGCGTGTGTCTGCGCTGCTCCACCAATAGGATCGGTGGGATTCTGCAAATCTGCGCAGAACTGCGGGAATCTGCGCTACACCATGTCGACCGGGATTTCTCACGCCTGAGCTCAAGTTTCTGAACGGGGCCGCGCTGTGCGCCCGGCACTGGATGTGGGATTATACTGTGAAGCTCCGCAATTTAAAGTTTGTGAATCCAGCATGGGAGATGGTGCCTGTAACGACGCCCGTGCATTCCTAATTTTGAATTTAACGAAGCAAAAGTGCGACAATATATATTCAATTAAGCTGCACATGTGTTTTTACTTGTGAAAATGATTTACCGTCTGCATGTCAGATTGGGTGGAATAGTTACATGTCTGGAAATGCTCAGTGTTGTGGCACTTATGATCCTGACTCTGTTGCCTCCGTCTCTCAGTGAAATGTACACTTCTGTGGAGAATGTGCAACGAGCTTTTGCTGCGGAAAAGGAGCTTCTGACCCATTTAAGGACCTACATTGAAGATGAATCACTAAGATTGAACGACGTCAAGAGGTAGGTGCTACATGAATTCATTGTGTAAAGTAATAGAGGGAAATAAAATAGTAAACTGTTTATTTTAAATTATATTGGCATAGTCTTAGAGATGCTAATTGCAGAGATCCAACTAGCCTATCAATTCTGCACATTTTACTACCAAAAGACCTATCTTTTTTCGTATATGATAAATGTCATATTATTATTAATAATAATATTATATGCAGCTAACTGTAGTGTTTCAGTTATTTGGACACTAGGGGGGCTTTTTATCTGTTTGATGGTAAAACTGAACGCCCATAATCCTATACTAATGTCTTCTGTATTGTAATTTGTTTTCCACAAATGAAGATGATCTTTAATGTGCCTGGCAGGGTACATAAGTGTTGCATTATTCTTGGACCACCCCAAACTCTGCAGCTTGTGTGGGTTGCCTATTGTTGCTTTTTGTCAAATGGTTCGGGGGAGGGGGGCAGCAAACCAGCTTGGAGTTTATTTACAGAGTTTCCTTCAAATCATTATGGTACAAAGGAAAACCTTTCAAACAATTAAACTAAACAAAGTTATGTTTTTACATGAAACAAAGGAGAAAGATCCAACAAGTTATATTTTGTTCCATAAATCTTTGTTCCATTCCTGGAAATTCACCCGTGTATTTGCAGTTTTCACCCCCTTTTTGGTTTGGTATCTCCTTTTCCCATTGAACAGACCTGGATAAGCCAGTTTTGACCAGCCTAGCAGCATGTGTCATCAGTTTCCTGAATTCTTGTTGCATTCACTCAAAATCCCTTGGTGAGGAGCAGTGGGCTGGGTCCCTGTGGTATTCAACAAGAAGACATAATTGACTGTGACATCACACAATACAAAATAAACAGCTCCCCCAAAACAGTTATTAATTTCCTCAGACAGATGTGGTTGTAAAAATGCTTGACACATATTCAGGACTGTTTTCAATCTGAGTATTCATAACCCTTTCCCCCAGCATCTGTAACGTATAGCTGCTGTGTTTGTTTCATTATTTTTTATAACCATTTGTTCTTCTTTACAAATGTTACAATGTTCTCAACTTTTATTTCTATTTGCATATGGAAAAAGCCATGTTTAAATGTGTTGAGTAGGGTCCTAAACTGTGTGAAATAATAGCACAGACAGTTTCCTTTTAATTGCTGACCATCCCAACATCCTTCCAAAAGGAAAACTATTATTGACAACTCCTCAGTTATTGACAGCTGTAATTAGATAACAGGTGGTAACATGAATAATTGTATCAGACTGTGGTTAGTCAATCAATCAAGACTGTTACTTAATATCATATTACACTGTAAATACATGTCAAGCACTCTGAAATCACTCAGTGGACCAAGTGTTGCTCTATTGGGGTTGATTCATATGTCCCATTTTGTTTCAGGTTCTATGAAAAGGTGTCTGGTTTGCACAGTCATGTATACCACAGCTCAGTGACCGCAATGGCTAACCCCCTGGTGGCGTATACACTGATTAAGAGACTACAGTCTGAGTGGCTCAATGTGGTCTACAGCAACGAAGCCCAAGAGAACTCCCAAGGTAACAGTTACTCATCCACATTAGGCATAAGCTGCTCTTACTGGATCTGCATGGAGTAGGGTGTCCAACTCAGTAGGTTTTATCATATGGCTTTCAAGGACTGGCACACTAACAACCTGAAGCCATTTTATGAAAACGGTTCTATTTATTCATGTTTGTTTTTTCTTTTAATATTTTTTGTTGATCTTTTTAAAGCATTTCATGAATATCCACTCAATACAGAATACAGTTGTTATACAGAATATAGTAATAACTAAATGATGTTCTTAATCTTTATTTGGAATTGTAATACTACATTACATTAGAATGGAAGCAACGATATGCAATGTTAAAATATCTGCCTTAATATTATTCAAGGAGGCTTGAGCACCCTGGCTCAGAGACCTTATCTCCCCCCATACACAGGAAGTAGTTTAAAGGGCTGAAATGGCAGTTAAAAATAAATGAGAACAGCTTAGTTTAAACTGAAGTTCTTAAATGATTATTTCAAGGTTAGTGTTGCAGCAAAACTGTTCTCCTCTTCCTAACTGATGTTCAATGGAGGAATACCTGTTTTATTAATCTTTTTTAATGCATTAGACTTGAAAGCAGAAAACGCTTAATAAATAAATATGCACATTAATACATCTTTTTTTTTCACCTGTCTTTTTCCACTTCTTCAAGCCTTCAGGTCAGCCTTTGAGCAAGAAGAGAGTCAGCGGCCGAAGTTTGAGGATGTGGAGGGGGCTGCCAAGGGCTTGATGAGGCTCCAGGATGTGTACTCTCTCCGTGTGGGGGGCCTTGTGAACGGACACTTTCAGAGAGTCACTGCAGGCCAGATGGTGGACATTTACAGACCAGCCATCTCCATCCACCTGTCTGGAGATGACTGTTTCCAAGTAGGGAAGGTGGGCCATCAGCAGCACTGAATGTCTCAGCTCTAATGAGATGCTATCACATGTGATGTCCATTGTTTTACTGTAGAAATTGGCTTTTTGAGCTTGGGGCTTGTCTCCAATGTATTTCACTACAGGTCTTCATGCTAGATAATGCTGTGATCTATTGATAAAGCCCGGTAACTGAGAATTAATTCTCTGTACTTTATGTTAGTGGGTTTCTTTGGGAAGGTGTGCTAAAAGTGTTTCTGGCCGCATTAAGGGGTCCTAATTTCACAGTAGGAAACATCTGGCTTGGCAGTTGGCTGGTACTTCTGTGCAGAGATGGTGGTTTTAATTTTTTTGTTGAGAAGGACAATTCAGTCTCCAGTGTACTGACACTGACACCCTCTTGTCTGTCCTGGTGTGTCAGGTGGCGTATGAGATGGAGGATTACTATCACTCGGTGCAGTGGCTGGAAGAGGCAGCCCATCTCTTTCGTGGCGTGCAGGGTGCCTGGATCCTTGAGGATGAGGGGAACCTGGAGGACACTCTGGACCACTTGGCCTTCTCTCACTTCAAGGTAACACCTATCTGTATTTCCCTCTACCTCTTTCATTTTTATACCCCTCTTCAGGTCTCTCTCTGTCTCTCTCTCATGTCCTCTGTGTTCTTCTCCTCTGTGATTCTGTGTCTCTGTCATTACTGCCTCTCTCTGACTTTCACAGAGACATTTTGACATTGCATTTATCATAACACATTGCTACATTTTGACCAGGGTTGTGGCTTAAATAAGATTACAGACAAGTGATGCCTTTCAGTTTATCAGTGTGACTCTCACAAACCACAACCCCAATTGGAAAAAAAAAATTGGGCAGCAGAACACATTTCTCGCATTCCTGCAGTGCTCTGCAATGATATTAAAATTCACAAGTGTGCACAAAAAAAAATCTGATAACTAAGGCATGTCTAGTTAAAAAAATAAATACATAAATAAATACAAATCTTGTGATTTTTGCTGTTTGATTTGCACTTCTGAAGACTTTTCCTGTGGGAGTATTGTTGGTGCCCTCTGAGGCTAGAGATACGTGGAATGACAATATAGGATCATGCAAAAGGAGAACACGTCCAGTCAATCCCAGAGGAGACCTCACACATAGAGACATAAAGAGCTCTTCTATTGAGTGTCTTTGCTAGAGACGCTCAGCTCTTCGTTTTTCTTATTTCGTTTCAGACAGGAAACGTCTCCTATGCTCTGACTCTCTCCCAGGAGCTCCTGCACTATGGTAAGCTTTATATGAATATATTGAAAATGTTAAAGCAAAGCATACAGTAACAGCTGTTTTTTGTATTTTGCAGAAGACAATTGTGTGGAACTTTCTTGATATATAGTTTAACCTCACATCCAATGAATTGCATATTTGGTAGAAGTTACTTGATTTGCTGGTCAGGTTCCGCATCTGAAGAAGATTTGGAAAATACTCACTTTTTTTCCCCCCTCACCATTTTGCACATGATGATCTATGGAGGGAATAGCACATTATTATAGCCTAGTGCCCTACATCACCACTTGCTGCTTTAACTGTTCACATCATGGGGAGCTTTTAAACTTCTAACTGATAGGTCCAGTCCTCTCAGGGTTGCTGCCTGTCAGAAGTGATATGTGATACGTATAGCACTGTGTAATGCAGCTTATGGGTCCTTAATGCTTCTGCTATAAGGTGTTTTTTTTTTAAAACACCCTTGACAATAGTTATCCAGAATAAAGATTGTAACTGCTCAGAGGTGTGCTTTTGTGTTTAGCATCACTTCTGTCCTTTTAGTCTTTCCTTTTGTTTGGAGTCTGACAGGGATTTAATTTGTTGAACAGTATTATTAAATGTGTTTTTGTCTCAGATCCTTCAAACAAACGGGTTTACCGAAACATTGAAAAGTATGAGAAGCTCCTCTCGGCGTCTCCAGCTATAGATATCCGTGAAGTTGTACTACAGAGACCTAACACCACGTATCTGCAGACCAGAAACACCTATGAATGGCTGTGTCAGACCTTGGGATCACAGGTAAAAAACACATGCTTTTCACTTTGTTTCCCTTTGTTAATGCAGTGGATTGAGCAATTACGGTTGTAATATGGCATTATTGGACAGTTTTCCTTTTTATTATCTTAGCTGATACTCCTAGGATTTTTATATAAAGTCTTTCAGTCTTTAACATACTGTTTTGTTGCCGTCTTTGTGGGGGAGGAGTATTAAATATCTCCTTTTGTTTTTAAAATGAACATGCAAACTAGATACCCAGTTCAGCTGTAGGAATACTTTTTTTTACCTTTTATTTTTTTTCTTTAGTTTAAAACTTTAGTTTAAAGTTTAAAACTTTTTTGAATTGGAAGTTGTTTTTAAAGCTGTGGTGGAAAGTCTTCAGGCTTAACTTTAGCATTTGCGGGAAAAAAAAAAATTAAACACATATTTTATTTCGACATAATAATGAAGTTCATATACTGCCTCTTGTTTCAGCCAAGACATTATGAAAACCCCAGGCTCTTCTGTGATTATTTTACTAATGGTGACTCAAGTCTGATCCTCAAGCCAATGAGACGAGAGGTCCTCAGCCTCCAGCCATATGTGGTTTTGTATCACAGCTTCGTCAGTGACTTGGAGGCAGAGAGCATCAAGGAATCGGCTCAACCTGGAGTAAGTTCACACTGTATATCTACTGAAGGCTTTGTTTCTTGATTGACAACTTTAGCTTAGCTTTCAGGAGGTACCAGAAGTACTGGTAGTCAGAGGTGATGCAATCTTGATGTTAATACTGAACAGTCCCAGTCCCTGTGAGTCACTCATTAAAAAATAAAATTAGATCATTACACTAATACTTCCATTCATCAGACAGTTCCTAACAGTGGAGCACATTCCGAAGTATAAGTGCATGACTGGCAATGGTTCAGAGTAGATCAGAGAAAAGAGAAAGGAACGCACACTGTTTGACACAATGAGAAAGGCTAGATCATTTTTTGATTTACACATCATTTGTACAGTGCCTAACTGCTTCTTTGGCATCTAGAACAAAAGTCTCTTACTTGTGAGACAATATTATTTTTAAAAAAGCAGCTTTGGAGTATTGATTCCTATTTAGGTGATATGCAATATGCAGCTGACATTTGTAGTTTGCAGTTTGCAGGGGCAGTTCGTTTATTTGCCTTGGCAGCACAGTTAAGCTTCTGTTTATTTTAGGAAGTTTCCAATTTTTAACGTTTTGAATCGGGTCTGTTTAGAGCGGGCATTCAGGCTATCGGTCAGGTGTTAGTTTCTTCCTGGGATATCAGGGAGAGCTGTGATTAAACTGGCAGCCAAACAGCCTTAAATTCAGTTACAGACCAGAGATACTGTTGCACTGGGGGCATCAGTTGTTGGTCTGAATCGAGATACTTTAGCATAATTTTCAGCAACTCGCCAAATCCAGTCTGAGATTGTGTAACGTGTATTCAAACTAGTTGACTTTGTTTGAGTATGAGCTGAGTATGAGCAGACATGCAGAAATCAGCACAGGAACCATATCACAACATTTCAAATAATCTTGAGCTTTTTTGATCTTTCAGACACAAGGTTCACCCCTAATGACAGAAATAATTGACTGGCATTTACACTGTCAAGATATCTATGAAGAGAAGAAAAATTAAAGTCTTCTCATTTACAATTTCTGATTTGACTTTGTCATAGACTGCTTGAATTGTACTCACTGTGTCATTCGCTTTAACTGTTTGGGAGGAAGCTCTTCTGTGACTGTTATGTTATTCTTGCTATTTGACACTGCTTTCTTGACCACGCACATATTTGGCCTGGGGGGCAACAATGGAAAGGCATGCCAGCAGATATCAGATTACATTTAGAGCTCCGGGCAAGTTGTAAAGAAGCATGGGGGAGGTGTGAGGTGATTCCAGCTTCAGGCATTGCCTTCTGAAGTAATGTGGGAACTCTTACCTAGAAAATGTAACATTTCCCATGGATTAATTACTACAACAAAGATTATTTTATCTGGTTCCAAAGATTCTGCCAAATATAGAGTAACAGCTGACATTCCTTGGTTAAGTAACTTTTATTCCGTGATTATACTCTCTGTGAGTGTTACCATCATCTAATGGAAAATAAGCCATCAGATTCCAAACACCGGAATGAGTCTGTTCTTCCGGTGGATTGGTGTAGAATCTGCACCACAAAACAAATCCCCTCATCTGCTAGTATAAACCTGCAGTTTCTAAATGTTTTGTTTCTCCCACTTTTCACTTTATAAATGAAATTCTCTGTTTATTAAATTGTGCATGCAAAATCTGACCTTATTAGGCCATCTAATTAAAACCAGACACTGCGTAATTCACGTTTGGGTTTGCTTGGCTCTGAATTAAGGTCTTATCATTTATTCCACTCTTTTTTTGGCTCACAGAGTCTGATATTAGCGGTCTAGGCTCTAGATGTTTGGAACCTGGTAGACTTTAATGCAGATCAAATATTTGATAGTTTCCATTTTGCTAACAGTTCAGTGCTTAATGCTGTCAGCCTGCTACTCCTAAATTGCAGAAACGTCACCACACAAGCCTGGAAGTTAAATATGTGTGAGATATGGAAGCGTATGAGCACACTGTGACAACTAACAATTGTAATGCAAATTTCTTAATTATACATCTAAGTCGTCTTGTCTCACTCTCTTTCTCAATCCTTCAGCTGAGGCGATCTGTGGTGGCTTCCGGCGATAAGCAGGCCACAGCGGACTACCGCATCAGTAAGAGGTACAATAAATAATTAATGCAGACAGCAGGGCCTCGCCAAGCCCTCATAACACTTCTTCTAAACCTAAAATGGACTGGATGATGATGGTATTTGGAAAAAAATAAATAAATGTATCACTGGACAAACATAGACATCAACTCTCCTGCACAGGAACTTGACTTGCTGCTCTAGATGTCTTGACCCCGTTCACACTTATTAGGCCGGCCCTTGGCCACCTCAGATTTAGTCCGGCTTTTTTACTGACCCCATTCACAGTTGAGGTTTTAGGAGGCCTAAGTGCGTTCACATATGCAGCTGAAAGGAGACCTAAAAGAAATGCATGGCGGGAATTAAACAAATCTGCTCAAACAAACCAGTTATGCATGACATTAGGTATGCTTACAGCTGTATTTATAATCACAACTTATTAATATTGATATATGTAGGCTATTGATTGGTTCTATATTTTATTTGAAAGTAATCTTAACCCTTTGCAGCCAAAGCTTTGTAATATAATTTTAAAATGTGCTGGTTCAATGGGGAATCAAATTAAAATATTTCCCTTTTCAAATGTCTGTCTTCGGTTCAAAGTGCTGTTATACAATTCACCCAAAAGCGAAGCACATTTAGTAGGACATCTACATTAAATCACAATTCGTATGCATAAGTTATCAATAGCCTATTGAGATTTATAATCTGAAAATGTGTATTACATACAGTATATAATATATTAGTAGTAGTACTTCAAAAGTGATGTCTCTTAGGTGCTGTTCGCTGCAGGTCTATCTGTCCAATGCAATCCAAGCTGCTGCTCAGTATTTCTTCTCAGAGTTCCTCGGAAAAACTTGCAACTTTTTCTCTGGACTCCACTCTGTTTGTTGTCATTTTTAAAGTCTGATCTTTGCATTTTTATTTTCCTTTTAACTTGGTCTGGCGAATGATTGATACCCATCGAAAGAAGACTGATTGCTTCTTTAGTTATATCCTCATAGACAGCAGTGCTCGTACACAGTGCGTAAACAGTGCTTTAATTTCTGCATCGTCCCAGTTGTTACCTCCGAAGCTGGCATTTGTAATTGTACTGCTCAGCTCAACATAACTGCATGTCGGATTGCATAGTAAACAGCTGGCCTCATTTTAAAATGCATTGATTTGAATTGAAACCTGCTTCGGTTAAATCTGTATCGTTTTAATACAAAATTCAGATAAGTGAATGTTACTAGGTCCCGTTCACAATTTTACAATGCGTTTTATACCTGAAAATGGTATACTGTTGAATTTCAGACTTCAATCATACTTTGTCGAAGAAGAATAAACAATAGCAAGTTTACCAGCTACACACACTTTTATTTTAATTGACCGAGTAGTTTGAACTGTTTACATCATAACTCATTACTTAGCCTATACTTTTTTTTATATATATATAAACATGTAAGCTAGCAAAATGTATCAATACATTTAAGGCTATAGATCGATATGACATTCAAACAATATAGAGAAAATACTGTTTGTCTTATGAAGTCGTGTAAGCTTTTTTGGTGCCTGTGTTTACTTGTGCGTTCCACCGGCCCAGGGCCCGGCACGTTCATATTCACAGTTAGGTTGCCTTTCGGCCGGGTCAAAAGATTTAGGCCAGGTCAAAAAGCTGGACTAGCTTTCACCCAGCCCTGGGCCAGCCTAAATCTCAAATGTGAACGGGGTCAAAGTCATCCATGAGGAAAGGAGCCAGCAATTTTAGGGAACTAACACTGCAAATCCTGCTTTGTCTCTGTCCTGTCTCAAGTGCCTGGTAAAGACTGACATTAAAATCCAGTTCAAGGCAGTTAGCTCTACACAGACGAGAACTCCTTCAGCTGTTTCAAGGCAGAGCTTGCTCCGTAAATTGCATCTATGCCATTCATGTTAACACTCAAGTCTCTTTTCTTGCCAAATTAAAAAGAGTAGTAAGATCAGCACCTTAATGAGAGCATCTTAAAACTCAGCCATCTGGAACTCCCCCCTGCTCTATCCCTATTTCCATATTATTAGAGGGTCTATAAATTATACACACGCTGTCTGTGGAATGAAGGTAGTTTTGAACCTCTCAATAATGAACACTACCCAGAAGCTCTGGTTAAGTCCCTGTTGTTGCACTATAAAAATTATTACAAAGCAGGATGAAAACAGCCTGTAAAAGTAAACGGGGCTCTGTAATTATAAAGGTCTTAAAATCTGTTTATAGAAACCATTTACATACTTGAAATACAGTGTTCCACAAGGCATTGACACTCCCAAGATTGAAATATTTTAACCCAGTTGTTACTTCAAGGAATTGTGAACCCAGGTCCTGCCTCTTGCTTGCTTGATTGTCAATTGCCACCTTAATTGAAGGAATTTTATTGTTTATGAGAACAATATGTGTCCAACTGAAAGAGGAAAAAGCTTATTGAAAGGTCAATTAAGCAGGTCAGAGTCCATTCAGTAGCTGAGGGTTCAGGTGAAATGTACATCTGAAGACTCATAGGTTTCCTCCGGGATCCATTCCCTATAATGTATGATGTGATTACAGTGCTTGGCTGAAGGACACAGCGCACCCTGTGGTGGGGAAGCTGGACCTGCGCATCACAGCGCTGACCGGGCTCAACCTGCAGGTTCCATATGCAGAATACCTCCAGGTGGTGAATTATGGGATTGGTGGACACTATGAGCCTCATTTCGACCATGCCACGGTGAGTGAACCAAGCATCTAGACACCACAATTCTTTAGCATTGAGTTCACATTTGAACATTCATGGCTAAAAAAATTCATTGTCTCGCATTTGTGTTTGATTTCTCTTTTTGTTCTTTAAAACTAGTCGGATTCCAGTCCACTGTACAAGCTCAAATCCGGGAATCGCGTGGCAACATTTATGATCTATGTAAGTGGGAAATCCTCTCCGTGATATGGAGGTCAAATTTAAATGGAGAGAACAGGGTATCAGCCACCTTTAGATGTATTGTTTTGATGCCTGTCAGAAATGCAAAATTAAAAAGGGGTCAATGTATATTAATAAGCTTGCTGGCTGTAATAAAACGAAAAAAGTGCAAAGTAGACAGTACATAAGAAATACAGTATTCGACCATTTTGATGTTAATCAGCCCAAGGCCACAAAAAGAGCTGTTTTACTGTTTTGTGTGCTTTGTGTAGATTCCAGCATATTTCAGCCATATTAAATGAGAATAAAACAACCCTAAATCCCCTGTTTTTATTGTCAGCTCAGCTCTGTGGAAGCAGGTGGATCAACAGCCTTTATCTATGCCAACTTCAGTGTTCCAGTAGTTAAGGTAAAGATACAATTGTCTCTCTTCTTAATATGTGAAGAACTGAAACAAACTTGTTGTGAAGAAAGAATTCTTCCATCTTACACTAAACCATTAAGAAAAATGTCGATCACCAACAAATTTGATTTGGGAATTTCGGATTTATTTGGGAGTTCAGGTACATTCTTGGTACACAGTCCTGTCCCCAGCTGCATTGTTCTAACCTTCTAAGAGTCCATCTGGATACAATATGTGTACAGAATATGTGTTTATATCAGGAAATGGGCTACCCCTGGGATTAACCTTGTGACCTCTGAAACCCACATGGCAGTGTGCACTAAAATTAGGGTTGCAAAGGAACAATGATTTGAGTATCCATTGTGTGCATCTATCATTTCCCCTCAATTTCAACTGCTTAAAACATTATTTTTTTTAGACTGCTTTCAGGAAGTCCTGCTCCTCTGTTTAACAGACAATCTTGCACACTGGGTAACCATGCTTTTGGTATTGCAGAACGCAGCCCTGTTCTGGTGGAATCTGCACAGGAATGGTCAAGGCAACGGGGACACTCTCCACGCTGGCTGCCCAGTCCTGGTTGGAGATAAGTGGGGTAAGTTATTATGCTGTGTAAGGAGTTATTCCACATCTGTGAATGTTATACATAAGCGTAATCATCTTGATGTTGAAAACCTTGTGACCTCTGAGACCATGTGTCCATTCAAATTGAGAACTTTCTGAAAGCATAGATTTTTTTTTGTTATGCATAAAAGCAATCCCATTGAAGTTTAAAAAGGTAACTGAGGGAGTATGAAAACAGTCTGAATCAAGACTAGGCTAGTTTTCTAACTTTTTAAATGACAGCTATAGAATTAGTCAACCCCAAAAGGGAATTAAACATCGAGTCCACATACAGGTAGATGTTAATTAACCCTGGTGATATTACATTATTTCATCAGTGTTATTAAAAACAGAGATAACAAACTTAAACGTTCAACTCCTATGTTTTCACTGTTTTTATAAAATTGAGAAATCGTGTAAATATCATAATGTTAAATTTACAATTGTTTTGTATATGGACTACAGAGTTAATTCATGCTATATATCACTGTCTACATTACACGTAATAAGTGGTTTGAACATTTTTTGTTTATATGAGTATAAATACCAAAAAATATTATAGATTCCGTCCATGAATACAAGATGTTTTCTTTCTCTTGTGCCTTTTACTTATTTTGTGTACTTCTTTCTGGGGGCCTGGTAGAATATGATGGAAAAAACATGTGTGCCACTCAGGTGTATAACTGCTAATGCACAGCACAGTTTATCTGGAAATAAACCAGTGGAGAAAACTAAATAAATGTCTGTTTCCAACATTTATAAAACATTTCCCCATATTGGAGAGTGAGATCCTCTTCCATTAAAATGCCTGAACGTCTTTTGTGCACTGCTTTGAAACAGGAGCCAGCAGCAGCTGTGTCTTACTGCAGAAACATTATGACTGCTCAGTAAACATCTGGGTCTATTACAACTAGACTGTGTGGATAAGAGTCAGCCCAGCTCTGGACAACATGGATAGGCAGGGTTGCTGCCTTCTGATGTACAAAATGTGCACTACTTCTGCTCTGTGCCTATTCTCTTGAACTGTGGCCCCTAGTGTTCTTCATTATGTATACTGTGGAGAATTATATACTATAATTATTTTAGTTGAAAAAATATTTTACAAGATCACACTCTTGCTACATAGCATTATATGTTATGTGTTAATACTTTGGGTATTTTACCAACACATATATTTTTCTTCTTTATAAACAAATAAATACATTAAATTTAAGAAGCCTGTTTAAACAAAAGCTTTAATCAAAAGTAAACTGTCCATTTATGTGCTCCTTGATTGAAACCAAGTCTGAGTGTCTCCATAGCAGCTGTTGTCTGTCTTTGTCTCTGTCTCCGTTGGAGCTCATCTCCCTGCCTTCTCTATTCCTCCAGTGGCCAACAAGTGGGTACATGAGCACGGCCAGGAGTTCCAGAGACGCTGCGGCTCCAATCCAGACGAGTGAGGAGGAGACTGGGAGGCGGTGGGACCGGTTGGAGTACAAGAACCATCCTTAGAGCTGGAGCTGTGTGGGAACGGGGGAGGGGGGAGGACACGGCTTCGGACAAGACTGCCATGCTGATTGGAGGGGCCTGCTGGAAGAGGGGCTGTCTGGATAGGACTGGAGGGGGAATTGGCTGCCAGCCAAGCAGGCAAGCCTCGGCACTCAGAGGGAGGGGAGGGAGGGGAAGGAGCGTCTTTGCAATCCGGCTCACTCTCCAGCTGGGGAGGGCTCTACTGTCAGTGCCTGGTGTGATTTCAATTAATTTGTTGAGGCAGTTTGTCCTAAGCAACATTCTGCACTTTTGAAAACAAACTGCATGTGTAGGGATTAGCTTAGCTGAATCATGATTTTTTTCTGGTTCTTTTTTGAGTTCCTCATAGACAATAATCATAAAAAATGAATACAGCATAAAACAGAATAAATACTATAGTGACATCTGTTACTGAGTTGCAGGAAACTACATTTATGGCGAATTGCTCAGTGTTTCAGTGCCTTGACAAAAACAGACAGTGAAGAGAACGTAAACTGTATTTAAGTGTAGCAGTATTACATTCGGTGCTCTCATTGGGATTGGGATCATCGTGTTTATTGTCTAAAACTGTGTACAATCTCAGGAATATTCTGTGCTTGTTCTGCCATTTAAGTGTCTTGCCTGGGTGGCAGGGTGGTTTCTTGCCTTTCTCTACTTTACTTTTTTTCATTTTTATTAATCCCAACAGTCCACCCTTTTTAAGTTATTAATGCGTCTTGTCATGGTTTGTAACATGCATGTTCCCCTGTAATGGAAAAAACATCTGCACTGTGGTTTTCCAGACAGTATAATATAAATCTGTATCAAAAGTTATGGATTTAGTGCAATAATACTCTGCAGGAGGAAAACCATTACAAAATGTGGTAGGAGTAGTAGGAGTAGGTCATAAATTTAGGACAGATAAAGATTTAACAATCAGTGAGAAGAAGGGCCATTTTCTGGGGCAACTAAAGGGGCGTTTCAGTCGGTGTGTCTCTAGGGCTGACATTCCTGAAAGAGTGACAGCCGGAGATAGAGAGAAAATCCCTGCCCGCAGCTCTGAAAGCTATTATTCCACGTTTTTGACACGCTACTTCTATGACAGAGCAACCACGGGCGCTCAAAAACAGATTACTCTCCTGACAGGAGGGCTTTGTACTCTGTTGCATTCCTAAACTATGGTCCCCGATTGTTCCCCAGGAATAAAAGGAGGCCTTATTCTGACATATTGACCAGAGGAGGTGATAGGGTTGGGGCTTCACAGCTGATAGAACAAGGTTTTTGTAGCTTTGAAAGTCCTTTGAAAGTAGAAGAGCCAAAAAAACGATACTTTCATGTAAACATTTTAACCCTTTCTGTACCATTTTAATTTTTTTGTATCAATCTGCCCAACTTAAAACCAATACACACATATATACATTTTTAAGTTTTTGGACTATTTTACTATTAATATGAAGTTGGATTGAGTCACAAGTATTCTGGATGGTTCACTGTATTTCGCTATTAGGGTTTGTTTCCTAGACCCACATTAGCACTAGTTATGGACCATCAAATGCAATGACGGTTTGAGTTGCTCCCACTTTTTGGCAGCTAAAATGCTCCACAGTATACTGAAATTATGATGCAAGTACAAGCAGCAGGTAACAATCATAACCCTCCATAGCGCCCCTCTCGTAGTTCCCTCCTTCCAGCAGTAATGCTGACACACACTGCTTTTGAAATGATGATTTCATTGCCAGGAGCTGTTCATACCCAAGATTAACTCTGCTCACAGCTCCTGGATACAGACCAAGAGGTCTGGGTTTGGTTTGCCTGTCTCCTTTACAAGCCCTTTTTCCATAGAGCTCATTATTTCCGTTAGTTCAGAAACACTGAAATGAAACCTCCATGTAAATTACACAGAAACAATGGAATGAGTCGGAGAACCACTGCTGATTAAAAAAGGAGGGAATATAACGTTCTGGATTACTGTCTTCTCAAATAAATTCTTTGTATGTATGTATGTAAATTAATAAAATTGCTTTATTTTTAAATGCAACTGCCAAAACACTTTGTAGGTCAATTTTTAATATCAGTTGTTTTTAAGCCGAGGCTCAAAATATGAAGTTATGCTATTTGGCAATACAGCTCTTGAAATTAATTATAATGAGATGCTAACCAATGCCAAATTGGATTGATAACTATATGCTACAAGTGTAGTGACTGTAATATCTCTGATTAAATATGTTTTTGCAATGTGATACATCCCACAGTAGGGTATAATCTTGACCAATTGTTACAAAAATTCTGGCAAAAACCGTTGAATATTATTTTCTCGTCCCCAGCTGACGAGCGCTGTTCATCTTGCCTCTGTTTCTAAGTGAATTCTCCATAAGCAGCGCAGCCGTTGCCAGATTCTCAGTAGTATCGCTGCTCCCAGGATAATTGGTCTCTTGATATTGATTAATTATATCACCTGATTTAATTTTCTTTCATTATCCCTTTCCTATCACATTAGCTAGGAGCTACAGCTTGCTTTCATGTAGTGCAATATGAAGATAAAAGGCAGGGCTATAAATTTAAAGCTTTCGTGAAGATTATGATACAAAAGGAATATTTGATTGTACATAGTACACTGGGAATTACACTACCTGAACATGAACAAGTAGAAACATATCAATTGCTTTACAGTGGAAACAATTCTGCCTGGATTCAATTTCATTCAGAAATATGAGTAATTAAAATTGGAAGTCAACTGTGTCAGCCTGGAAATGCAAAGTGAAAAGTTGCAGAGGATTTAAAAAAGCAGAACTATAAAGGAAATTACAGAACAAGTTTGGAGTTTCTATTGGGTTGCTATGGAAATAGGATGACTATTTGCCATTTAACCCACGACAGCAACAGCTGTACTTTGAATTGTACTATGAACTTTTTTTGCGGGAGTGAGAGGCTTTAATGGAAATTATTATTATGGTGGGTGCCACAGACATGGATACTGTCTGAAAGAAAAGAAAAAATGTTTCCATTATTAACTTTATATGGACTTTCTCTCATAAAAGTTGGCACTGTTCTTGTTTTTTTGTTTTGTTTTGTTTTTTGGAGGATTGGCAGCTATTCTGTGCATTGATCAGCCAACGAGACAGATATTTTAGTTTATCTTCACATAATTTATTATTTCTCAAACCAAAGACTAATGTTTCTAATTTAATCAGCTAGGAGATAATATATTTTATTAGGCAAAATGACATTCTGGAAAGTGATGAAGCAGTCTATAATATTTTTCTTGACGTTCACAATTTGTTTTTATTATTATTTACCAGTCATTAACTCTGCTACATTTTGTCTGTGTCTATATTTTTGTGGCACCACATGGGAAATGTGGAACACTGCCTCTTACATTTTCTGTGTACACACAACATCCGCTCCCTCCGGACAGTGCAGTACATAGACCGCTGATTCATATGGCAGCAGGGGAGATATTTTGGCTGCACAGAGCTGAGCCCTTAGCAATCCCCTCCCTCATGCAGCTTGTAGCAGTGACTCCCGTGTAGGATGATGTCAGAATCAGAGACACTGTCAGAAGGGCAGTTCTCTTCCAGAACTTTCTTGGTGCTGCTCAGTTGAAGCTCACTCAGTTTTTAAATGTATTCTTATTTTTCTAGTGTGTGTTGTTTAGTGTAGCATTCGTGGGTCCTTTCTCCAACCTATTGGAAGCATACATTCTGAGTATTCTGGAGACAGGACTCTGCATATAACAGGAAATATTTAAAAGCATCCCAAGTCCTTACTTCCTAGATATTGGTTAGTTAAATGTTTTTTTTTGAGTTTTAAAACAATTTTAGTTCATGTCCCTCATATATGGAACAGGATAAAGTTTGGGCTTCAGATTGTGGGTTTAGCTGTTGGATATGTACTGACACCTTGTGGCCAGTTGTTTCAGGTACAGATGAAAGTTTGAACAGACTTTCACTGCAGTTTCTGGTTACCATTAATTGTTACACTTAATGAAATTCCATTTTATGTTACATTATTTAAACAAAAGAGTGGGCCAAAATTAATACTGTTCCGATCTGGGAAACAAATTGCATGTTGCATAAAACACCTTACCTTTTAAATAACTATTAAATAGAGTAGTTTGCCCCTTAATTAGCATATTGACTGATGTGTTAAAGTACATTATGTAAAACAAACAGGTAACAGGTCTTGAACGTGCGTTTTATGGTATTGGTCACAAGCTTTAATATAATTTATGGATAGAAGGATTTCCCTTTTATAAAGAAACCCTACATTGAACAGAACAATGCTGCCACCTTGTGGTAAACATAACAGATTATTTATGGTTAATTTAAGTACATGTAAAAATATATGCTTTTCAATTGAAAGCCCAAGAGGATCAAGTTTGCTACATTTGCTTACAGGAGTTTTTTTACTTTATTATTCTTAAAAACCAACCATGAGATACACAATCCGGCAATGATACTAGTCACTCAAGAGTCCAGGGCTAGAACAGCAAAAGGCATCACAGAAATCAGAAAAAATGAAAAAAGGTAAAACTAAAGGAAATCCCTGCATTCTTGAAAAGGCAAAACCTTGAATAAGGTCATGGCAACAGAAAGGTATTTTGCTTTGTAATATTACAGTAGTACAATTTACATTAATAATAATAACAATACCAAAAAACAAAAAAGCCAAAGCAGATTCTGTAGCTGAAATATCTGCCCTTTTGTTTGCCCATCTAAATCATGACTGCCTTTTGTAGGTTGTTTTATTGTTGAATGGAGACTAGTCTGATGAGGGACGTCACAGTGGCCTCTGGCGCTTGTTATTTACACAGTAATTCAGTGAGGAAGGCTATTAGCAAGCTGGAAACACGCTGAAACAAAGGCAAAGGAGATCACAATTAGCAGGACATGTAAGAAGTATTTTTATTAATTTGTTTATTTGTTAATGTTGGCAATAATTAAGGGCTTCCAAAATTTTCCTCCAGCTATTAAATCTCCAGTATTGTACAATAATAAATAAAAGTCCGTATGGAACTTTTACCACTTGCGTTTGTCTCCTTAGAGCCATTAAGTGGTGGAAGAATACATTAAGCAAGGAGAGGGATGGGCATGATGCATCAGTTATTTTAAATACAACATTGATATGACTACCATAGTTATGATACAAGTAAAACACAGTGAATAGCTCGACATTCGTTTCTTCTTGATGTTGTAACTGTGAGACATAAGGCCCCCCTATGGCACTATCAAGTGTTTAAATTTACAGCAGAGCTCTGAATGGACTCATCAAATAGGCATTCATATGGCCATGTCCCAGCAGAATGGAGTTCATTTCAGGAATTTCAAAATAAAACAACAACAACAACAACATCATCATAACCTCCGAGTGAGCTACTGAATAGAGGAGGGGTAAAAATAATGTTTTCTATTACCATGTGGAATACAATGTTAATCTAGAAAGGTTGTACAGAAAAATACACGGAGTGTATAAAATATTTGGAACACCCACTTATTCAAGGAAAAATAGAAAGATTACAGGTGAAAGCTATGATCCCTTATTGATCTTTAATCAGTGTGGATGAAAGGGAGGATGACAGATTAAGGAAAGATGTCATGACACAACCGAGACATGGAGTCATTCAGAGGGAAATGGGCAAGACAATATTTAAGTGCCTTTGAAGGGGGTATGGTAGAAGGTGCCAGGCACACTGGATTGAGTGTGTCAAGAACTGCAGCACTGCTGGGTTATTCACACTCACCAGTTGCCTGTGTGTATCAAGGATAGTCCACAACCTAAAGGACATCCAGCCAAGGGCAGGCCAGTGGTCAAAAATGGCTCATTGATGAAAGAGACCACAGGAGTCTGACCCAAATCGTGCAGAGCAACAGTCGGGGTACAGGTATGGCTGCCTATGAAGTAACCAAGTTCTACTTTCAGCAAAACACAAGAAATTGCAATTGCAGTGAGCTAAGGAACAAAAACACTGGACACTGGAGAACTGGAAAAACATTGCCTGGTCTGATGAATCCCATTTTCCTGCTATCCATCAGCTAATGGAAGTTTTCAGCAGGATAAAGCCCCATGCCACAAGATCAGGATTGTCCAAGAATGGATCCACAATCATGGCAGTAAATTCAGCTCAGTGGCCTGCCCAATCACAAGATCTCACTCCAAATGAGCATCTGTGGGATGAGATCTCTTACCAGCCACCTTGACACAACTGTGGGAAGCATTGGAGTTAACATGGGCCAGCAACCCTGTGGAACGCTTACAACACCTTGTTGAGGCCATGCCCCGTTGCATTGATGCTGTTCTGAAGACAAAAGGGGGCGCATCTCATTATTAGGAAAGTGTTCCTAATGTTTTATACACTCAGTGTATGTATCCATTGTTGGAAAACGTGTGTGAATGCTCTTACAGCATGAAGTTTTCCACTTTATGTATGTAATACATCAACCACTGCACTAGTGGATTATTAAAAATATATGCATATAGGCAATGATATCCTATGCTACTCCTCCCAGTCTTCCCCCTACACTTTGTATTGTCACTCAAGATGGCGGAGGTTGGTGAAAGTCACAATCTGGATTTTGAGGATGAAGAATTATTGGACGGGATTGGAAGTAGTGCATTCCCAAAATTTGATTGGAAGCAGAAGTCAGCTGTCAGCACAGTGTCCATGCCATTTTTCTCTCTGCCAGTGGGGGGTGCTGCAGCTGGGAGGCAGCATCCTCCACTTATGGCCAAGTCTTAACTGACTCGGTAAGTCTTAACATAACAACAACAAAGAGGCTCACTGATGGGAAAACTGCACCTCTTACCACTGGAAACCCCCCTTGGCTTCTGTGAACTTGTGACGAACCATAAATGTTGCCAGAGCTTCAGCTACCTGGAAACGAAAGAAAGAACATTTACTGAAACACAAAATCTGAGAAGAATAACAACCACAACCTATATTGTATATAGTGGTCTCAGGAGACTCCTCTCAAGGCACTGGCCAGTTAATATTGAATTAAGTAACTCCAGAAAGTCCAATACACCTCTACCCCAATATAACACGGTCCTCAGGAGCCAAAACATCTTACGGCTACAGGTGAAACCACTTTGTCGAATCTGCTTTGGCCTTGAGCATTTCCGGTATTAATAGTCAGGAAATCGTTTTTGTTAGAACTGACACGGTGTATGCAGTAAATAAATTGTTTTACAAAGGTTAAATTATTTCTCCTTTCGTTAATTACATTTTTTTTTTTTTTAATTAAAATTACTACATACTACATAGTGTATTAACAGGTACTAAACACTGCTAAATGCAATCATGTGGGCTGAGTTTCATCAACATCAATAATTTGGTCTGCGTGTAATGCTGAGGAAAATGCTAAATTCACATAAAATATCAGAAAGCACTTAATTGCATATCCTTACACTTTGTTGTAAAAAATGATTTGGATATTTTACCAAATAGGAGCATGGGCCACTTTGATATACGCAGATTAAGTACTATGAACCATTAACCATTAAATAGTTTGAAAAAAAATTGGAGATCTGAGTTTTTACTTATAGAAAAGGTTTAAATGAAGGCAAAGTAATCAACAGATTTAAACTGTCAACATTATAAAACTTTAAATATTGCAGGAAAGTTGTTTTCTTGCAATGAAGATCAGGGTGAAAGTTTTAAAATGTTGTAAATGTCGTCAGCTTTGTGTTTCTACTTTCAAAACCATTTTTGCTTTACCACGTTATTTTTGAAATTCACATTATATCAGATAGAGTTATATCGAGGTAGAGGTGTATAGAGGTTAAGAAGCCACTAACTTTGTCTCTTGTCAAAGTTAAAGCATTCCTCAGTCCTGTGGCATGGATTAAAAGCCTGGTGATTATAGAAATACATTTAAATTTAAAGAATGCCCATTAAGTGTCTTTTTTGGTTTTGGTCACATGCTTATTCTTGTAGTAACAGCATTGCTAACTCATGATAATCTAATAATTCTAGGTATTTTCTTATTCTACAGATCATGCAGAACAAAAATGACAGTGCTAAAGAAAAACTGAAACTATGAAACTGTCTTGTGTGACAGTTCAGCTTCTTACGGTTAGACTATTGAGGCAGCACATGCTATTTGAAGAGAGCTGATCCTGTAATGCTAAATGGTTTCATACTGGTTTGTCCCTCCAGCTTAGGCACCATCACTTACTTTTTCTGGGGCGTCCTCATGTACCGTATGTCCACACTGAGGGAGGACCTGCATCTGAAATTTTCCTGGAGGAAGCAGACATTTTTCGAAATAAATGCATTATTTACAGCATATTATTTCAGCTAATCACTGATTTCAGATCCATCACAGTAACCACCTGTTGCCTCACGTCAGAACCACGTTTAAACACAGTTTAAATCAGCCAAAGACGGAACTGCCTTACCTTGCATCTGTCCGATTGTGAGATCTTTATCCAGTCTGTCAACACCTATAACGATGAAACAGACTTTAAAACACTCAGCATAGATACCCCACATTCTTAAGAATTTTAAAACATTAATTTTGCAGTTTGTGGGACAGCTTCCCCCCCACCCACTATAATTTCTAAATGTATAAGAACATAAGCATTTGTATATCTGAGAGCATCACCCCCCACCCATAGACAACAAAGCTGTCAACTTTAAGCTTATTTGAAATCACACGCCTCAAGTCCTACCAGTATAAAAGCCTTACTATCACATTACCTGCTAGCAGCAGCAGTTTGGGAACAGAGCAGCTGAGGAAGAGACTGGACAGCCCCCTGAACCAGCCATCCCAGTACTTCTCTGTGTTGGCCAGCTCAATCCTCCATGTGTACAGGCACTCCTTCTTCACCTGAGCAAGAGAAGACCAGTCTCAATCAGAACTGATCCATCCCTCTGGTCCTCACCCCTCTAACTCCACAGAACCAAAGGGTTAACTGGTTCACAGGTTTTAGCAAAACCAAGCCAACATGAGTCTGGATAAAAGTTTCTAATATTAATTAGAAACTTATATTGGTTTCTTGTTATTGTATTTGCTGAAGTTAACCATTACCTCCAGATCGTCATCTTTCTTTCTTTTATTGTTAGACTCTCTCTCCTCTTCCTCCTCCTCCTCTTCCTCGATTATTCCCTCAACGATGCTCTTGGAGATAGCAGGGCTATCCAGGGGATCCTCACACCTACAGAGAAAACAGCACAGATCCTCTTCTTTAGACAGAGACTGCTTTAAGCATATCCGTTAAATGCCAAAACAACAATAAAGGAACTGATGATCAAATGTATCAAAAGTCTTAAAGCAGCTGATTTGAATAGTCACCTGCAAAAAATTACCTTTAAGGTATGCAGTATAGAAATGAAAATAAGGTGTCTAACTATTTTATACATTTTGCCTCAAATATGAGGTGTGATCAATCAGAATAGCTTGTTTATTAAAGATGTTTCTTCAACTCTGAGCTGAAAGAGACTTACTTTTTAACTTGTCCAATCATTGACACACGTGCAGACTCGATGTTCCTGATCTGTCCACTTTTCACGCTGCAAGAAACCAAATGGAAGACATTGGGATAATATGCATTTTCTTATGTACATAACAAACAAACTAATCGATTTTTAGATTTCTTTACAAGTTTTCTTCCATTCCATTATCTGCAAATTCTCAGAACACACCTCCATTCGATGGCATTTTCCACAGATTTGAAGGTTTTTGGTCGACTCCGCAAGAAATTCTGCATACTGTTTAAAGCATCCATTGCGGTCCCTAGATAAGAAATAAGAAGCATCGTTCATCAGCATTGTGATCCGTCTACCTGAAAAGGCTGATTTCTAATTATTTTTGACAGACTTAAAAAGTGCAATAGATCTAATTAGTGCCCACCCCTCCAACTAGTAAAAAAAAAAAAAAACTCCTTCCTCTCCACCCCCCTAACACCCAAGAGAATAGTACAGAGGTCACTGAAATTACCTTCCACCACATCGATCACACAAAGGCCGAGCAAGGATGGCACGTGATTGGCTGCTGCTGTGTGCACGGCTATAGCACCACCCATGCTGTGACCGATCATCATGATTGGTGGAGGATTTTCTCCATACAGTGCTTCAACCACCTTACCAATGTCCCTGGGAAATACAAAATTAAGCTTTTTACACACAATATTATTTTGAATATTCAGATCATTTTCATCCATGCAGACGGGAGAATTAAAAAGACACCTAAATGCATTGTTATGTAAGCTTTGAATGAATGAACTGTTACCCTTTTCTCAAGGCCTGCCATTTAGTGGAAACATAGCCCCCCTTTTTGTGTTAAGATAATACATGAAACAAGGCAACAGTCAAGGCATCCCATCAGGGTACATCAATAACAGATGGCTTTCTTGGCATCTCCCTGGCTTGCTAGAGGTGTCTCTGTGACCTTTAAAATAATTTTGCAGATTCAACAACAGTGTTTGCCAGTGTAGCAGACAGACATTCTCAAAATAAAAAAATCACTTTATCTGAGTACAGAACTGAACAGCTTGTATCACTTCCTCAAAAAAAAAAAAATTATATATATATTGGGGAATTTACAGAAAATATCTTCTAATCACTGAAAAACGTATTTCAATACTAACTTAAAAGGAAACTAATGGAGATCACTGTAGAATATTAAGCCAATAAAAACTCGTAATGCTTTCCTGTAATTGCCTGCTAACAAGGTGCTTCTGTCTACACCTGCTGCTTCAGTGGTCAGATCAAGTGGCGTCAATACTCTCTTTTGACAACCCTAAATATCAGGTTAATTTTGAGTAAATATTTAAGCCAATAACTTACTTGGCCATGGTTTCTGCTGAAAGGTCATCGCAATTTTTTACTTTTGTGTCACCTATGAAAGAAAAACAATTTTAAAATTAAAGAGAACTATACTTTATATGTTCTTATAAAAGCCTGCTCTGTCATTTCAACAATTAAAGCATGCTGTTCTCAGAAGTGGAATACTACTATTACTACTACAAATTATAATAAAATAAAAACGTATTTTCATGAATTTTCTACAACTCTACAGCTGTGGAACACATAATTGGCTCAGCTTGCATGTATGGGACCAGTGAAGTCAAATCTATCGGTGCTCCCAACTGTCCTTGTCAGTATTCCCAGGTAGGGGTGGACACATGTCTCAATCTGGGCACGAGTAGCAGGGTTCCACGCACTTGGACTATATTATTTTTATTGAAAGAATGGCACCACAGAGAGAGGATAGTAATCTCTGGCAGGAACTTCAAACAATCCAAATCTCTTACCGTGTCCCCTTAGGTCCATAGCCACCACCCTGCAGCTGATCCGGTTAAATATCACCGCCTAAACACAGAAAAACATTTGGATTACTTTTTATTAATCACAGTCTATCGAAAAGGAACCTTGAGCACATGAACTGCTATTTCCCCATCTAATTGCCACGTACAATTTCAAGAACACTCAACCGAAGATCCTAATTTCCTCCGGAGGAAAAAAAAAAAAAAGTAAAACAAGATCAGTTATGAAACAAAACTCTCTTTATTAATAGGTCAGATAGAAAGTGTGCTCAGGCAAAATATGTAATACTTGAAATCAAAGTGAGGAAACCAGATCAAGCCAGCAAATGGAAACATTAAACTGTATACACACAAACAGAGTAGGCCGACTGACTTGCTATAACTCTGCTTAGACCAACACATTTTCATCTGGGTCCAAAGCGTCTGCCCAGAAATAGACTCATTGCATGGCACGTCACTGTAACAAGTTCCCCACACAGAAATCTTCGAGCAAAATCATTAGATTTATTTTTGTTGAATTGAACAATATATGTGGCAATTAGGCAAATGTTACCATTGTTGAGATTGTACAAGTTAGATTAGGGTGCATGATCCTTCCTAATTACCAAATCATTCTTGTTGTACGCTCTGAAATCACAAGGTTATTAAACTACCTGGAAAGCAGCCTAACAGGGTGAAAATGTAATTGATTAAATATAAAATGACAGCTTGCTGTGACTTACGCTGAAGACTGCCCATGACAGAGCCGAATGTCCTCCGCCGTGCAACAGCAGCAGAACCGGGCCTTCTGAACCACTTCTGTAGATTCTAAAAGTGTGTGATGTAATTAAGGGCTCCAAACAGGCCTCAGACAAGCAGGTAAAGAACAGCACAGTTTAAATACAACAATTATTACAAACTACTAAAGACATAAGTGTGTGTGCATTGGGGGAAGCACTAACCAAGAATACAGTAACCAGTATACAGAAAAGATCTCTTATTAACATGCATTTAAACCAATCACATGAATCAATGGATATAATACTGTTTCTGCAAAGAACAAAAAATGAGAAATGCAGCATATTTTAACCACAGCCTCATTTCAAGAACTGAAGATCACTCCATGTTGAGTTGATGGGGAGGAATCGTGCAACTTTGAAAATTAACCTACTTACAGTACGATTCACTGCCTTGACACTGATATGACTGAGTCAGAGTTGACGGTCCTTAACCAGAGGTAGCTTTCAGAGGTCTAATCAAACATTATCTGTAAGTCACATGACACACTTCCAGGCAATCTCTCCCAAATACACAATACCACACACAGAATCTTGCATATCCCAACCCTCTCATTAATACTTCAAGCACCCAAATTAAACAATTTCACTGGATGGAAGAGGATATATCCTTGCTGGTTTCATCTTCAACTTCCACATCTTCCATACTCTCAAAGTACTGGCTCCAAGGAACAGGCGAAAAGTCTCGTTTTCTCCCAGGCCTGTAAAACAGTTGCAGAACACACGCTGTCAGCGACAAACTTCTTTCAATTTGGGTAAGATGTGGCAATCTATAGTGCTCAAAAGACACGGATTTGACCGGTCATTTAACACATCATTTGTTTGGTTAGTCCACATTCACATTTCTTACAGGAGTTTCGCAAACTTATGTGAATCTATGCATTAGTTCAGAAAGTACATCATGGACTAAACGCTGTTCCAAAGATTCCAGGTGAAAACAAACATAGTGGATTACATTGTAGTTAGATTATGACCACATTTGCTTTCTGAAGTCCACAGTCGTTTTAATTAATGACATGGATTGATTTAATGTGACTGTAGTGCTCTTAAAAAGTGGAAAAATAATTAGAAAGGGCAGCAAGCTGGTCAGTTAATACAATGTGCATTTCGGCAAGAGGCTACATCCCAATAGGTTCTTCACAGGTACATAGAGGGGTGTGTGATCGCAGTAAACAGGCAAGTTAGGCTTAAGGTAAGATTGAAGGCGACGTGTGTCACTGCAGCTTTAATTATGAAAATATGGACCCTCCCCTTAGATTAGGTATTGTGTGTTAGGTCATTGTAACCTCGTTATTTCATACACAACACTGGGGGTAATTTTACAACATTTACATACAGACAGGGAGTATCAAGAATGAGAAGAATGGTATTCAATATCCTACACTAATTAAGTATACAGTACAACCATTACATTATCGAGGGATGGGTTTCTTCAATTTACATGGCTACATAAAATGCACATCTTGTCATACCCATTTCCACAGCAGTTAATACTAGTACACTTAAAATATCATTAGTGCATTCAAACTGATTGTTGCGAGAGGTGTTTTGTGTTGTTTTTCTTTAGCACTACGTCTCGAATATTACACTTGATACGAAACAATGATTATTGCATTGCTGTGCTAACTTAATATTATTGTAGACGACCAGCCAAGTTGACAACGATTCTCACGGAAGAATATCGCAGATGCAAACGGCAAGTTCAACGGTAGATTTATTGTACATTCATTTTCCTTTGTAGGCTAATAACAAATCATCAGTTATAAGCATTGCTTTATGAATTTCATTGTAAAACTCACCCCATTCTCATTTTAGATCCTGACTGAAAACCACCTCCTCCTCCTGGTACAGGAGGTCTGGAAGACAGTCGATTTAGATGTAATTGTTTCTCCATGTTGCTCACTAAGGGTTTTATTACGTTAACAAAAAAGCTTTCCTTAAGATACTAAATATACTTTCCCCTCCCCTTCGCTCCACTCGATTTAGCCCCCAAAACGCACTAAATCGTCCGCAGTTCAGATTGCAACAGAGATTAAAAAAATGTTCCTATACATTGACGATCTTCTCCCACAGCAGCGCCGTGTTGCAGCGCAGCACTCTGGGGGACGTAGTCACTGCGCAGAACACAGTCGAGCGTTTCGCATCAAGAGCACTACAACTCCCAGAGTGCACCACAAACCGCCTGTTGATATCATGACGACAGGAAAAAGATGACGTAATGCTTCAGCCTAGCAGAGTGATTCCCAGCTAGTGTAGCGTTGAAGTATAACAAAAATAAAGTTGAACATGTAGAAACATGCATATTTGTTATTGCGATGTTGATTAATCAGTTGAGCAAGAAATGAGAATAATTATTACATTTTTCAAAGATAATTGAAATCATAATCATAATTACACAAATCATATTATAATTATCTAATTTGAATATGATCTCATCACAGTGTTTATATTATATATGTTGTTTGTTTATTTAGAATATTTTAATATTACTGAATATATTACTGAATAATGTGAAAAACAGAAAGATTTATTTGCATTCATGCGATTGTTTCTTGTAATGTTATCGACCATTGACAAGTCTCACATGTTTTCCTCCTACATCCCACAATGCAACGGGCCCTTAGCGGCAGTGAAGCGGTAGGCGGCGGGACAGAAGAAAGAAGTGGGAACGGTTTTGTTGTTGCTCAGAAACAGATAAGGACCCTGTTTTCTGTTTGGGAAGAGAAACTGACACCTTGCTAACCATGAAATGATATCACCAGCGAACCTTACGGTGTATAACTTAAGGGAAGGGACACATGCACGCAATGAAGAATAAGAAACTAAAATCCAGCAAAGTGGGAAGCAAAAGAAAGAAAGGTAGTTCATTTAACTTATTATTAAGATTGCAGACCGACTCGGCTGTTGTGATGCTTTCATTCAGTGACACGTGAAACATTTACAAAACTAAGTTAATGAGAGTTAACTAATCACTGACAATGTCCGAAATATATCGCGAATACAGTTTGCCTGTGATGCAGAAACCAAAACTCACCTGGCATTTGATTGTTTTGTTCCTGCACGAACAGAAATGAGCCAGTGTAAACTTTCTGTCTTTATGTTTTGCATGAATATTTTAGGCACGTTAACATTTTAAAACTCTTTTGAGGTCAGTACAATTTATAATAACATGCACAATCGTTTATAATGCTGTTATGTAACAAAAAATGAAAAAGTTTGAAAGGGTTCTGAAGATGATAAGCTACTGATGAATTATTGGACATGTTAGCTACACGGTAACTCTTATAATTACATGCAATATGTTGTTAGTCTACGTTAAAACTAAGATTATATGGAAATACTGATTGCCCAACTTATATTTGACAGCCCCCAGTGATGTATCCCCATCCACAAGTCTCCCTCCTCTGTTGGAGGGGCAGCTGCGTTGTTTTCTCAGAGTGACGGTCAGTAGGATCCTATGGACCATCCCAAAGCCCCCTGCCGCACCACGGGTCAGAGTGAGATGGTGGGGCGAGTCGTCCGATGGGACCCATTTCCGCCCCCGGGACAGCTCTCAAATCGAGCAGAGGAGTGTCAAGACCACAGCACGCTTTCCCATCCGCTGTGGACCAAAGCAGTTCACCTCCTATCTGACAGGTAATGCTGATAAAACATACAGTTTGATCCATAAATATATGGACAGTGACACAATTGTCATCATTTTGTCCCCCCAGTTTTAGGGGCTCAAAAGTATGTGGACAAACTAACATCATAATGAATTAAATTGTGAGTTTCAATACTTGGTTGCAATCCAGATGCTGGGTTTCTTCCCTGGTGATGCTCTGCTAGGCCTGCACTGCAGCTGTCTGTAGTTCCTGCTTGTTCTTGGGGCATTTTGTATTGAAACTCACAAGTTAATTAATTATTGTTAGTTTGTCCAATTACTTTTGAGCCTCAAAAATTGGGGGGACCACATATAACAATGGGTGTAATTCCATTCTGGTGGCGTACAGAGCCAAAATGATGACATTTCTGTCAGTGTCCAAATATTTATGGACCTAACTGTACTATATCAAGACAACATAGACCATTAAACTAATTCAAATGTGAAGTTTGTTTCAGCAATATATATATATATATATATATACAGTGAGGGAAAAAAGTATTTGATCCCCTGCTGATTTTGTACATTTGCCCACTGATAAAGAAATGATCAGTCTATAATTTTAATGGTAGGTGTATTTTAACAGTGAGAGACAGAATAACAGCAAAAAAAATCCAGAAAAACGCATTTCAAAAAAGTTATAAATTGATTTGCATGTTAATGAGGGAAATAAGTATTTGATCCCATATCAATCAACAAGATTTGTGGCTCCCAGGTGTCTTTTATACAGGTAACGAGCTGAGATTAGGAGCACTCTCTTAAAGGGAGTGCTCCTAATCTCAGCTCGTTACCTGTATAAAAGATACCTGTCCACCGTCAAACATGGAGGTGGAAACAATATGCTTTGGGGGTGTTTTTCTGCTAAGGGGACAGGACAACTGCACCGCATCAAAGGGATGATGGACGGGGCCATGTACCGTCAAATCTTGGGTGAGAACCTCCTTCCCTCAGCCAGGGCATTGAAAATGGGTCGTGGATGGGTATTCCAGCATGACAATGACCCAAAACACACAGCCAAGGCAACAAAGGAGTGGCTCAAGAAGAAGCACATTAAGGTCCTGGAGTGGCCTAGCCAGTCTCCAGACCTTAATTCCATAGAAAATCTGTGGAGGGAGCTGAAGGTTCGAGTTGCCAAACGTCAGCCTCGAAACCTTAATGACTTGGAGAGGATCTGCAAAGAGGAGTGGGACAAAATCCCTCCTGAGATGTGTGCAAAGCTGGTGGCCAACTACAAGAAACATCTGACCTCTGTGATTGCCAACAAGGGTTTTGCCACGAAGTACTAAGTCGAAGGGGTCAAATACTTATTTCCCTCATTAACATGCAAATCAATTTATTTTCTTGAAATGCATTTTTCTGGATTTTTTTGTTGTTATTCTGTCTCTCACTGTTAAAATACACCTACCATTAAAATTATAGACTGATCATTTCTTTGTCAGTGGGCAAACGTACAAAATCAGCAGGGGATCAAATACTTTTTTCCCCCACTGTATATATATATACACTCACCTAAAGGATTATTAGGAACACCTGTTCAATTTCTCATTAATGCAATTATCTAACCAACCAATCACCTGGCAGTTTCTTCAATGCATTTAGGGGTGTGGTCCTGGTCAAGACAATCTCCTGAACTCCAAACTGAATGTCTGAATGGGAAAGAAAGGTGATTTAAGCAATTTTGAGCGTGGCATGGTTGTTGGTGCCAGACGGGCCGCTCTGAGTATTTCACAATCTGCTGGGATTTTCACGCACAACCATTTCTAGGGTTTATAAAGAATGGTGTGAAAAGGGAAAAACATCCAGTATGCGGCAGTCCTGTGGGCGAAAATGCCTTGTTGATGCTAGAGGTCAGAGGAGAATGGGCCGACTGATTCAAGCTGATAGAAGAGCAACTTTGACTGAAATAACCACTCGTTACAACCGAGGTATGCAGCAAAGCATTTGTGAAGCCACAACACGTACAACCTTGAGGCGGATGGGCTACAACAGCAGAAGACCCCACCGGGTACCACTCATCTCCACTACAAATAGGAAAAAGAGGCTACAATTTGCACAAGCTCACCAAAATTGGACAGTTGAAGACTGGAAAAATGTTGCCTGGTCTGATGAGTCTCGATTTCTGTTGAGACATTCAGATGGTAGAGTCAGAATTTGGCATAAACAGAATGAGAACATGGATCCATCATGCCTTGTTACCACTGTGCAGGCTGGTGGTGGTGGTGTAATGGTGTGGGGGATGTTTTCTTGGCACACTTTAGGCCCCTTAGTGCCAATTGGGCATCGTTTAAATGCCATGGCCTACCTGAGCATTGTTTCTGACCATGTCCATCCCTTTATAACCACCATGTACCCATCCTCTGATGGCTACTTCCAGCAGGATAATGCACCATGTCACAAAGGTCGAATCATTTCAAATTGGTTTCTTGAACATGACAATGAGTTCACTGTACTAAACTGGCCCCCACAGTCACCAGATCTCAACCCTCTCAATAGAGCATCTTTGGGATGTGGTTGAACGGGAGCTTCGTGCCCTGGATGTGCATCCCACAAATCTCCATCAACTGCAAGATGCTATCCTATCAATATGGGCCAACATTTCTAAAGAATGCTTTCAGCATCTTGTTGAATCAATGCCACGTAGAATTAAGGCAGTTCTGAAGGCGAAAGGGGGTCAAACACAGTATTAGTATGGTGTTCCTAATAATCCTTTAGGTGAGTGTATATATAGTTTTTTCTTTTGATTACAGATATGGGGACATTGGTGCTAGAAGTTCTGACCAAACCAGATCATCTCCCCCTTGGCCGGGTCCAGATTAATGGTATAGCTCGACTCTCTCCATCCTATGCTATCAGTGGCTTCTTCACAGTGGTGTCTCCTACCTCTGAAAAGCTGGGAGAATTACAGGTGAGGTTGAATATAAAATATAAATTAAACATGTTTTCAGTAAATCATATTTTTGGTGTGTTAGAGAAGTGGAAAAGTATTTACAGGAGGATTTTAGATATCCTTATAGACATCTGTGGCTTATAGAGCTAGCTGACATTTTTTTATTCCTGTCAAAATGCAGTTGTTTGCCAATTTTAAACAGAAATGTATTCTCACCACTCTGTAACACTCTACAAACCATCTCAAAATCTTCACTGTATGGGTAATGTTATCTTCATAATAGAGGTGTTGAACCCAACTCTAACAAGAGCATGAATGTGAACTTCTAGGTCTCCTTGGCCTTGGAGCCCCTGTCAGAAACCTATGACAGCAGCAGCTCAGTCCCCACCACAGATGTGAGTATAGACACTGCGATGTCGGCCCTCAACTCCAGATCCAAATCTGCTTCTCATGAGAACCTGTTGGTCGTTCCTTCTCTGCCCAGGCGTCTGTCTGTCAACAGCAACAGTGGCAGAGAGTCCATAGCAAGCAGTGGTGCGAATACACCAAGGTACGTTATACCTGCTGACGATAGTTTTACGCTTTTATAAGTATTATTTTTTTCCTTGCTTGTTTCTAAACATGTAGAACAGAAATTGTTAATTGATCTCATTTGGTTCTCCTTTGGTAATATAATCAAAACATTTATGTGTTTTTCAGGGGGAAAGATCATCTGTATTTCCAAGAAAAAAGTAAGACACAGAAACAGACTAGTATATCTAGTACGAGACCTGAAGATGCTCAGGGGAACTTGAGACGTTCTTCTCATAATTACATGGAAGGCCAGGGGCCCTGCACAGAACTCCAGGGTCAGCCAGCCTCGCCCCGCAGGTCTGACGCACACGGCCAAGCCTCCAAGGACATCCTCTCAAGTGAGTGAATCACAACTTTGAGCTCTTGAACAAAATTAACCAACAGCATTATTTTTTGGTGTGGAACATAAGATCTCTTGGATTCCTTAGCCATTTCAGCTGTAAGGGAAATGTAAATGAGAGGTTAAAATGGCCACTTTAAAGAGGAGATACTGGTCCTTATTTTGCCTTTGGGCAAACTATGGATACCCTGCCCACCCCACAGTAAATGTATACATTTATAACACCTACAGTTTGCCCAGAGGGACAGTTGGGCTTATGGTACCACAAATCACAAATAAGTCTATATTATACATGAATTACAGTGTTTTGGCATTGTTATATATTAATTGGTTTAATGTAAAATGTTTTTGTTTTGTTCAGTTCTACTAGATCGTGGGAGCAAGCTCAGGAATGCCATGGTGGTTTCTGCTCTGAAGTCGGACTTGGATTCGGAGCCAGCACTGAAGGACATTCCTCATCCAGTCTCTAAAGACAACATCAGCACTTCAGTATTAATGTACACATGAACATTTTCTAGCTTTATTTAACCGTACTAATCATATCAAGTACTTTTCCCCTTCCCCGCACTTTTCGTAATCTTCCGGGTATATTGTTTTGTTATTATTGCAGGCCCCCTGTGCATTCATCAGGGAAGCTGCTGCAGAATCTGCTTCACCCAGAGCCTGGTCTCCTGCCTTTGCAGAACAACCCACTGCTTCCACCAGACTTCCCTGAGCAGGACAGCACTGCAGACACAGAGAACAGAGCCATTGAGCTGCTTCTGGGCAGGTGATTGATTACAGCTTCCTATCTGAGATTGATCATCTGAATTTAAAATAAAGAGATTTGACGTCCTTGTTGTCCTTTGAAAATCTGCAGTCTATTAACCGCCTTGTTGTTTTAGTATAAATGGATCCCCACTGCAATACTGGGATGGAGCCGGTTCATCCCCAGAGTCTTTGTCGGGGGCCAGCAGCTTCTTGGGGGAAAGTGAACTGAACGATCCACATTATGACCAAAGTCTTCTAGAAAACCTCTTCTACAATAAGGCTCCTGTAAGTATCTGTGCCTCAACACATCTTCCATTTCATCCCTTTCAGTGTGTCCTCGGTTTCTTTGTTGTAGTTGTACTTGAATAGTTGTTTCCGATCATGCAGAAATCTGATGTCAGCTTGAGTGATTTAGCTAGCGAGGAAGATGATGGCCTGGGTGGAAAACGGAAGCGCAAGACGAGAGGCGCTACAGGACAGGATGCAGAGGAGCCGCTTACTGAGCCTGGCAGGGTCGCACTCTGGAGAAAGGGCCACATGAGCGAACGGTTAGTTGTTTCATGCTTTACATTCCAAGGACTTTTCAGTCTGCATCTGTAATAACAGTCCAGTTGATTCCTCAAGGAAGGAGTGGACATAATAGTGTAACGTTTTTAATTGGATGTCTTTTGTTACCTCTAGCAAAAAAAATAATAATAATTGTATTGTACCTTTAAAACTGAGACTGGGTTTTAAAATGAAAAACACGCTTGGAGTTACAGTTCTTGATTTGTTTTGGATAAGCACCATCTCCCACATAGCCCTCTGATGTTACCCAGGACTGCTGCTTTCCAATGCTTTAGCCTTTAGAAAACACTTTCTCTGTTTTTGTCACTTCCAGCATCCAGTTTCTGAATAACTTAATGGTTGTTTTAAGTAAAAAAAAAAATCTTCATTTTGTGAACAGTGTGGGTCTGGAAGGAAAGAGGGATTTGGAAGCAGAGCAGCCCAGATCTGCTATGCTGAGTGTGGACCAGGTCACTGTCTTGGGCAGGGTTCACCTGGCCAGGGTGATCATCCACTCTCTGAGCATCCCTGCTGACACCACTCCCCACAAAACCCCGGGCAAAGGAAAACCTCCTCGACCCTTAACCACCAGGAAATGGTAAATTCTCTGATGGGCATCTAAAATATTTTGTCTGTATTATGATGTATTGAAAATAGCTTCCCAAATTACGTGTGATCATGTAATGAAATGACATGCAGAAATACAAGTTATAATACAATTCATGACAAGCAAGAGGTCAATAAAGGAGGAAGTGAAACAGATAAAGGGCAAAAATTGAAGTATCTTGGAAAACGAACAAGATGTGTCAAATGATCTAAATGAGTATTTCACAGAGGTTTTTACAAAAGAAAAGACAGATAACATGCCACAGGTTAACAATCAGTCCAGTCAAACCCTAAGAGAGATCAGGATAAATGAGGAGGAGGTACTAAAGGGACTAGCAGAACTAAAAACAAACAAATCACCTGGGCCAGATAGTACATTTCCAAAAGTACTTAAAGAAATGAGGGAAATTATTTATAGGCCGCTAACTCAAATATTTCAAATGACACTTAGAACAGGGGATGTGCCAACTGACTGGAAGACAGCAAATGTCATACCAATCCACAAGAAAGAGGACAAAACTGAGCCAGGAAATTACAGACCAATCAGTCTCACCTGCATCACTTGTAAAATGTTGGAAAAAATGATTAGACAGAAAATAGAGGAGCATCTTAGTGAAAACCATATTCTTGGAGATAGTCAACATGGGTTTAGATGAGGCAGATCATGTCTTACTAATATATTAGAGTTCTTTGAACATGCAACTGCAGCTGAAGATCATGTGAAAGCATATGATATGATATACTTAGATTTTCAAAAAGCTTTTGATAAGGTTACACACCAAAGACTGATCTTCAGATTGGAAGCTGTAGGCATTCAGGGTAATGTAAGTAGATGGATTATGAACTGGTTGATGTCTAGGAAACAGAGGGTGTCGATTAGAGGAGTTGCTTCTAACTGGAGTGAGGTTGTTAGTGGAGTTCCACAGGGATCAGTACTAGGGCCTTTGCTTTTTCTAATCTATATTAATGATCTGGGATAGTTAGCAAATTTGTCAAATATGTGGACTCCTCACTTTCTCCATCCAAACAATGTGGGGAAGCAATAAAAAAAGGCTAACAATGTTAGGGTATATTGTCAGAAGTGTAGAATTGACAACAAGGGCAGTGATGTTCAGACTGTACAATGCACTAGTTAGAGCTCATCTGGATACTGTGTGCAAGTTCTGGGCTCCACACTTCAAGAAAGATATCGCTGCTCTAGAGGCAGTTCAGAGGAGAGCAACCAGACTTATTCCAGGTCTGAAGGGAATGTCCTACTGAGAGACTAAGGGAACTGAACCTTTTCACCCTGGAACAGAGGAGACTACGTGGGGACTTGATTCAAGTCTTCAAAGTCATGAAAGGCATCGACCACATCAAACCAGAGGAGCATTTAAAAATAGACTGGATAGGATCCTTGGATCACTTAGTTATTAATGGACACCAAACGAGCACGAAGGGTCGAATGGCCTCCTCTCGCTTGTAAACCTTCTTATGTTTCTTAACCAACTCAATCAGTTTAAATGAATATTTCACCATTTATGCAATGGGGCAGTCATTTGACTGTTAAGTAGCATTTTTAGCACTAGCTAAAAAGACATGCAGCCCTATAAGTTTGAAGTGACATAATTTCCCAGCAGTGGTTTGTAGGTACGAGACTGAATGCTTGAGTAAAGAACAGTATATTCTAAGTCTGATCTCTCCCGCAGCACATATTTTGTTGAGTACCTCTTCCCTGTGGCGTCCTCCGGAGGAGACCCTGCTCAAGTCTCCATGGCAACTGAAGTTACTCGAGTCGCTTCCAACAAAATGACCGGAGGAGGTAGGAGACTAAATTGTTGAGTTTCTTTTTTTATTATTAGTACTATTATTTTTTAGATGTAATTCAGATTTTTCCCCCCCTTTCTTCCTGTTACAGTTGTGAACTTTCAGCAGCGGTTTGTGTTCCCAGTTCAGTTCAGTGGGGCGATGATTGAACGTTGGTGGAACATGGATCTTGTGTTTAATATCTATGCAAGGAAGATTTCGCAAAAGAAAGTACGTAACATCAGATTGAGTTTGAAATAGGAAATACTGAAAAAAAATATAGAATTTCATATAATCTTTGCGCCTTAACCAATTATATATTTTTTGTTTTTTGCATAAAGCCTGTTCCAATTGGCAAAGCTAATTTCCCTCTGCGGGAACTCCTTCAGTCTGCACAGCTGACCTTGTCCACTGAGTTACAAGTGCTGGACCTTGAAGGAGAGAGAGATAGACAGGATCTGGGCCGTTTGAAAGTGAGTATCACAGAGATTTCTCTTTCCCTGCAGAAAAGTGGCACTTTTATCTGTTGATGTGAACATCTGTGTTCTCTTTCCTCTTGTTTCTGGGTGTTCCTCAGGCTACTGCTGCCTCCCACATTATTGTTTTGTCTCTCTGCACAGGTGTCATTTGAACTGGCAGCAGACAACAAAGATTTCTCTTCAGCCAACGCCAGGTCAGCAGGAGTCTCTAAAGCCTCCTCTTACGCTGTTACCAGTCCCGGAAAAAAGATCATCTCCCAGCATGGCAATAATGCCGGTCGCCAACAGAGCAGTGAGTCCACAGGCAACACCTCCGTACATGGCAGGGGCAACACAGAGGTGGAGAGACTTAGAAACAGCATGGAAGAAGTGCCAGGCATGAAGGGAGTACAGCAGCCATCTCCATCACATGCACCCCCCGTCTGCACTTTAAAGGCCCAGGGCAATGCCCAGCTTGAAGAGGAGGATGGGATTCTGTTGCACGCTTTGCTTATGGTACCAGACGGAAAGGATTTTAACCCGGGACCCATGCAGCCATGCAACCTGTACTTGAACTGCAAACTGTTTGGTTCTGATGAAACCACCCGTTCACCTGTCATCTGGGGCCAGAATATGCCAACCTTCAACTTCACACAGGTAAGTCTGGGGAAATTAAATGAAAACACCTTCACTTAAGTATTTCCATCAAGAAACAAGGCATGGGCCAATTGAAGTGTCAGGAAATTCTGCTTCTGAAATACCAATGAAGGAAATAGTGTTGTGGTACAGAAATATTTGTTATTGTTTATAAATTCTGTGCAAAACAAGATGCCAAGTTGTGCTTATTGCAGGTGGCTCCTGTGACGTTGACCTCCAGGCTGCTGGAGAGGATGAGGAACAACATGGTGGTGATTGAGGTCTGGCAGAAAGTGACAAGCCCGGGGCAGGATCACCTCCTGGGCCTAGTCAAGCTGCCCCTGCACCAGTTCTATATGTCCTTTAAGTGAGCATTTAATCTACTTCTGCATTGTATTGGAAATGTAGTTCCCAGTCTGGACTTTTTTTTTTTTTTTTTCTTAACTACAAATTTAAACTTACCCAGAATAACCAGAGGAAGTTAGTGTCTTGTGATTTCCACTAGTTTAAGAACTAAAGATCCAGGTTTCTTCAGTGGGGATGATGAAAAGTTTTGATTTTTAAGTGTTTTTTGTTTCTTCTCTCTAGGGATGCCAAGATTTCTCAGCTCTTGCTGCAGGCACAGTACCCCGTGGTGGGGGTGGACAGCTATATGCCTGTTGTGGACGTGTTTACAGGCATCAGCAGAGGGAGTCTGCGGGTCCTTCTCGCCATGGGCTTAGCAGAGCAAATAGTAGCGCTGCAGCGACTGAGAGATGAAGAACTGTCCTCGGCTTCTGATCTCCAAAGACCGATTCACTCTCTGGATCACATTCCACATTCTCAATCCAAGGTTATTTATGCTCTAAATTAAATGTTAAATATAGATATGTCAGTCATTTTTCTCTGTGCATTTTTATTATTGATAGTTATTTGAAGAACAAAAAGTATATTTCTTACTGCATATATTGGCTACCTTCCACCACTAAAGAAATGGAGTTTGATTCAGTTGTCTGCAAGTCGATTGGAAGTTGGTGCATTTTTGAGATGTTGACCATTTTACCTTCTCTTTTTCAGGTCCACGGAAGTCCAGCGCATAAAGACTCGATTACAGAGCACGTGTTTGAGATTACAGTGGAGCGGGTGCAGGGCCTAACACCCTTGCAGTCGACTGTGTGGGGAGAGGCGGACTGCTACATACAGTACTGTTTCCCCACTCAGGCAACAGAGACCACAAGAGCATTGGACTCTGAGGCTGTTGAGAGTGGTAAACGTATAAATAAGACCTTTCATATCGTTCCTTTTCTTGACAATTGTTCTCTTTTGTTTGCCTTTATTCTTGTGCAATATGTCAGAGAAGTATGTGTCAGGGTAGTGTTGTTGACATCTCTCGTTGTTCTTCCTGCAGGAGTCAGTCTGAAGCCGTTCCGTACTGCCACCACCCTGTGTGTCCCCGACCCTGTATTCAGCCACAGTCAGAGCCACTCCCTGCTGGTGCATGCTGGCGTCCCAGTGCAGAGGCTGCTGCTAAGTGCCTGCTCACGCCAGGGGCCTGCTGGGATCGGAGGAATCCAGTTTGAAGTGTGGTGCAGGTAAACATGATGCAGTTCTGGGCTGAGCCGCAAGAGGGCAGAAGAGTGTTAGTAAAATGACTCCAAGCTTTGTAGAAAAGGGGACTCTCTCTTACTTCAGTTACTTCTTATGCCAGCTACTTTGTTTTTATTTCTCTAGTATACAGAGAGAGATTTCATATTTTCTAATGCTGCTTCATTTTGCACTACAGGTATTACTACCCTAATGTGAGAGACCAGGTTGTGGCCAAAGGAGTCCTGCCCTTGTCCAAGCTGTGTGCCATGGTGACCATGCAAAGACAAGAGCAGACTGGCGCCCAGGTCTTCAGCCTCCCTCTCGTCCCCAGAACAGATGGTGCCCCTGGCCACCAACCACAGCCTTCAGGTAGCCCACTGGATGTAGCAGGAAGGCTTTTCTATGTGCAGCCAAAGCCTTACTGATTCCACAGCATAGCAGTATGAATGAATGCAGTGCTCAGTGTATTGAGCTCTTGAGTTTCAAGTAAAGGTAATAAGGCATCTCCTAGTTCTCACAAGATCTCGCAGGAGTGGTCCTCACTAGAACCGAAGAAGCATCTACTGTAATAGCTGCTTGGAAACAGATTAATTATTGGGTGTGTAAAAATTACAATTGTGTGTTTCTTACAGGTTTGCTTGATGTGTGCATACAGTACAAGCACTGGCCAATGAGAACAGACCGTGTGAAAGGAGGGGCAGTGGCATCGAGAGTTGTGTCTTTGGCAGTCCGGGTCCACAGAGCCGCAGGGCTTCAGGCTGCTGCCAGGTAACTGCTTATAAGGATAGACACTCCCGTTGAGACTGATATTTACCTTAAAAAAGGAGGCTGTGACCTTGAACGAAACTTAGTAATGTCTCTTTGGCTTACAAATGATGTGCATTGCATTTATTGTTTTCTGTGATTAGCTATAATACCCCCTGGCAGTCAGCAGCTTGCACCGTTGAGTTCTTCTGTGACTGCTCTCATCAGAAGATGCTGCTATCAGTTATACACTGACCAATTGACCTGAAAGAGAGCAATTTGACTGATCTTTAATACTCAAGACTATTTATGGCCACTGAAGAATATTGTTTAGGACATGGCAGATACGCTTTTCCCATAGAGTTGTGCCGTACATTCTGTATACTCACTCAGGGACTTGAATGCAGTGAGGTACCAAAAAATAATTAATATAAAATGTTCATAATGAGCGAAACATACAACAAAAACATAGTAAATTCCCTTGACTTTGTCTGTGTATTAGGGTGTATTTTTTACATTGATTTACATCTAAGTATTTCTGTTTATCTGCATATTTGCCTATGATTTTGATAGGGCTGTAGCAAAGACAGACGGTGAGTTCCAGTACTACGCGGACATCGGGGTGAACACGTACGTCACCATACAGCTCTCGTTTTTCCCAGAGCGCGAGAGGAAGATGACGCGGGTGGTGGCTCGCTCTTTCTGTCCTGAATTTGACCACCACACAGAGTTCCCCTGTAACCTAGTGATCCAGAGAGCCAGTGGGGAGACGTGCAGTGTGGCAGAGCTGCTCGAATCAGCAGAGGTGACCTTTACTCTGTGCCATCGAGACAGTAACAAGGGTGAGACGCAATGCTTATGACATAGTGGGCAGTTAGCGACAAACACAATATCTATTGCATGTGTCCTCTGATAAACTATTATACACAAAATTATTTCAGAAAATTATTATTTCACAAGATGCGGAAACTTAATAATTTTCAGATTTTTTAAATTGTAATGTATTTTATTACTTAATGATCAATATCCTTATCTATGCAATATAGTTGTTGTTTTTCAATTCCAGGCAGGGCTAACAGAAAATCAAAGGACACTGTTTTGGGAAAAGTACAAGTGCACTTGGGAGAGCTCATTCATAAGAGAACAGGTAGGAGCGCTTCTCTTTATTTCACATATTCTCTAGAAAATCACTTCAATAATGGAACTGTCAATAAACTCACACATTAATATTGCTCCTGGTTCCCTTTAAGGTATGTGGAATTGTTAATCAACAAGAAATTCTCAACGTGTATTTTCCTATTTTAAGAAATGTTATGTCCCCCATTGCAAAACAAACCACAAAAAAAATGTGTATATATATACCTGCACCAAACCCTACAATGGAGGTGTTCTTATTCTGTGACAGGTATCTCAGGGTGGTTTGCTGTGAATTTGCCCAGGGATCGTGTGGCCTCCGATGGGTTGCAGGACACAGTTGGGGGGCTGGAGGTCTCGGTCTGCTTTGCTCACCACTCGGACAGGGAGAGGGTCATTAGAGCCGCCCGGGCCCTGGGCTGGGACGTGGAGGTGGACAGTGAAGGGGACGCGTTGGACAGTGAGCTGTGGCTGGAGAGAGAAGGGCCTGTGACTGTCACTGTGTCCGTCCCCAGAGTCTGGCTCCCCCTGCACTGCCTCCTGCTGGCTGGCAAGAGAGAGCTGGACCGCTCCACCTACTGTTACTTTCGCTACAAACTGTACGACGGCAAGGCCTTCTGTTCCTCGCTACGCCACCCCTCCCCCGAGGAGGAGGACGAGGAAGAGGGTGTCGCCACGGTGACATTTCCAGGTAGCAGGGCTGTGGAGCTGAGGAGCAGCCCCCCCCTGCACTGGTACCTGCGGGAGGAGAGGCTGGAGGTCCAGGTGTGGGTGGCGTTCGGAAAAGAGAGGAGGCTCAGGCCTCACGACTCAGACCGGCTGGTGGGCTCGGCTTATGTGGACCTCTCGGCGCTGGCAAGAGGGACTGGTCACAAGCTTGCCATAAGTGGTAGGTGTAATAGAATAATATATATGCTATTATAAAAATGTATTCTATTTATATACTTATTTAATGTGGTTTTAATTTAGTTATCATAATAAGACCGCACCCCGGAGGAAGAGCTCCCATACTTTGTTATACTTTGTAGATTTCATAGCCATTTTCTGGTAGGCAGTTGTGCTGATAGTGTCTTGTCTGTTGGTGGCAGGCGTTTACCCGCTATTCAATCGCACCGCGCCCGACCTGTCTGGGGCTGTTCTCCGGCTGCACGTGGCCCTGACTCCGTACGGCTCTGCTGCCTTCCTGCCGCACACCCCCTATGGAGACGGCGAGGCTGAGGATGGTGGCAATGGCCACTACAGGTCTGAGGACAGCCTGCAAGAGCACCCTGCGTCTCCCCTTGAAAGCTGGTGCCAGAAAATAAGCTCAGCGCCTTCAGATCTTCCAGGCCTGCAGGTTCCTGATGTTGATGTGGCCGATACATTTGCTGTGTCAATCACTGTGGAAAGAGCCATGCATCTTAGCCTAAAAGGTAAAACAACAATATGCATTTAATCTACTGACGTTATCATTGAGCCTTTTAAAATAAATTGTACTGGGTGTAAAAACAATTAAAGATCACATATTTTGCTAATGTGAATATATGTACAGAGCAAAAGGAAGATTTTATTTCTTGATCAGTGAAGTACAGTACAATTTGTTTACTGCCAGAGGACTGACAAATCCAAACAGCGGAGAAATTGTTTATTTTTAGGGATGTCGTTGCGTGTTACAAGTCTGCTTGTATTTACATATTGTGTGCTGACGAAAATAATGATAAGTTAGGGCTTCACTGAGAGCAGAGGGTATTATCAGAGAAACCACAGCCTCAGCTGCGCATAGACTATGCTTCTGATTTCACTGGTGAGAACATCTAGTTCCGATTCACTTTCTTTGATGTGTGCTCAGGCCTACACAGGAGTTATAAAGGCTTTCTTCTGTCACTTTAATGTCAGTCTCAGGGGCTTATTTATTCATATGTAGGGGAGAAAAACATTTCCCTGAATGTCTTCTCTGATGAGAGAACGTTTAAAACACATTTGCATAAACAGGCTTTGATAAACAGATCAAGACAGAAAGCCAAATTATGAAGATCAGCTTGCAGAGAGCATGCGTGCTCTCCCTCAGACGTTACGCTACAGCTGTGAAACCAGATCAGTTTCTGTCTCCAGGTACGAATTGCAAGAAAGGGCATGTTTATCTAATTTACCTAACTGTATCATTTGTTTTCACACACTGTAAAATTATGCGATGTTCATTTTTCGGCCACCTTATTATTAAATTGGTAGTTAAATTCTAACTGCAATTAAATATACCTTTATTTTCACAGCGTGCATTAAAATCTCTCCATATCCTTTTTTTCCCTCTTTGAACCCAGTGCTAAATAAAGTAGTAAAGCACCATATTTACACACTTGCTTGACTGAAAACTCTATGAATACACTTTTGTTTCTTGATATTAGAATGGGTCTGGCTCACACTAGTTCTATGGCTGTTGTTGCCATAATGATAATCCCATCTCTACGTTACTAGTTCTATTGTGATGTCTGCTGTTTTGGAATGCCTTGGTATCTTTACACAGCTCATCTCAGCGAAGTACTCTGTAAATAGCACTGCAATCAGAGGTATTCAGACTTCAGACACATTTCCATTGAGGTTTCACACTGCAGCTGCTGAAAGTGACAGGCTATGCATTGCAAAATATGTTACTGTACACTCAGTTGCAACAGATGGTCGAGAGACCGATGCGTGGGCAAAAAACAACAAATTGAACTTGATCAACCTGATAAATTCAGCACAAACATTTCAACAGTCATGTGAAATTTCTTCCCTTTTTTGCAATGTTCCCAGGCAGTCCCATGGTGGATCCGAGTGCCATGGACCCCAGTTGCTGTGTTTCTTACGCCACTGCTGACTTGGTGAATCCTGTCACCACTCAAGTCATACAGGAAAACAACTGCCCGGTCTGGGAACACCATCAGCAGACTCGGTGAGAAATTCAGTCCCAGGCCCATCTCAGGCCTACCATACTTCCATCCTCCTCTACAGCCCCAGAGCCTCACAGGCCCAAACCAACACATTTTTTATATCCAGAACAGTCTAGCTATTATATTTATGTACAATTGTATCATTGTTTCCTATGTGGTTTTGTTTTCTGAAACATTATTGCTTGTGTTTAATATTCTGGGCAGCGACAGATTAATTATATCTCCGCTCTGCTAAGTCATTTTCTGAACTAGTAAACGGTTACTCCTTCATTGAACATGGATTTATAATGCAAAATGGCATTTGTGGGGTTGCAGGGTGACATCTTCTTTGATCATTTATGTTGTGACGCACAGTTTGAATTGTATGTGTTTTATAACCCCAGTGGATGTGACTGTTGCTATGAGTTGTGGTGGAAGGCTGCCAAGGTGGTAACTAACATGGATCGGTAACTTTTTTTCTGTATAATCTTAGTCTGTAGTTCATTTAATTTAACAGATCATAATTAGCAGGATATAATAAAGGCTTGTTGTTTTCCGTTCTGTTTTCTCACGCAAGGAGACAGGCTGGCTGGGAGCCATTACAGTACTGGAACCCAAAACAACACTTTGTCATATATGTGTACAGTGTTGTGCAATTAGTGGGGGCATATAAGTTTTCTTTATGTCTGAACCATTATTCTTTATATAAATATTAAGTATTAGGCATTTACTCGGGTCCCGAATCCATTCATGGCAAACCTTGAAAAGGGAAGTGATATTGTTCTCCGCTATAAAAGGTTAACATGAACTCTTGTATTAATTTAATAGACAATCTGCATGTTTAGTTTTGATGTTTGTTTGTAAGACAAATGTGGATAGTCGTAATTGATTTCCGAGCATTCTCTACTTCCAAGTTCCCCATTCTTCCTTTTTCAAAAGGGTTACCAATTTTATTTCTCTTGACGTTCTGCATGTTGGCATTGCCCCAGGTTTCGTTCTAATTCCAATAGAAAGCTCAGGTTGTGGGTTGGAATGATTGGATTAGTTTTTGTTTACAATAAGGTTGCGGTCTATGGTTCAAGAGACATCTGCATACTGTAATCTACAAAAACATGAACTGCTTTGTTCAACTAATTGTGTTTTTTTCTTAAGGCTTTCAAAGGAAATACTGGTAGATCCACAGCAGACTCTGGTTTTCAAAGTCTGGCACAAAGGAGGTAAAGGAACAATATTCTCTTCACAATATGTTCTCCAGTGAACTCCTCTTAAAAATAAATAAATAAATGAAGATTTAATTATTTTGGAAAAATATATGTATTTTGAGGACATAGTGGTGTTAATTGAATTTGTATTGTTAATGTATGTATTTATTTATCTGCTGCCTTTTCTTTTAGATGTAGAACGCGTGATTGGTTTTGCGTCTGTTGACCTGTCTCCCCTGCTGTCGGGGTTTCAGTCTGTGTGTGGATGGTACAACATCACTGACTTTAACGGGCAGTGCCAGGGACAGCTCAAAGTGGCCATCTCTCCTCTGGAGACAGTCAAGCAGCTCGGAGGACAGAGGCTGGCAAACATTAAAGGCAGCACAGAGGCGTCTGCAGTAAGTACCAGGCGCTTTCACACTGCATTTGAAATGGGATTGGCACCAGGCGCCTGTTCGAGAGCAAAAGCCCTCTCCTTGAAGGCAGAGATTATGAAAGTCAAATTAAGAGACGCCAGTGCAGGCATGTAGAACAACTTGTTCTTATGTTTTTTTTTCTCATTGTTAGTTTTTCTTTATCCACAGGCCCATCAAAGAGACTCAGACTTTGACTCCAGGTTCCTGTAGTGTGCAAAAGTAAAATTAAAATCTGCTATTTGGTCTTTATTTTGCACTGTAGTCAAGTGAGTGAAAAATGAGACATTGCCACACACAGTACAATTTTATTCCTGTAATTTTTACAATGAAATAAACCTGAAATAAATGAAAGTATAGCAATTTTGTCATAGTAATAGTATAACAGTAATATTAATCTGCGAGTGAGATATTTTCAGAAAACAAAATAAGTAATGGACTGTAGGAATGAATTCAGATGAACAGCTGTGTAAATCTTTTCGTGTGTCTGATCACTGCAGGTACCTCCTCACACAGCCCCCCTCTCGTATCGGACCACAGCGCTGTATAGCGCCTTCCCCACTCACATTGCCCGGTATCCAGAGCAGCTTATTAACACCTCCCCCGATCAGGCCGACATCCTTTCTGAGAGGTAATGTCCAGTGAATTGTCCTGCTCATGCATGCGCTGCCTTGTGTGTTTCATAGGCGGTTTCATCTGGTTTGTGATGCGCACATTTGTAGATTTATTCTTTTAATGGTTTAAAATGAAATCGGTTAAATACGATTTCATTCTAAATGACTGTGTTAAGTATGAAACTTTACAGTGTTAATAATGCCTGAATTGCCTGCGCAGGTCCAGTGCATGTGGTCGCCACGAGGAGCACAGGGACAATGTGCGCCGAGTCCATCAGAGTCTGCAGCAGGGAGAGAGGCTCTCCTGGGACACGCAGGCCTCTGGCTCATCCCTCTTCACCGCTCTCAGGTACCAATTGTTTCAGCCTTCGTACCTGTTTTTCACTTCAGTGGAGAGACATTCATTTTGACAGCTATGTGATCTTTCAGTGGTTGGAATTAAGCTGAGGACCTTTTAGCTGACTGCCTATTTACAAACTTTATTTTTATATTTTGTAGAAAAAACCTAAGTGAGCTGGATGATATTCAGAGGTATTTCAGCCAGAAGCTGTCCACCCCAACTTTTCCTAGCCTTCGTGAGCACAGGAGTAAATCCGGACTGGAGAGCGCTGTGGGCCAAGAGCCGCAGCACCATGCCGACTGTCACAGCACAGACTCCTCACAGCTGTTAGAAAAGTCCAGCAAGTTGGTAGGGGAAGTGAACAACTTGATGAATGGTAAGCAGATGTCTTACGCCATTTTTATGTACAGATTCAATAGTTTGTTTTGGCATAAATCATGTTTATAATATCAAGTATCTATCGGTGCCATTTCTCTTAATTTTGATCACATATAACCAGCGATTTGTCTTTTGACCGTTTGAATTAAAGACATTCTGACAAGTGTGGTATGATTATTTTGCAATAGATCTACATGGGACAACTCTGCATGTCTCCTCTGAGCCACCTCACTTCCTGCCTCCGAGCAGCTGCAACGCAGGAGCCACAGCCCAGGACAGTGCCTCATCCACAGCAGAGTTCCCTGAGGTGCAGCTTCTCTTGCACCAGGAAGCAGACAACACCAACCAGGATGGAGGCTCTCTCCCCGCTTCCTCCGCTGTACCCAGCACCCATCAGCAGGTCAGTGTGGAGAACACCAGCGAGGGAAATGAGCGGCTCTCTGATCGCGATTGTGACGAGCGTGACGGCTTCGGAAGTGATTCACACAGTGAAGGCGACTATGAGGAGACAGTGGTCCAGCAGCGACCCCTCAATGACGTCACTGCGCTGACTGACAAAACCAGTCCCTGGTCCAGCCTACTGTCAGAGCCAGACATGGCCTCTGTGGAGGAGCTTGAGGAGCCGGCAGCGCAGGAACATCTCAACCGACAGTCGGACTCGTCCAGAGAGGAAAACATCATGGCAAGGGGCAGCCCTTTACCAGATATCTTACACGACGGTCACTCCAGCATGCCGGGCAGCGCGAGAACAGCCGAGTCGCCACGGTGGGGTGGCCGAGTGTGGCCTACAGAGTGGACCGAGTCGGATGAGAATGAAGAGGGTGCTGCAGACAGACTCGCCGGGCAGCCTGAGGCCTTGAGTGAAACGGAAGGAGAAGCCCAGGATCAGGAGAGAAGAGGAGGTCAGGCGTCCACAGCCCCCCTCAGACTCAATTTCTCACTGGATGCGGAGGATCTTGATGACACGGGGAAGGACATCCACTCTGAGCCTTGCCACAGAAATAAAGATTCAGATGATGAGATACAGAGCCTATCGAATGCAGCTGAACATCTGCAGGACAGACCAGACAGCGGGCAGTCAGAGCGGGGAGCTTCTCCGTCAAAAGATGATGAGTCGCCCCTGACAAAATTGTATCCTTTAATGTACTCTGTTTTTGCTCTATTGAGATTTCACACGTTGCAGGGTTGAGTGTTTTTCTAAAATCACTAAGCTCCCCACACCTTCTGTGTCATCGCAATGAAATGTCATTCTGCTATGCAATTCATGAGTGTAATGGACTAGTGCACAATCAAAATCCTCTGCAAAATTAAAGTAGAATTTGTTTTCAGTAGCATTAACTAGGGATTATTTGTAAACCTAAACATTGTAATGTACTTAGCAACAACACAGTTATATAGCATAACATGAATTCTATTCTGCAAGGATGAGTAATAGGGAAAACATTTATGGCTGTTATTGTTCAAGAGATGCATGATATATCCTAACTGTGTAGCTGAGTTTATAGTCCATTCTGCAAACCAAAAGGTTGAACCTCCATGGATTCTGCGAGGCACTTTCAATATGTGCATTCATAACGCACTGCTTTGTAATGGCCCTCTTTCAATTGATTCAGTAGGATCATGTAAGATGGGTCTAGAGCACATAGGGCTTGCATGATTATTTTTCCTTAACCAGCACCCTTCAGAGCAGACTCCATGGTGATGCCCAATTTCTTTCTACCGACTCAACACCTGGAGATGTCTATGAGAGCCCTCCGGATTGCCCCGGTCTTCTCGTCAGCTTCCTCGCACCAGGTGTGTATCCAGCGATGAGCCTAATTCTTTAGTCTTCATTGCCAAGAATAATTAACCAACACCAACAGACTGTCCTGATATGTGAAATAAACTACTGAGTAGCAAAGCGTGATATATTCTCTACTATTCTACAGGTGTGGGGTAGAGATTACTTGTCAAAACACACCACCTGCTGTTTTCCCATTGACACCAGCTGCGCTATTTTAGTTGTTGGGAGATGTTTTATGTTCAGGCCTGGGCACTGAATGAATCCTCAGAGATGATGGTTCTGCTGTAGCTAATTAAACTATAATTGGTCTGGTTATCAAGCTTTCATTGCAGCTTTAAAGCCTTTTGTTAGAAAGCTCTTGCAATCTAATAACCTTGGCTACATTTTCTGTGAATAATGACAACTGACTCCAGATCCAGTACTTTGAGCCACTGCCTGTGTATTTTATCATCAAGATGATGCCATGTAGAAATTATTGTAAACTTTTTGTATTGAATTTGAAAGATCTGGTACTAAGATAGCTGAACATGTTGTGGACATGTTTTCTAAAGCTCTTCATGGTTCTATTGTTGGATTAAAGGTTTTGCAAGAGCTACCCTTCTGCTATTTTCTCATTAGTATACATTGTTTGCTTTCCTTAAAATGATAGTTATCTGCCATTTGAGTTCAGTGTCCACAAGAGTTGCAAAAGAAGAACAGAAATGTCTTTGTTCGATTAGTGTCTATCAGAATATTCTTTCTCATTGATTAGCTTGGATTCTGGTGGTAAGTGGGGCTCTGGGGAAAGCCAAGGTTAAAAAAAATATATATACAAAAAACAGGACATTGCTTCACATTTGGGAAACTGAAGGTTCATATTACATAAAGGCATTCTGCTGCGTCATCATATTCATTAGAGTGAGAATTCAGGTCAGCGGTGGTGCTTAGCAGGTCTCACAGTAGGCTGTAGAGCAGGAGAGCATGCAGTTTCACACCAGAGAGAGGCAGGGATCTCCGCCATTTCACATTGTGGAGCTTCCGGGGGTTATCGGGTGTAATGATTCTGATGTCTCATAGCAATTCATGATAAGAGTTGTTTGTTTATGGCTCCTGATAAGCAGGAAAAATCAACACAAAAGAGGAAATTGCAATCAGCTTGAGCCTGCACTGGGTTAGCCAATGGATTGTGTACATTTCTACACCATCAAATTCAAATGTACCTACAGTAGAATGGGTCTAAACTAGTGCTGTAACAAACACTGCTGGATCACTGTTGTGCAGTGAGCCAGAGTGAGCAGCTGAGAACATGGTTGTCAAACGTGTTCGACTGGCTTGCTAGGAGGTCAGTAACCATAGGAATGGTTTGATGTCATTGTTCACCAGGCGAATGTTGTGATGGGTTGTTTGAAGACCATCAGTAGTAAGAGCTCATTCTATGCAATGTAATATTGTCCGACTAGACTGTGCAAAATCAGCTGGCATGGTATCAAAATCAATCCTGGCATTTTTGCTATTAGTTTAACACCAGAAGTCTCTATTTAAGTAGGTCACCATGTATTATTCAGCTATTTAGTCAAGGACCAAAGCCAAGTACATGACTTGGCTAAGTTGTTGCACATAGTGTTGGTTGTGTCATGAACTTGTAACATCAAGGTCTTACTGCTGCCTTGGCAAGCTCTCCTAGCAGCTGTAATCACGAGGTTAAGTGTCAAATAAACTTCTTTTGGCCGTAAGTAGAAGTCACCCCCGTTTCGGTAGGGTGCCCAGGAGAGGATATAGAAGCTTGAAACAATTTGGTGTGTAAAAGGGCACTCAGGCAGGCGTAAGCATAAATAATAGGGTTAAAGGACATGACTGATCTTTCCACTGCTGAGGAATTTGCCTGGCATCTCCTGACGGAGAACTCTCTCTCTCTGGCCTCCAGCAGCAGGGTCAGGAATATGTTTGACAGTCACAAGCTGAGACAGAGCTTGCCCAGAGCACTGCAGTAGTCTAGAGAGTTGCTCTGTTTAAGTTGACCCACCATGGGTCTCTGAATGGAAAAACTGAATTACCTTTAAAAACAATTCGGGGAAAGAGGAGACTGTAGGGTCCGTACACTTTGTAATGGCGCGAAGAGCATCTGACCCCATTTGTCATGAATGGGATGATTATTTTATGTTGTTGTAAGTGGTTTGTCTAGACTGTGTCATTTGTGATTAAATACAATGAATATGCCCTCGGTGTTAATGAAGGAAAGTTGTTGTCTTCTGGCAAATTTAACAAAACCTACATTCTTAATCCTGCTTCAGCAAATACATATTTCTTCCTTCAAGCTGTGGTTTGTATTCAGTATGGGGAAAGCTCTGTTATGATAAGAAAAAACACTAGCCAATACTGCAGTAATGTGTGTTGAATTGCAGAGTATAGGGTATACTGTTTTTCTATCTAGACTTTAAGGCTCTTTGGGTTTGAAACTCGTTTAATTATTGAAGAGAAATGGCGTTGCTGCTAGTGTCAGTTAACTTGAAATTGTTGATGGAATGAATGAACATTGTATTGTTTTGGCATGTGAATGCATGTTAGCACGTTTGTAAAAAAAATAAGTCGCACCACATGAGGGTATGGGAGGATACAGTGAAGGGAAAAAGTATTTGATCCCCTGCTGATTTTGTACTTTTGCCCACTGACAAAGAAATGATCAGTCTATAATTTTAATGGTAGGTGTATTTTAACAGTGAGAGACAGAATAACAACAAAAAAATCCAGAAAAACACATTTCAAAAAAGTTATAAATTGATTTGCATGTTAATGAGGGAAATAAGTATTTGACCCCTTCGACTTAGTACTTGGTGGCAAAACCCTTGTTGGCAATCACAGAGGTCAGACATTTCTTGTAGTTGGCCACCAGGTTTGCACACATCTCAGGAGGGATTTTGTCCTACTCCTCTTTGCAGATCCTCTCCAAGTCATTAAGGTTTCGAGGCTGACGTTTGGCAACTCGAACCTTCAGCTCCCTCCACAGATTTTCTATGGGATTAAGGTCTGGAGACTGGCTAGGCCACTCCAGGACCTTAATGTGCTTCTTCTTGAGCCACTCCTTTGTTGCCTTGGCTGTGTGTTTTGGGTCATTGTCATGCTGGAATACCATCCACGACCCATTTTCAATGCCCTGGCTGAGGGAAGGAGGTTCTCACCCAAGATTTGACGGTACATGGCCCTGTCCATCGTCCCTTTGATGCGGTGCAGTTGTCCTGTCCCCTTAGCAGAAAAACACCCCCAAAGCATAATGTTTCCACCTCCATGTTTGACAGTGAGGATGGTGTTCTTGGGGTCATTCCTCCTCCTCCAAACACGGCGAATTAATTTGATGCCAAAGAGCTCGATTTTTGGTCTCATCTGACCACAACACTTTCACCCAGTTCTCCTCTGAATCATTCAGATGTTCATTGGCAAACTTCAGACGGGCCTGTACATGTGCTTTCTTGAGCAGGGGGACCTTGCGGGCACTGCAGGATTTCAGTCCTTCATGGCGTAGTGTGTTACCAATTGTTTTCTTGGTGACTATGGTCCCAGCTGCCTTGAGATCATTAACAAGATCCTCCCGTGTAGTTCTGGGCTGATTCCTCACCGTTCTCATGATCATTGAAACTCCACATTGTTTGATCTTGCGTGGAGCCCCAGACCGAGACTGACAGTTATTTTGTGTTTCTTCCATTTGCGAATAATTGCACCAACTGTTGTCACCTTCTCACCAAGCTGCTTGGCGATGGTCTTGTAGCCCATTCCAGCCTTGTGTAGGTCTACAATCTTGTCCCTGACATCCTTGGACAGCTCTTTGGTCTTGGCCATGGTGGAGAGTTTGGAATCTGATTGATTGATTGCTTCTGTGGACAGGTGTCTTTTATACAGGTAATGAGCTGAGATTAGGAGCACTCCCTTTAAGAGAGTGCTCCTAATCTCAGCTCGTTACCTGTATAAAAGACACCTGGGAGCCAGAAATTTTGTTGATTGATAGGGGATCAAATATTTATTTCACTCATTAACATACAAATCAATGTATAACTTTTTTGAAATGCGTTTTTCTGGATTTCTGGTCTCTCACTGTTAAAATACACCTACCATTAAAATTATAGACTGATTATTTCTTTGTCAGTGGGCAAACGTACAAAATCAGCAGGGGATCAAATACTTTTATCCTTCACTGTACGTCTCCGTCAGCCCGTCATACCTGTATTCAATTTCTACAGTGTAGCTCAGTTGTTTACCAAGAACTCTGTGTACAAAGGTCACGAGCCATGTGTGTCTAACTGGTTCCAACTGGTCCCTTAACACCCTGTTCCTGCTGACTGTAGCAAAAACATTCTCCCCCACCTTGCTTATTAGTTTTTTTGAATAAAGGTTTTATTTTTTTTATTTTTTTTTCCCCCATTTTTTAAATATTTGCAATATTTTCTGAAGGAGGGAAAGGGCATGCCATTAAGTACAAGACTTCCTCTTAACCCCACTGTAATCTTTCATTAGGAGATATGCAGTTTGTTCAATTATATGCAACCTATCAGACTAGGGCCTGGTCTTGTCATTTTGTTTGATTTTAATTAAAGTTTCCAATCATTTTCAAATTAAAGCTACTAAAATAATGTATATCCACACAGGGGAAAAGAAAATGATAAAGGTTATGAATATGCATGAATAGGCATACATTAACAATAAATGCAGCTAATCTCACAGTCCAAGCTCTTTTTTGTTTTGTTTTTATTAGAAAGTGTTTTCACATTGTTAATATGCACCATTTCATGTAACAAACAGGGTTCCTATTTTATTAAATTTTGATCTCCTCTTCATTTAAATGCTTTTACATAGATAAATATTGTCACTACAGCGATCATTTGCATTTCCCCTCATTTGCATGTAATTTAATTGGCAAAGGAGTTTTTGCTACTATCTAAAACAAACATTTCATCAAGTACTGTGTTGTGGATAAGCAACTAGCAGGAGGAAATGTAACTTATTCTGCCCTTGTGTCTAATAATAGGCCCAATGGCTGTATACAAAACCATTAACTGGCATCTTCCTAAGTGTTTTTTTGCTTGTTTTTTAACCAACATTTAATGTAAAGCTGATGACTCTGAACAGATTACATTATTCATAATTCCTACAAGTCTTTAAGGAAAATGAAGATAAAAATGCTTTACGTGACTATGTTATTTAAATGAGTCCAAATCAGGCATTGTATTTGTCAGAGCCTCTCCAATATTACACAATGCAGTACTCTGAACTGCTTAAAATCAGATGTATTGGTGAAATTCAAAGCAAGTGTTTGTTGACCCAGTTTAAAAATGGTCCACTAGTGCTGTGTCAGTTCTAGAATGGAGGAAAAAAGAATGATGGAGTGCATCTTCTCTGAATTCTTTTAAATACAGAATATGTTTCAATGATATTCATTTTTGCAAGTAACATTTATTCATTTGGATAAATATCAATATTCACTATGTTCATAATGATAACGCTCATTATGAACATAGTGAATATTGATATTTATCCGTTGGCTATTATCCAAATCCCTGGTAATGTCATTTTTACAGTGATTGTATATACTGCTCTCACTAGGTACAACTGCATGTTGTACATCATGGGTATATTGGGATATATGTTTTTAATGTTCAATGCTTATTACAAATTTTAAAATTAAAAGTTTTTTTTAGGGTGCAGGAGCAATGATACATAGTGGGTATCCAGGGCAACCGGACTTGGATTACCTACATGTGCAGTTTTATAATTATATCCAAGAGAAAGGTCAGATATTTGAAGGTTGGTGTTCACAGCCTTTTGTGGCACAAAGGCTATCCCAGCAGTGGTCAGAAAAGTGCCTTCAGAATTAGACCCCAGGATAAAGTGCTGCTAATACATACACTACCGGTCAAAAGTTTTAGAATACCTAAATGTTTCCAGTTTTTATTGAAATGTACGCTGTTTAATGTCTCAGTGTATTCTGAACTTAAAGCATAGAACAAATAAACAATTGGAGATAAAAAAATAAATAATTGAATTGTTTTGTTTAACAAAATGCAACCCCTTAAGCTGACAAACACCTCTGTCACCCTTAAAAGGGCACCAAATCCGTGTGCTTCTCTTTAATCCCATGTGTACTCTTCACTGTTGTGTTGTTTGTCAAGTGTTTGGTATCCCATGAAAACTGAGACTTTCAGTTTCTAATGATGTGAAGCATTCTCTGATGTGAAAAATTCTGAAATGGGGGAGTGAGAGGCATATTTGGTCTGAGTAGGGATACAAAGTCTCAGAAAATATTGACAATTATGACATTCTGGAACCAGACAGTCTGCTGATCAAAACAAGACCATCCATGTTTTGGCAGAAGCAACACACACCCGTAGAGAGCTCAAAATGTCAAGATGGAAAACTCTGTTTACAGTGTACTAATACACAATGATTTTACATAATTGGATCTGAACTTCTCTGTGAGAACTTCTCTTTTTTTGAACTTCTATGCACAGGAGCTGCGCATAACACTGCCAAATAATGCTTAAGAGGGTGTAGTAACACAGTATATAACTCTGAAATGTACAATGTGTTTCAGTTTTTGGTAACCTAAACTTTTTTTTTTCCCCACCTTTGGCAGTTTATTGCTTACCTTTATACCATTTCAGATTATTCACTCGACTTGAACTTCTTAAATTTCAATGCAAACTGGAAAAATTGGGTTGTTCTAAAACTTTTGACTGGTAGTGTACTTGCATGTATTATTATTTGAAAACTTCTGCCACTATAATGACATTTTACCATCTGAGGAACCTGTTCTCCAAATCAGATTTAAGCCAATGATTCCAAAACCTTGAAGTCTTTCTGATGACAAAATGTCTTAATTCCAGACAGGAACCTGTGTGCAGCAAGGAATTCCTTTCAGAAGAGCAACGCGACCGAAGCCCACTGTACCAACATCCTTCGCAAAGACAGAAGAAACTAAAAGAATTGCTAAGATATTTGCAGCTCAGTTTACAGAGAAGAAATAGTTGTTTTGTTTCAAACCATTTCTTTTATGTCCATGCACCTGTGCGAGTGTGTGAAAGACAATGTGTGTAAATTATTATGTATAAACCAAATACCCCCAGAATTATTTTTGATTTAGATTATACCATTTATATATATAAATATTATAAAGGTGAGTGTGAATGTACAGTATTTAATGTTGCAATAATGTATATTTAGTGTTTTTATTTAAATGTTACAAATAAATGTTTTATATAATGTATTAAATGTGTGTACAGGCTTTGTGTTCTCAACCAGCAAACCCTGCACCTTTGGATTTAGTACACATTTTTTTTAATCCTTCAGTTAAGGATTAAATAGCATTGAACAAAAACTGGTTTGGTGCTACAGCACTCCCACAAAAAGACAAGATTAGATCAGTGTGGCAAGGCTGCTGACGTCACTGCATGGTACACCTTCATAAAGCGAAAATATTAGAACAATAGCCACATCACAGAGGTACAAAGAAACTTCAACTCTAGTAAGTATTTGATAACTATCCTTCATTCTGTTTTATCCACCTTTATGTTTGGGGATAGTGGTGTGCCTTAAACTTGCATATCTTTCAGCAGTTTTGGTTGGAATCCAGTTTGTGACTAATAAACCACAAATTGCCACATTATGTAACCGTTTTCAGTCCACAGAGATTCAGGACTAAGTGGTAGGAACCGTGCAGCTCTAATCTTTGGGTGTTAGATATTGTTGCTGTCTTGATTTATTTATAGCTCTTTGTGTCTCATCAGTGTAATCCAAGATCCCTACTGTTACTTTGCAAGTTCTTCCTCCTGTTTCAGGGGAAAACAACCTTGACTGCCAGCATGAAAAGGAACACCCTTATTGTTTGCACGCTCATGTAGGAAATGGAATGAACAGTAGAACGTTTAGAGCAGCCCGAAAATGCTGGGAAGCTGAAAAACAGCTGCACCTCACATGGCCTGCAAGCTGTCATGTGATCAGTTGGGTTTGACAGGTAAAGTAGAAAAACAATGTCAATAAAGACTGTAATCGAGTTTCTCTTCTAGAGCCCTGCAGCAGCTTTTCATCTTCATAGATGAAGAGCAGACTGTTAATTTATGTAATTTGTTTGTTTTTAAGGCTGTCCAATATAAAGTAGTGTAGATAATAGTGTGATATGTGAAGCATGCACCATGATTCACAGAACATCCACACAACTCACCTATGGCACTTTCAGTGACCCAGTGTAATACAGAGGCATCGGGTTGGAAGCCACAATATTCACTTTATTCATATCTGTGCTGAGACTTGTATGGTTTTAATGGATACTTACATCTGGGACCAGATGCTTGAAGATTTGAGAATAATTGCATACAGATGACAGCCCACCCCTTTGAAAGCAGGTATGGATTGGCTGTATGGTTTGCCATTTGAGAGGTCTGTGCTGTTATATAAAATACCCTTCCTTTGAGAAATTGTGCGTCAAGCATGTGGACAGCAGTTTATGAAAAGGTCAACAGATGCCTTGTTGCCTTTAGTGAAGCATAGAAGGATGTAATTTAATATAATCACAATGCTCTTTCACAAAAAAAAAAAAAATACCAAGAAATACTAAAAAAAAAAAAAAAAAAAAGTATAGCTTTGAGGTTATGGAGCATGATACTCCCATTCTCTGTACTAATTTGAATTACAAAATAAATGTGAATGTGTACACAATTTAATATATAAAAATGTAAATACAGTTTGGCATCTAAAGCAGTAAGATCTTGAAAGCAGAACAAAACGAATCAGGTTGTGTCATACAAGCCCGTCGTGGATAGAACAGTATGTTGCAAACATTTTTAGCTGAGCTTTAACTAAGTTTATGATGCTCGTACATTAAGTTACAAAAACTGTGGAAACACTCGCCTGGATTAGAACATCCCGTCCTCCTCAGAGGAAATGCAATCCGGGCGTGCGAGCCCACGGCGAGCCCCTGCTCTTGATTGGCGGACTGTATTGTCCCCAGTCCTGCGAGGGGCCAATAGAAAGCACGCAAAGTGCAGAGACAGAATTAGAGCACATGAGACGTGGGTCAGGATCAGGGCTAAATGTGTCCGGATGGTTATGTGGATGACCAAGTGACTGTTTTTATACATTGATGCTGCACTTTGCCCTTAAAACATGGGATTGATTAACCACATTCTGTATTTTATTTCTGTATCAATGTGTTCACATCATAATGTAAAACTGTATCATTACTCCATAAATAACTAAAAAGTATAACTCGGATATTCTGTACAGGTGTGAATTGTCCCAGCACTCGTAACCATCTCTGCACTGTAAATAACATAAACATCCTATTAAGGGGAAACCGGGGGGTAAAGTCTCAGGGCTGTGGGTTTTTCTTTTGTTTGAACCCCATAGCGATTTAATTTGGCACCTGGTGTCCCACCTCTAATGATACATGAAGCCACAGGTACGCCTCGCCAGCACAGACACACGTCACATGAACTGCTGTATATACATGCTTTGTGTCTGACTACACTTCAGAGATACTCTAAAGGAGTCTTTGACAAGTGAGTGTTTTCTTTCTTACATTATTGTATGTAATAATAACAATAATAATCATAATATGAATATTATTATTAAGAACAATTGATGATAATAATAATAATAATAATAATAATAATAATAATAATAATAGAATGTGCGTTTTGCATCCAGGTTACAAACAACAAAGAACAACAAACAAACCGATTAATAAATATACGAATCTGTAATTCAGCTATTCAGTTGAGTATCTTACGAAAAGTTGATTTCAATATTTTACTTGTTCAGAATAGTGAAAAGGATTTTCTGCAATAAACAAGCGTGGTAAACATAGTCTGGGTGTCACACAGTTACGCAAAACTGTCCGTGTCACGAAACTTAATACCAAGAGCACTAAGAGCACAACCTGGTATAAATAGAGGTTCCTTTTGACCATCAAACAGGTCCAGTAAACACCTCAGGACACACAAGCGATAAAGGAAATACTGGGTCAGCGTTGTTGATGGTTGATTTCTATTGGATATACTGGATGTAATCACTTATTTCTATCAGGTAAATATGGGAACACAACTGTGTTAAAGTTTTATATAACTATTGTCAGTAACATTTTGATCATTTTATTATTTTACTTTTGAAGATATATATATATATATATATGAAAAGGCTAACCTTTTCCTCGTTTTGCTACAGCATAGAACTGGGACAGAAAAGCAACAGCTCTTCTTATTTGTACATATATCTATTTTGATACATTTTTGTTTCTGGTGCTGAAATCAAATCTTATTTTATTATTACTAGTATCATTATTATTATTAGAGTGTGTTATGCTGTCGAAGAGCTGAACCTTTAGTTATATGTCCAAGTGCAACACCACAGGTACACATTTAAACATTTAAATTATTATTTCGTCATATTTGATCTACATATATATTTTTAGTCTTTAATATATATCACAGGCAGAGTCATAGATTTTGAAATGTATGTTTAAAAAAAGAAAAGGATCCATTTTTAAAGGATAGTGTTTGACACTCCAGTAGAATGCTCTAAATGGCCATCACAGATTGGGATTTGTGCAGCAAGGCTTGTCTGCAGACAATTTTACCCCACCTTAGTGACGTGCTACTGAATAGTTTGTTGTACGTGTGCTGCTCTCCGCAGGTCGGGGCACAACAGTGCACATCAGCCATATACTGTGCAAGGACCATCACTATCTGATCACCTCTACATCTACAGGGCTGCTGGGAAAATGGTTGGAATGAAGCCCACAGACATGGCTCCCACCGCCACTGTGAAATTCTTCGGGGCTGGGACAGCTGCATGCATTGCTGATCTGGTCACCTTTCCCTTAGATACAGCCAAAGTCAGGCTGCAGGTGAGAAGAGGAACATAGTTACACAGGCATGTCAATTTGCAAGTGTTCTTTTGGAATGTTCTTTGCCCTGGCAAACTTCTGCTTGTGACGATGTATAGCTCTCATGCTGTATTATTCAGACAATTTTTAGATTTCCTTTTATTTTGGCTTTTACTGCATGTGACACCAGTTTTACCACCCCTTGATGCACCTTCTTAACATGATAACAAGTGCAGGATGGGGGTTAGAAACTAGACCCTCAGAGCAAACGGTTAGGCAGGCATTTGTATTATGTGTTTTAAGCTTAGGACTGCAGCGTTGAATCAGTATGAAAAAGAGCTGACAAAGTTCTGAATTTTGCAGATCCAAGGGGAGTCCAAGCCAACGGATGGCAGCAAAGTCATGAAGTACAGGGGAGTGTTTGGCACCATCACCACCATGGTGAGGACCGAGGGGCCGAGGAGTCTATACAACGGGCTGGTGGCCGGGCTGCAGCGCCAGATGAGCTTTGCCTCTGTGCGAATCGGGCTCTATGATTCCATGAAGCAATTCTACAACAGAGGAACCAACCGTGAGTGTCTGCACACCTATACTGCAGAATGAAGCTAAACAGGTGGTTTAGCAATCAATGTCAAGGTGCCGGAATTGGTGACAGAGATTCCCCTTCCATCGTGTGTGTATCTGGGTTACTCCTTCATGAACAGGAAGGAGGAGCTCCTTCACCAATGGCACAGACTGAAACACAACCCCTGGCAAAAACAGTGTTGCCATTTAGAGATGGGAAATGTCTCTGTTGCTCTGTACTGGTACAACAATCCAAGCCCCATTTTTTGTACAGCTTCTATTTCTACTTCAAACCTCTGATATCATGCAGTTGTTTCTAGATAGTTTTGACTGGAGATGTTTCAACAGTATAACAAAGATTATCAATAAATCACTCAATTTTTATTTAGTATGGCGCCCTTCGCAGGATAGCCACAGAGCGCTTTACAGATTGAAAATAAACAACAAATGAAATAATGTGCTTTGATTCTTATTCTGCTCAGACTCTGGTGACTCTTTGTTGTTCTCTCTCCTCAGATGCCAGCATTGGCAGTTGTTTACTCGCTGGCTGCACTACAGGGGCAATGGCTGTCACTTTTGCACAGCCCACTGACGTGGTCAAAGTCCGGTTTCAAGCTCACGTCAGACTGGCAGATGGCAACAAAAGATACAGCGGGACAATGGATGCCTACAAGACCATTGCCAGGGATGAGGGCATCAAAGGGCTGTGGAAAGGTATAGGATTGACTCATTGGCAAATTAACATATACTAATTATTTAACCTATGTAACAAAAAACTTGTTTATTTCTGCTCTGCTGTAAATTACACATCTTTTTTATTTAGTTGTCAGCTCAGTACACAACAGATATTTATCTTATTTCCTGGGCATATTTGTTTTAACAGTTCTCTTTTGTCATGTGTGACTCCTTTAGTTAAACATTTACCAAAGTTAGTCCTGTATGTTTTAAAATAACATGCCTTTCTTAAGCATTATTAACAATCCCTTCTGGTTATATGAAAGATTTGTAGTGAATCAAATTAGCATATGTCAATCATTTGTGCTCTCTCTCCATCAGGAACCCTCCCTAACATAACAAGGAATGCAATTGTGACCTGCGCAGAGGTGGTGACATATGACATCATCAAGGAACTCATACTGAAATACAACCTCATGACTGGTAAGACATTTACTGTCCATTTTTATTAAGTATGTAATGTTAGAAACTCGGCTATTTTAAATAACACTCCAAATGTAAAACAGAAATGCAAAACAATGACACCAAGCAGAAAAAACAAACAACTAAATAGCATCACATCACCGTTGTTCTTAGTTTTCGCTTGGCTTGTCTAACTCTAGAAAAGCAACTGCCAGACCTACTTACCCAGCACCTGTGATGCTGTGTTTTACAGACAATGTGCCGTGTCATTTCACTGCTGCGTTTGGGGCTGGCTTCTGCACCACCATCGTGGCGTCCCCCGTGGACGTGATCAAGACGCGATTCATGAACTCCACACCCGGGCAGTACAGCAGTGCTCTGAAGTGCGGCTTCATCATGCTCACCAAGGAAGGCCCCACAGCTTTCTATAAAGGGTAGGTACCTTAAGACAAAGGTAGAGACATGGTTCCTGTTGAGACAAAAGGTACTGAAATCATGGAATGGAACAAAAAGCCGCTGTCAGTTAGTCAGTTGTTTAAGTAATACAAGTTTTTATTTTATTTTCTTGATTCCCATTGGCCACTGTAGAAGCCTTTAACCTTTTCAAACAATGTCCTTGTGCACTACAGTATCATTCTAAAATAAGTGCACCAGTGAATGTGTTGCATCATTTATCTATCTATCAAAAAGCAAACCACTGCAACGTTTGCAAATGCTAAAATTGACTCAAGATATTGATATTGAGATATTGAGTCAATTATAGCATTTGCAATGGTTGCAGTGGTTTGCTTTTTCTCATGGCTGCTTTTTGGACATACTTTAGTTAAAAATACAAACCAAACCACAGTAGCCAATCATCTCCAAGCTTCATTTGTCAGATGTATCACATGTTATGCTGTTCAGTGGGACACCTTGTAAACCATTCATTTAAATGGATAAAAACATTTCACTTTGTCTTTGTTCAGGTTCATGCCCTCCTTTCTCAGACTGGGATCCTGGAACATCGTGATGTTTGTTTCCTACGAGCAGATTAAAAGAGCCATGGTGAAGGCACAGCAAGCATGGAGTTCTCCATCTTGAAGCATATTTGACACTGGAATCAAAGAGTTCGAGAGAAAGAAGAAACAAAAAGTCTTGGTATGGTGTTTGTTGTATGAGGGGTTTCTCGGTACAGGTGGAACGACTGTGTATAGTTTTTAAATGTTGTGTTATCGCTGGTCGATATAAATAGGTGAACATTGATGTATTTTGTATATTTTGTACTATAACATTTTTTATTATTTATTTGTTACTGGATCACAGTTTAATAAAGATGTACAAATCTGTTTACTGACTGGCTTTCTATTTCCCCACTGAAAAGGCTCCAATATACTTTGTCAAGGAAAAAAAATAATCTAGTGTAAAGATTAAGAACCAAAAAAATGGTAGTATGTGGCAGCTTTCTGGCAAAATTCACTAAACCTGGATCATTAAACTACAACTCAGGGACTTAACCTTTTAATTATCACTTAAGAAATATTATCCATTTACAGTGAAACAGCAACTGCTTAAACACATCACGTGGCTATGGCACATTATTGTACCACTACACTGGTCAGAGGGAGAGTTCATTAAGCTGCTTTTCACTACACTCCAAAAGCATCCAATTAACTGATACATTGCTTTTAAGATGTCTTATAGAATCTTTTGAATACAAACATTTGTGTATAAATTGAAGGGGAAGATTTGTATGTGAGTTATATTACATACATGATGCATGTATGCTTAGACTGGCATACTCTTTCAGGAATCTTTCTGGGTTTATCAACAAATCAGATGAGAATTGAGGGAACGAGTTTTCATTGTGTGCTCCAATTAGAACTAATGTGTTTGTTTTGTGTTCTTATTACGATTATAATAATTATTATACTTAAATAATCAAAAATATATTAATATATATATTAACTTTCTGAAGTGGTTGACGTTAAGCAGTATTTAACATGCCGTTTTTGAGAGATGTGTGTATAATATATGCTATGTATGTATTGGTACTTAATTATTGGCTCCAGTCCTTTTTACTTGTACTAGTAGTGTTTAAATCCTGTGCCAAATTGTACACGTTGAGTCGTTTTACTTTCTTGTTTTTTTTAAATAATTTAGGCACGATTTGGCTTTGTTTGTTTCTCTTTAAACCTGCGAGACTTACATCTGGCAGTCCATCTGCACTGCAGAGGTGTTCTGTGCTTTTTTTTTTAACGATTGTCAACTTCAAAAAGAAAACCCACAGGCACAGTCGCAGTGGAAAGTAATAACAAATGGGCAAAGGAGTAACTGCAGCCAATTACCAGGCGTTAGAGTGCGCAGGCTGTTGCTAGCCGCTGGAATGGCGTGAGGCCGCGTTCTTGTAGCGCAGACTTCCGCAGCTCTGCGCGGCTCCACCAATCGAAACCGTGGGATTCTGCAGAACTGCGCAGAACTGTGGAAACTGCGCAACAAGATCGCGACATGGGTTCTTTCCTGAACCAGTCAGCGCGTGTGAGACTGCTTTAGCATCTTAAATAGTGACGTCAGCACGCAGTGCCTAGAGAATATAAAAGCCCCTGAGCGCCGCTGCTCTTTGTGTCCGACAACAGGAAGCGCTTGTTTGCAGCCATCACGCCAACGGTACACGGAGAGCCGTCGTCGACTGGATTTATACTACACTTCCACATTGGATTTTAAGGTAAACTTGTAAATATCTATTTATTGTATAGATGACTTGAAAGAGTTTTGAACAAATCGCCTGCTCCATTACACTAAATAAGCAGACCCTGGATCCCAGTTCCTGTAACTGTCGAGTCCAGCGGGACGCGGTGTAAACTTCCGTTAAGTTACTTCAAGTATCGTGTTCTCGTTTCTAATTGATGGCCCAGTTCAAAGCTGTTCTCAATACTGGTATTTTTTTGTCCTCCACAGAATTTGGATTATGCTTTTTAAGTGTTTCGTTTCTGGACGTGTTTCTATGGAACCACAAGAGAACCAGATCATAGTTGAAAGTAATTTCAACGAGAGGGACGCCTTCAGAGAATCCTGATCCTGGACCTCGCCATCCGCGCCGGACTCCCGGTAATGCGCCTCATCTCGCCCTGCTGCGTTACATGGAAACTTGTTTTGGGTTGCATGTCTTTTAGTGAAAAAGTGCTTGTATAAAAAAATTGTTCACTCTGTAAGTTGTGATTTTATCGCCTAAAGCAACTAGTTATGAAAACCAAGCGGTTTAAACTCCTGAGTCCTGTACAATGTAAACGAATCTTCCTACAAGCAGTTGGGCCTCATTTAAAGGGTCCTGGACATCTAGCACCTCCCTACACACCCCGCGGCTGGTGTCGAGTCGAAACCGCTTCTTTGTGGGATGCGTGTATGTACTGGTATTACCACTGCGCTTCACAAAAGTGCCCCGACGCCGCCAAGCTTCCCTAAATTGGGGCCCAATCTGTCTATTGCGTGCGCGGCGGCAGGCGAGGACAATGGCGAGCAGCCGCTGAGCTCCGCTACGTCATCGGAGCGCACGAAGCGGAACCGCCGCCCTGCGGCTCCACAGGAGAGCCTTGCGGGGCTTCCTCACTGCTGCACCAACGTCACTTGAGACTGGGCAATCCCCAATTTAGCGTGACGACCTTTGACTTTCAAATGCAACTATACAATATTTCAACTTTCCCGTTTATAGGAATGTGCTGTAACTACCTTATTCATGTTATACAGTTAACCTACCGTTTGAACACTAGGGTTTCCTTTGAACTTCAAGGTGCTGACATGCTAAGAAAATGGTTTGTATTTTTAGGATTAGAATTTTATGCATCTTTTAACCACTCGGACTTTGTTAATGAAGACTTTCAAAGCCTAACCCTAGAATGATGTGGATACTTTGGCATAATACCATAATCAAACTAATATACTGGGGGGGGAAATGCCAATTAATTTTTCAATCTCTTTCTTGGGTTTAGAGTCTTTTAGAGTTCATCTGCCTTGTTTTCACTTCATCTCGACGTCGCCAGTTCTGTTCTGCACGTTCCCCAATAACTTGGTGATCATGGTTGGATTCGGGCCCGCTGATGTCCCCCCTACGGCTGCAGTGAAGTTCATTGGCGCTGGTACTGCCGCCTGCATTGCAGACCTCTTCACATTCCCCCTCGACACGGCCAAAGTCAGGCTCCAGGTAGGCAATGGCAGATGCAGAATTCACACCGTTGCGTATCTTAATGTTTGGGCAGTTTAGTGCATCCTAAACTAATCTAGCCCCCTCAACCAAGTGGTGTTGCTGCTCTCCTGAAATGCTCTTCTCTGGTACCCAGTACTTCAGTGCTGTTGCCCTGTCCGGTGGTTAAATGCAGTGAGTCTACCTGTGACGTGCCCCTGGGTTTAGAGCCCTTCCTGATGGCATCTCTCTTGACTCCTCCGTAGTAGTGTAAGATGCCCTGAAGGTGGTCAGTAAGCCTAGGAGGCTGGAGCAGAGGACCCTGAGCCCTGGATTAGATGTTCGTGACTTGGGTCTCCCAGTCACTGTAAAGCCTCTTCCTCCCCCCTTCTCTCCTGTACAGATCCAAGGAGAATCCAAAGCCGCTGCTCCCAATGTCAAATTGGTGAAATACAGTGGTGTGTTTGGCACCATCAACACCATGGTGAAGACTGAGGGGCCGAGGAGTCTGTACAACGGGCTGGTGGCTGGGCTCCAGCGCCAAATGAGCTTTGCCTCTGTCCGTATCGGACTCTATGATTCGGTCAAACAGTTCTACACCAAAGGAGCCGAGCGTGAGTTCTTGCACATCAATTGACCATCCATTGCAGAACTCTTAAAGGGGGTGGTGGTTTGGGGTTGACTTAATTTTGAATATGCTTAATCGCCAGTATTTTATAGTTTGGCTCAGGTTAATCACAAACTTCAGTGTGTTAAACTCCTTCATGGATTGTAAGAAAAGTCCTGATCTTCAAATCGGCCTCTGGTAATTTGCAAACCAATTTTTTTTTTTTTTTTTTTTTTTTTTTTAAATCAGTTTGACAAGCCATTGCATTGCTCTTGCTAAAAGTGCCCCCATACACTTGAGTGTGGAGCATTTATTGAAATTTACATTAAACCTGTTTGCAGTAAGTGTGGCTTACCACTGCTATTGGAATTCTGAAAAGGTGATGTAGTCTGTCAGACTGGCATAGGTGTGACCAGTGCCCTCTCTCCGTCCACTAGATGCTGGGATTGGCAGCCGTCTGCTAGCTGGCTGCACCACTGGTGCGATGGCTGTGGCCATGGCCCAGCCCACTGATGTGGTGAAGGTGCGATTCCAGGCCCAGGTTGGCACGGCCAGTGGCAACAAGCGATACCAAGGGACCATCGACGCTTACAAGACCATCGCCAGGGAGGAGGGCATACGTGGCCTGTGGAGAGGTGGGTGACGTGTAGCAGCCTTTCTAGAAGAACAGTAGCAAATGCAGTTTACAAATTGAGTTTTCTTGACTTGACTGTATGAACTGTGCTATGGCTGTGATTCTGCATTTGAGTCCATGAAATTCTTCAAACATTGAGATTTTGTACTATAGAACTGTTCACTTATTGTACAGATGGTGTTAATCGGCCTCTTCAGCTCTCTAATCTGGCCATTGTCCATCTTGTCCCACAGGAACTACACCAAATATCGCCCGCAATGCCATCGTGAACTGCACTGAACTAGTGACCTATGACCTTATCAAAGATGCTCTCCTGCGATCCACCCCAATGACTGGTATGTGTGTGTATATACCCTGAAGCTCTGCCTGTAATGAGTGGTGGCCCAGGTTGGCGGTTTCTGTATTTCAGCATCTCTTCTTCCCCAGATACCCTTCCATGCCACTTCACATCTGCTTTTGGTGCGGGTTTCTGCACCACTGTGATTGCTTCCCCTGTGGATGTAGTGAAAACAAGATACATGAACTCTGGGCTCGGCCAGTACAGCAGTGCCTTGAACTGTGCACTCGCCATGTTGACGAAGGAGGGGCCCATGGCCTTCTATAAAGGGTAAATATTCTTGCTTGTGGGACCTGTTGTCTAGTGTCAATATTAATTGGTCATTAACTTTTGCTCTGAAATGGAGATTTATGGAGTTTAACCATCTGATCTTCAAAGGCATGGATGATGTATCCTTCATTTTGGATTGCTGTCCTCATGGGGTTTTTGTTCTCTGCAGGTTCATGCCCTCTTTCCTGCGTCTCGGCTCCTGGAACGTGGTGATGTTCGTCACCTATGAGCAGCTGAAACGTGCTATGATGGCGGCCCGCCACAACTGGGCCTCTCCTCTGTGAATGTCCCTGTAGTGCCAGTGCTACTTTCTGCACTTTTCTTGTCTGTGCTGTAGCATTTTACCATTTTGGTTTTAGTTGGGTTTTAAACTAACATGTAAAAGCTGGTCTTTTAGGTTTAGTCATCTTAATCTCTTACAATAAAGATTCCTCAAGACTGTCTGGCTTGCTGTAAAATGGGTATAAAACCTGTCTAGGTTAGATTTTTAATTCCTATTGCTAGCCTGAAGCAATTGTGGTACAAATAAAATCTTTTCACAAAATTGTCTCTGTACTTTTTGGTTACATCTGTACTAAAAGATGCTGGGTTTACTAATGAGCAGCAAAGCAACACTTATATTGCATGAGTTGTCCAGTCCCTCCAGAGAGCTTATGTGATCCACTTCATATTGGTTGGATTGGACTACCTACATAACGTGAGGATTTAAAAATATAACCGCTATGTCTGTTTGGGTGAAGACCAGTTTCAGGATGAAACTACTAAACTTCAGGGAAATATGATTTGAATTGTAGGCAACTTCAAATAAAGTGCTGACGGCCACAGGTTAGCCTAGATGGGGGAGGATAAATGCACACCATACTCTTTAAGAACAAATCCTTTATTTGTGAGGAGGATAACAATTGTCACATGTATTCAAGCCAACACTTTGCATACATTCATCCGCCTTGTTAGAATGAAAGCTACTCTAAAGTAATGCAAGAGGACACTATATGAAGGCCACAGGGTACAGTATAACGTGGTTATACAACACCTGATTGTTTCCAAAGATGCTGCATGTGATTCAAAGGGTGAGGGCTTGTTTTAGGAGTTGCTTCTTTTCTGATGTGAGCTTCTCTGGGAAGTGAATCTCAAACTGAATAATGAGATTGCCTTTAAGGCTGGGATTTCTGATTAATGGCATTCCTTCACCGGGAACCACTTTTGTATACTTTGGGCTAGGAGAGAAGGAGAATGTAAGTTATTACATTAAAATTTTCACAAATGTCCTGCTGTGGTAAATCAGGATCAGCATAATACTATGAATAATAAATCTTGTGTGGATGTATATATAAACTTTTTTTTTTTGTTCTAATTGTAATGTAATTCTGTATGAGCCAGAGATTACCCATCTGTAACAACATTCATATTTCATATGATTATGTTGGTTGTCTGTGGTGGAGTCTAGTATGTAACTTAAGGCTAGTTTCTGCATAAAGCAATGAATTTGCTGTTTAATCTGATCTGTATCAAGTTCCTGTTTTCCATGTGAGTGTTATCCCAGCAAGACAGATGGTTGAACTTTTAAACACGCAGTCTGTGAGAGGGGGTTCAGCTTTAATGGTAGAATACGGTACAGTATATTGGACTATTCAAAAGCTCAGCCTGTACAAACTGCATAACTAATGCTGGTTTAGGGCTGGCAGATGTGGGCTCTGTTTAATGTATCTCTGATGTAAACAAACATAAAGGCACAACTCACTGAATAATGTCATTAATGGGGATGTTGAGAAGCCTGCCATCTAGTGTCTCCATGTCCACAGAACAGCCCACCAGTGCCTGTGAAGGAAGAGAGGAGGAGGTGAAGAAGAGCGGTCAGCACCAGACAGACGCACACCCTCAGGTACAGCGTGGCATACCTTCTCCAGATGGACATGAGATGTGTAGATCAGGTCATCCTGTTCTCTGGTGAAGCGCGGATGCTGTTTCTCTTTCACAACAAACACAATGTCTGCAGGAATGTTGTTGGGTCCCTAAAATAGGGAAACAAATAATATTTATCTTGCTTTGGCCATCCATAAAGGAATTTGCTCATCACATAGATTATATAATTGTGGGCTACACCATCAACTCCATATTTCTAAATGCAGCACTGCAAAAAAGGTTTCACTTAATTAAATTATGTGTCTTAGTTATTGGTCATGTTCAACTATTGTATAATTGCAGAGATCTGTGATTGAAATGTGAATTATGAAGAATTCATAACTCTATCTGTCAGTGATTCTGAAGTTGCTATATCCAAATGGAATCCAATCATCTTGCGTTTAGTTTTTTTACCTGGTCTCCTTCTTTAGGGAATGTGATTTTTGTCCCTTGCTTCCATCCTGGCTTCACATCTATGTTTAGGATCTTGTCTTTGATGTTCGAAGTGTGGCCATCTTCATTCATTACCTGGCTCAAAATTAAATGTTGCTGTCAACAGAGAACCACTCCTTGAAAGCCCATTGTGGCTGAAACATGATTTGTGTGTGTGTAGCAATTTATATTCAAAAGCATAGTTTATTCATTATGATACCTGCAGCGAATAAATGTTGAATCAGAACTATATTTTCTGTGAGTAATAAATCCTAATCCTGATCCTTGTTGTGCAATGAAACCATAAGCCCCCGGGTTGTACAAGTCGTTTACAAAATGCCCAGAACATCCAGCGCCACCGTACCCTAGCTGTCCTTACCCGCCTCGATATTTTAATCTTTTTCGTGCACCCATAAAACAAGTCCTCCAGGGAGAGGTAGAGGTCGCGCTCGATAGGGGGATCTTGCTTTTTTACACCTTGGCCCCGCAGGCCTCCAAACCCTGCCTTTGCCTCTTCTCCTCCTTCAGGAAAGAAATCTGCAGGGACATTCAGTCAAAAGAAAAGGAAAAGGATACAGGGCAGCTTAAATGGTTTAAATTAACTTTGACTTTGACCTTGCCCTGCCCAAGAGAACAAAATATTACCCAGTTCTCTTACCTGAAAATGGGTTGTCTCCTCCAAAAAAGTCAGTGAAGACTTTATCTGCATTGCCGTGATAGGTGTACCCACTGGTCCAGGCGCCACTGCCCCCAAACTCTGGAGGGATCCCTCCTTTTAGACCCTCTTCTCCAAACTTGTCATATGTAGCCTTCTTCCGAACTGCAGTAGAAAGGGCACCACAGCTGTGAAATAGTACCTTCCTCCCTGTATGTGCAGGTGAGGTATACCCCCATTGATCTTACATAATCTTCCTCTTACTTTTGGAAATGTGTTAATTTAGAGTCTGTTTAAAGAATCCCCCCTCTCGTTCACCACATCCACTTACACAACGAGTAGCAAGGGATGTGTTCTAACGAGTTGAGCACATTGCAGAGACTGAAACACTGGATTGTAATGAATAGCTCCCCATCCCCGTCTCCAGCGCACAGATCGCTACTCACGGTCACTCAGCACGTCATACGCCTCGGCCAGCTGATTGAACTTATCAGCGGATCCAGGCTCGCTGTTTGTGTTGGGATGATACTTCAGTGCCAGTCTTCGGTATCTAAACAAATCGTAAACATGTAACAAAAACGTATTGCGACAAAACAGTCAAGTAGATTTCTATCCCATCCTATTAAGTTTGCTTACGCCTTTTTGATGTCTGCGTCGGTTGCGCTCCTGGTTATTTGCAAAACAGCATAATAATCCCGGCCCATGATGAACAGCTTGCAGTATAAATATATATGTACGGGTCTGTAGATTGAATTGCAGCGCTTAACTACTCAGTTATGTCACAGTTTTGCACACAGACAGCTGGTGCGACTCGGATGTATCGGCTGGTTTCCAGGTTGTTTCTAAGGACGTGGTCAGCTGCGCACAAGGGTTTCTGGGAACTGTATTCAGTTAATCATATCAAATCTGTGCCTGTTGAGGACACTTCTCTTGCAAAATTTAGTTTAGTTTAGTCTGCATGTGAAACATACACAGTCTTGTTCTGTTGCAAGATATTTATAATAATAATAATGACTAGGCAGTAAAAATGTTGTCTATACCTAAAGTATACTTAAGTACAACAAACAATTCACCAAAACTTGCAAGAACTAACCATGTAGAAATAATATACAGTGAGGGAAAAAAGTATTTGATCCCCTGCTGATTTTGTACGTTTGCCCACTGACACAGAAATGATCAGTCTATAATTTTAATGGTAGGTGTATTTTAACAGTGAGACAAAAAAATCCAGAAAAACGCATTTCAAAAAAGTTATAAATTGATTTGCATGTTAAGGAGGGAAATAAGTATTTGATCCCCTATCAATCAGCAAGATTTCTGGCTCCCAGGAGTGCTCCTAATCTCAGCGCATTACCTGTATAAAAGACACCTGTCCACAGAAGCAATCAATCAGTCAGATTCCAAACTCTCCACCATGGCCAAGACCAAAGAGCTGTCCAAGGATGTCAGGGACAAGATTGTAGACCTACACAAGGCTGGAATGGGCTACAAGACCATCGCCAAGCAGCTTGGTGAGAAGGTGACAACAGTTGGTGTGATTATTCGCAAATGGAAGAAACACAAAATAACCGTCAGTCTCCCTCGGTCTGGGGCTCCATGCAAGATCTCACCTCATGGAGTTTCAATGATCATGAGAACGGTGAGGAATCAGCCCAGAACTACACGGGAGGATCTTGTTAATGATCTCAAGGCAGCTGGGACCATAGTCACCAAGAAAACAATTGGTAACACACTACGCCGTGAAGGACTGAAATCCTGCAGTGCCCGCAAGGTCCCCCTGCTCAAGAAAGCACATGTACAGGCCCGTCTGAAGTTTGCCAATGAACATCTGAATGATTCAGAGGAGAATTGGGTGAAAGTGTTGTGGTCAGATGAGACCAAAATCGAGCTCTTTGGCATCAACTCAACTCGCCGTGTTTGGAGGAGGAGGAATGACCCCAAGAACACCATCCCCACCGTCAAACATGGAGGTGGAAACATTATGCTTTGGGGGTGTTTTTCTGCTAAGGGGACAGGACAACTGCACCACATCAAAGGGACGATGGACGGGGCCATGTACCGTCAAATCTTGGGTGAGAACCTCCTTCCCTCAGCCAGGGCATTGAAAATGGGTCGTGGATGGGTATTCCAGCATGACAATGACCCAAAACACACAGCCAAGGCAACAAAGGAGTGGCTCAAGAAGAAGCACATTAAGGTCCTGGAGTGGCCTAGCCAGTCTCCAGACCTTAATCCCATAGAAAATCTGTGGAGGGAGCTGAAGGTTCGAGTTGCCAAACGTCAGCCTCGAAACCTTAATGACTTGGAGAGGATCTGCAAAGAGGAGTGGGACAAAATCCCTCCTGAGATGTGTGCAAACCTGGTGGCCAACTACAAGAGACGTCTGACCTCTGTGATTGCCAACAAGGGTTTTGCCACCAAGTACTAAGTCGAAGGGGTCAAATACTTATTTCCCTCATTAACATGCAAATCAATTTATAACTTTTTTGAAATGCGTTTTTCTGGATTTTTTTTGCTGTTATTCTGTCTCTCACTGTTAAAATACACCTACCATTAAAATTATAGACTGATCATTTCTTTGTCAGTGGGCAAACGTACAAAATCAGCAGGGGATCAAATACTTTTTTCCCTCACTGTAGATGGATGTTGGCTGTCCCCTATGACACTTTATTAGTCACATATGACACTTTTAGACCTGTATACCATTTTTTCCTCCTGTATGACATTATGGTCACATGATACACACCTGAAAAGTATCACATTGTTTGGTCGAGCGCAGAGTGAACTGCACAATGCAATTCTGGAAACCTTCAACTTATTTATAATTCTTACAGGCGTTACAGATTAGGTACACCCAATCATGTGTGCTTGCTAACTATATTGAAGTATCCTAGCCAATTACTAACCCCTTACTTTGTTGTTACCATGATTCAAGTTTACTGTGATTTTACCAGAGTACACCACACTGCACATTACCATACTTTTACCACAGTCAACTACACTTAATTGTATTGTTACCATGATAAACCACACTACATTTTGCTGTTTTTACCACAGTACACCACACATTTCAAATTCCCAAACATATAGAAATCCTTTGAAAAAGCTCATACATGAAACCACTTATTTGGAGATGTAACTGTAAGAATTGATTAAGATACTGTATTATCAAAAATAAGACACTTATTTTATGGGGAAAAATATTTTATTTACATTTTAGTTCCTCTATACATATTGACTCCTGCAAATGAACAGCCATGTGCCACTGAGTGTTTAATCTGAATGTCTAAAGGAAAAGCACAGAAATGAAAGACAGTGATCTGGCTCAGATAAGATCTGTAAAAAAACAATGTGAATTATGAAAGTGTGCCACACACAACTGTCCTCGGTCCACTTCTGTAAATGGAAGGGCGTTCAGAGATCAGAGAGCTGGTATTTCCTCACAAGTCCATCTCTGCTGCAAGTGAAGATGCTTTTTTCCCATGCGGCAGCCTGCAACACACCAAACAGAGTTGATGTAAAATCAACTGTGTTTTCATACAAAGGAATGATTGAAAAGCTGATGTAAAACAAAATATACTTCACAATATAATAGGAAGGGTTGTAAAAATCCAGAACAACAGAAGCTTACCTTATAGACTGGATCCACATCAGGCCCAGTTAATTCAATGATATGATCCATGTCCTGCTGAAGGATGAAACACCCTCCGTCACCTGTAGGAAAGCATGTCACAGGATTGTCAATGATCTCGGTCAATGGCATTCTGAACCATGGCCGTAAATGAGCGCTTTCACTGCTTCTTAACAAGAATATTCCCCATGCATCTGCATTATTTGATATGAAAAGTAGTCACTGTTAAACAAAAGAGATGACAACGATAAGAAATTAACTATAAGCTCCTTTTCAAAATGCTGAAAAGTTCTGTTTGGGAAGATATTTTCATTAGTATAGAATATTGAAAAATAAACAACCTAGAAACACTTTATCTTAACTGAATTTTAGGGATTGAGAAACATTTCAAATTTATTTTCTTACCTTGGCTTACAACAAAGCCTTCCCTGAAAGGCAACAGTGAATGGACTGGAGCTCCTGACCTGTGGATTATCTGTACAGGTGTCCTGTAGAAAAATGTGGTTAAATGCTCGTTTATTATACTTCCATTGATAGTTCTTCACAATACACAGGCTTTCATTTGCAACACAAATCACCAAACTACCACAAATATGAATCTAAACATAAAATACATTGAAAAATAAAGACGATATCTTTGCTTGTATCTGACACTCCTGGACTGATTGACTGAAAACCCACAACAGTAGTAATGTATTATTCAGACACATACAAGTACAAACTCCCTTGCTTAAACACTTACCTTAAACATCTCACATCTAACTTGTAGATGTTCCCATCCTGTGTTCCTGCGAGTACATATACACTCGAGAGGAAAGTGCAACAATTGAATGCATCTGATCCATCAAACGCAAAGATCTGGGGGAATAAAACAGCATGCATGACAGAATGCTGGACATCGTGATTTGAATTCTATACATTTAAAGATGCAGTATGTGCACAGATTTGACTTGTTGTCTCTTACCGGTTATTTTAGCCTAGATTTGCTTTTTGTTTGTTATGATTCATTAAAACAAAAACAAAACTTACAGGCTGTCTGCTTTGAAGACCAATGCCTTGTAACTTCTTGTCCTCTCGGGCCAGGAGAAGCAGTTTGTCTTGAGTTCCAATCTCTCGATCACCTGTCAAGAGATATTTGTTTCCATCACCTGCGGTTCTCACACAGCAGTACAGAGAGAACGACATACACCTTAAACAGATATACCAAAATACACTAAAACAGGAGGGCCTGTTCTCCAGATGTACCATAACCTTAAGATACATAGACTTTTATAAAAACAAATCAATCAACTAAAAAAGTTCTTCAAAGCTCTAACATACTTGTGGGTTCTTCCGGTGCCCCCAGGTTTATGCTGTTCTCAGCCACTCCCACACAGCACCCATTGATAGGAGAACCACAGTCAGCTACCACCGCCAAGCACGCCGACTTCCCACAATCCCACAGGCGCGCTGTGCCGTCTCGTGAGCACGACACCACATTCCTCCCACGGTCCACAGCGGCCAAGTCCAGGATACCTTCAAAAAACAACAATCACAGCAAGACTTAAAACTGCATCAAGGTAACTTTTGTTTATTTGTCCATTCATTGTCGTTTTTGACAACCCAGTCAGTAATTTAACACTATAAACTACTGAGACCAACTTATCCCATACTAAAATCCAGTCAGGAAATAATAAATGCAAGTTGGTTTTGGGCCTGGATTTAAACTGTTGTTGTCGTCATTAGACAACTGAGCACCTGACTGACATAAACCATCCACACTTTTGTCAACATCTGTCCTCATCAGTGCTGACTTCACAGACACAAGAGACAATCTCAGCCATCTCCTGGAGATCTAGGTCACGTGTCTTTGAGTAACAACAAACTTGCCTCCTTTGTGTCCTTTAAATGTCACAGGGCAGCTCCCATCCTCACAGGACCAGACTTTGACCTGGGCATCCATGCCTCCACTGATCACCACCATTCCCGAGGGGAGGAACTTGCAGCAGTTGACATCGTACACATGGCCTGACAGCTCCCTCTGCCCGAGAGAACGTGCAAGATGGCACAACATTCGAAAATGCAAGAAAGACTTTGTTTTTTGTTTAACATACAGTATATGTATAATTATATATTTTTTATTATACGATTGCAACAGTGGAGGGGAAAATGCACAGCTATGCCAGTGATCTCTTTTCAGTAATTGTCCATGCTGGCTGTCTTACCCTTCTGTCTCCAGTTTTACAGTTCCAGATCTTCATTGTGCCATCTGTGCTGTTAGATACTCCAAGACCTCCACCACATGATATGTCCAGACAAGTTATCTACACAATGAAATCAGCAGACATATCTAGTAATGGGGAAACAGTTCGTAAGGACAGAAAACAATCTGCCCTATAGTTCAGAGCAACCTTTCTTGCAGGGACAAATGAAGGAATCAATCAAATGTTTTATAAGAGAAGCTCGCTGACATGTGCATGAAGCATAATAAATACTCACACTTTTGTCATGAATTCCTGGAAAAGATGTAAACGGCATGAGGAACTTTGATGACGTGCTTCCAGAAGGGCAGGCAATATGGATACTTTTCTATAAAGAAGTACATGCATAAAATGAATATAAAACAGTAATCCCAATAACTGTGGCATATATATACATACATACATACATACATACATAGAGACCGAGATCCATGGGTTTATTTTTTGTTTAACCACATTACTTTAAAGATTTATAATAAACAGATCGCTAAAGGTTAACAATAGGGGCTTACTGAAGCATAGCTACAGCTGTCAATGGTGTGTTTTTCACCTTTGAAACCTCAAGTACTTCAAACTGCTCCGACGCCGTGATCTCCGGGACTGCATCGTGACTGACGGCTTGACATGTCAGGGTACCGTAGATGGTGGGCTTCCCTAAACAACACCATATATTAAAGGCAATGCATGTGTATCTTCTGTACGCACTGCAAATATCATCTAATTACTAAATCTGGTTGCATCGTCTTACCTGGTATTTTGCAAGAGACCCACACTTCTCCTTCGTTTTTCCTGTGTAAACAAATACAATATCACAATATCATTCATGTCTGCGCACGTAGTATTAAAATGTCTTGAGTTCATATTTTTAAATTACCTCAGTACTTTCGGCCAGTCACTTTGAAGTACAATTCGTGATTCCATGTTGTGGTGTTTACCTCTGTCTACGCCACTGCCGTAAAACGTGCCGCACCGAGCGCGTCGACGTAGCGCACATCTGCGCAGAGCTGCTGAAGTGCTGCTGCATGACGTCATTCGGCTCTCGTACCGGAAATTACCGTTGCGTTATCGTACCGTCAATTTCCGCAGTTCTGCGCAGATCTGCAGCATCCCCTCGATTTCATTGGTGGAGCAGCGCAGACCCGCGCAGAACTGCGCAAATCTGCGATACACGAAAGCGACCAGACGCAATATGAAATCAACGAGTTAATAGCAATCATGATAAATTATATGTTAGCTCTGTAGGCTATATTGTGAGCATCTGGAAACTGTAATTAGCCTATAGCACATGTAATTAAAATCAAGTTATAATGTAACAAATACAATAGAATAAATAATTATTATGCAACGAGACAATGAAAAGGTAGTATTGCTGGTAAGCTTCCCATACCAACAACACAAAATGTGAATTTCTAAATACATTTCCAAAACCGAGAAGTAGGGATGCAAAATGTCTAAAGCTGATTATTAACGTTCCACAATAATACTCATACCAATAATTAAACCTTTACATAACTCCAACCATTTTCAAATGTATACTTTTGTATGGAGAGATGTCTGAAGGTAACTTGGTGCAGTGTGGTCGAGACAGCGGTAGATGAGATTCATTGTAGTTGTAAGATTGTATTTATTTGTTTGTTCATTCAATTTGTGACAGTTAACTCAGGGATAACCCTTATCTTGCCTGATTGAACTCCTGAACTAGTCTTGTTCTGCATCCTTACCATAACTGAAGCAGGCTATAGCCATCAATCTAGTTCAAGCCATAAACCCCTTCGCTAAGGACCAAGGTCAGCAGTAAAATGTAAGAGATGAAATCCTGGTAAATTGCACCGCTGAGTTACAAATACAATTGGCTATGCATCTAATTCTCCAGCTATTATTTTTCAAAGATGCTGTGTAAAGTGAACATGAGAATGGAGGCATGAAAACCCCATGAAAAGTAAAGAATACATCTTAGACACCCACCTAAGCTGTATAATGGGCTGTTTTCCACTTTTGTGATGTATAAATATATTTTCAATATATCATTTTCTGTTGTAAAGTTTTTTTGTTTTGTTTTTTGTCTTAAATGTTGGTTTTGTATGATAACCTCTGGTCTATACAATGCTTCATACACACTGGTTAAAAAATGCTGCAGTAACCAGGGACAGTTTTGTGTGTGGACCTCACTTAAACTGTTCTCTTTAAAGGCGCACAGCAGTTTCTCTGGGGAGTTTCAGTTTCCTACTAAAAACAACTATGCTGGACATCAAAGGCCCCTTTACTGTGGTTACACTTCTCTCCAATTGAGGGATTATAGCTATCAATGAGAGGCTTGGGCTGATATGCATGGGAAGTAGAATCAATGCTATTGTGAACTGGTTTTCTGAAGGCACAGCATTGTTGCCTAATGAATCGTCTAGTGTACAAAATCACAGGCAGTTTATGATATTCAGATGGCAAGACTATTTTTGGGAAGGATAATGCAATTAAAATGGATTCACACAATTCAGTAAATTCCCAACACTCCATTGTATGCAAAACACATTCATAAAGGAAAGTAACAAGCTAATTGTATGGTCCTCTTTTTCTTGGAACAAGAAGATGCTGTTCACTCTTCACCAAGATTTGAGCTAATTTATCTAAATTTAAATTAATGAAAACAAAAATACTTGTGGCTCTCTTATTGTTGGGTATTGAACTGATAAATCCAACCATTCTGGCTGTTCCAGGCCAACAGTTCTGAGGCTTAATTCAGTTTCTATATTGTCCTTTCTTTCCAAGCACAATGCAAGGCGAATTCGAAAGCTCACTGTCCCTTGGTTTTGTGATGGCAATAAATAAAACCACATGTCGTGTAACATAACGGATTGCATGTTGATGTAATGGGCTAAGTGGCAGCCTGCTATAGCCAGTGGTCTCCAGGGAGAAGGTTGCAGTCAGCCTGAGTAAGGAGACTAAGAATTAGAGATCCTCTGAACTGGAACTAAGGACATTAGCTGGTTTAGAATGTATTTGTAAAAAAAGAAAAAAGAAAATCTATTTCAAGGCCAAATAAAAGGACTGATTAATTCCGAAGCCATTTCAGCAGGAGATTTTTGAAGTTGCTAAGAAAGAAAGCCGTCTGTTTCTCCCCTGTAGGAATTAGCAGTCTGCTACAAAATACCCTTTACATACGGCCCTAGTCAGAATCACTGACATTTCAGGCTTGTCCATTGCAGTCTCCATCTCCTTCCCTGTTTTGTCTTTTCCTTTTTTTAATATCCTATTAAATAAATAAATACATTTTTTCATTGAAATTTAAGCAGTTCAAGTCCAGTGAATAACCTGAAATGGTACAAATGTAAGCGATAAACTGCCAGAGGTTAAAAAGAAATGTTTAGGTTACCCAAAACTCAAAAATGATGTACATTTCAGAGTTATATACTGTGTTACTACACCCTCTTAAGCATTATTTGGCAGTGTTACACGCAGCTCCTGTGCATAGAAGTTACACTGTATTCCAACAATGCGCACATCATTTGAAAGCTTATTCTCTTGGCTACCAGCGCGTTTCATTCTCAAACACATCCGATTTACAGTTTCCGTGTCGCCCGCCGTCATTCAAAGCCTGGGAGGTAAACACACAGTCTGTTCCGGGGGGGGGGGGGGGGTCATTCAGACGGACACAGATCACTCAGTTTCGATCAGATTCATAAGAACATAAAAACATAAGAAAGTTTATAAACGAGAGGAGGCCATTCGACCCATTGTGCTCATTTGGTGTCCATTAATAACTAAGTGATCCAAGGATCCTATCCAGTCTATTTTTAAATGTTCCCAAATTTTCAGCTTCAACCACATCGCTGGGGAGTTTGTTCAGATTGTGACTACTCTCTGTGTAAAGAAGTGTCTCCTGTTTTCTGTCTTGAATGCCTTGAAGCCCAATGTCCATTTGTGTCCCGGGTGCATGTGTCCCTGCTGATCTGGAAAAGCTCCTCTGGTTTGATGTGGTCGATGCCTTTCATGATTTTGAAGACTTGGATCAAGTCCCCACGTAGTCTCCTCTGTTCCAGGGTGAAAAGGTTCAGTTCCCTTACTCTCTCAGTAGGACATTCCCTTCAGACCTGGAATAAGTCTGGTTGCTCTCCTCTGAACTGCCTCTAGAGCAGCGATATCTTTCTTGAAGTGTGGAGCCCAGAACTTGCACACAGTATCCAGATGAGCTCTAACTAGTGCATTGTACAGTCTGAACATCACTGCCCTTGTTGTCAATTCTACACTTCTGACAATATACCCTAACATTGTTAGCCTTTTTTATTGCTTCCCCACATTGTTTGGATGGAGAAAGTGAGGAGTCCACATATTTGACAAATTTGCTAACTATCCCAGATCATTAATATAGATTAGAAAAAGCAAAGGCCCTAGTACTGATCCCTGTGGAACTCCACTAACAACCTCACTCCAGTTAGAAGCAACTCCTCTAATCGACACCCTCTGTTTCCTAGACATCAACCAGTTCATAATCCATCTACTTACATTACCCTGAATGCCTACAGCTTCCAATCTGAGGATCAGTCTTTGGTGTGTAACCTTATTAAAAGCTTTCTGAAAATCTAAGTATATCATATCATATGCTTTCACATGATCTTCAGCTGCAGTTGCATGTTCAAAGAACTCTAATATATTAGTAAGACATGATCTGCCTCATCTAAACCCATGTTGACTATCTCCAAGAATATGGTTTTCATTAAGATGCTCCTCTATTTTCTGTCTAATCATTTTTTCCAACATTTTACAAGTGATGCAGGTGAGACTGATTGGTCTGTAATTTCCTGGCTCAGTTTTGTCCTCTTTCTTGTGGATTGGTATGACATTTGCTGTCTTCCAGTCAGTTGGCACATCCCCTGTTCTAAGTGTCATTTGAAATATTTGAGTTAGCGGCCTATAAATAATTTCCCTCATTTCTTTAAGTACTTTTGGAAATGTACTATCTGGCCCAGGTGATTTGTTTGTTTTTAGTTCTGCTAGTCCCTTTAGTACCTCCTCCTCATTTATCCTGATCTCTCTTAGGGTTTGACTGGACTGATTGTTAACCTGTGGCATGTTATCTGTCTTTTCTTTTGTAAAAACCTCTGTGAAATACTCATTTAGAACATTTGACACATCTTGTTCGTTTTCCAAGATACTTCAATTTTTGCCCTTTATCTGTTTCACTTCCTCCTTTATTGACCTCTTGCTGTTGTAGTATTGAAAAAAACTATGTTTATTAGTTTTAGCTCCAAGAGCTATGTTTCTTTCTATTTCCCTCTTCGCTTTCCTGATCCCTTTCTTAACATCTCTTTGCAGTTCAACATATTCTAAGTATTTTGTTTTGTCTCTATCATTTTGTATGCGCTATACATTTTCTTTGCATACTTCTATTAAACCATTTTGGCCAATGTTTATGGTCCTCAATTTGCTAGGTTTTCCTTTGCAAATATGCTTGTTTTGTTTAGAACAACCTAACAATGAATACAGTATATATTATTTGATGTTATATCAAACACAGAGAAGTTCAAACGCAATGATGTAAAATCATTGTGTATTAGTACACTGTAAACAGAGTTTTCCATCTTGACATTTTGAGCTCTCTATGGGTGTTTGTTGCTTCTACCAAAACGTGGATGGTCTTGTTTTGATCAATAGACTGTCTGGTTCCAGAATATATCATAATTGTCATTATTTTCTGAGATTTTGTATTCCTACTCAGACCAAATACTGTATCCCCCACTACCCTCAGCTTTCATGGGATACCAAACACTTGGCAAACAACACAACAGTGAAGATTACACTTGGGATTAAAGAGAAGCACATGGATTTGTTGCCCTTTTAAGGATACCAGAAGGTACCAGAGGTTAAATTTTGTTAAGCAAAATGATTCCATGATTTGGAATGGAAGCAATGGAAGAAGGTGGCCTGGTCTGATGAATCACAAGTTCAAGGTGTTGACTTGGCCTCCAAATTCCCCAGATCTCAATCCAATCGAGCATCTGTGGGATGTGCTGGACAAACAAGTCCGATCCATGGAGGCCCCACCTCCCAATTTACAGGACTTAAAGGATCTGCTGCTATAGTCTTGGTGCCAGATACCACAGCACACCTTCAGAGGTCTAGTGGAGTCCATGCCTCGACGGGTCAGGGCTGTTTTGGCGGCAGAAGGGGGACCTACACAATATTATGCAGGTGGTCATAATGTTATGGCTGATCAGTGTATATATATATATATATATATACAGTGCTGTAAATGCCCTTCTCCATTCTTCTTTTTTTTTGGTTTCTGGAAAAGGTTACATAAAACTGCCTTGAAGTTGGTGTAGTCCCCGTTTTACTGTTAATTGGGCTAAAAGTTGAGATGAAAGTACTTATGAGATGCTACCTACTTGACTAGGTACTTATCTAATATGCAACGTGCTGGATGGGACTTATTTTCTCCAACAAAATTACCTGGCAAACTAATTGCGCATCAGAGGGCACACAGTGGAGTCATTTGAATTCAAAATCATCTCTTGGAATGTAGCCATTCTAATTTTGGTCATACATCAAAGGGATACACATTATCCATATGTTCATGGGGAGGTATTTGACTTGTTAATGATTTTCATGGACACTTTGTTACACCTAGGTGGATTTTCTGCACCCTCCAAAATCCTTAAGTGGCTCAGTTTGTGGATCATGAAAGAATGGAACTACTGCCCCAACTCAGTTTAAGAAAGAGTAAAGATCCTTACCTTTGCACCATTGCCTCTGTCCTTGGAGTCTGCAGTGTTTTTTACCTGAACTCTAAATTAAATAAGAAAACCAGCTTAATCCCTCTCCCAAGACTTAAGGCATTGGTTATTGAAAGAGCTGTTTAAACCCTGGAGTATGGCACTAACTTTTTATTGTGGTTTAACATCTGTAATCATTAAACAGGTTTAGTTCCTAGAAGGTCCTGAATTTGAGTATTGAATAATACAAAAAGGATTTATTTATGTTCCCTGTAACTCCAGTGTCATCGGCACAGGTGTCTGCTGAAGCAAGAGTCGTGTTCAGTAGCTCAAACACACCATTCAGGATGCTTGCATGATCGAGACACTGTTACTTGACATGAAACCAGACCCACTCAGCAGCCTGATTGACGGGCACAATGTGAACAGCCAAGCTTTCATTAATTATTCATTGCATTTTAAAAGCATTTGGTTTTAGAAGGGTGAATTAACCATACTTGTTTACTGTCAAAATCCATAAAGGTCAAAATCAGATAAGCAAAACTGTCAGACAACCCTTTCACTCCTGTTCAAATATCAATACTCCATACCTTTTGTCTATTTTTATTTAAATACCTTTCAATGGAAACTGAGAATATATTACTTAATATATTACGTACCTTCGAATACGTTTACTACTCAGTTCTACCGAGATCTGACTAAGACCTTTATAATTAAAATAAAGTTTATGCCTGGTTGTAGATATAAAAATGAAAACCCATAATGAAGTTATTCTTACTAACATTTTAAAGGACTGATAATATAGCAACAATAAATTAGTAAATTAATGAATGAGAGGTATCCACAGTATCAATTATGCAAGTTGTTTAATAAATGTGATGATTTAAAAACAAATGTAATCCAATCGTGTGCTGGTCATCAGACACACAACCAAAGTGTTGTCCATGTTTTCTTCTCAAAAAACATATTATAATGGTTTGAATTACTGGATTGTGAACACACAAGTGCAAGATAATGACTTCCCTTGCATCTTCCTTCAGCAGCCAGGCATGCAATTAGTCTCTGAGAAATCTAACATGCAGTCCACAAAGAGAAGGTAGACATCTTATTAATAATTAGATCAGATTAAAAAAGTAGGCATTAGCTTTGCTTACTTAATTTTCAGCTGGACGCTCCTCACATCACTTGATCACAACGGATGACACAGTAATTGAAGTGAAATGCAAGAAAGTATTTGAAGTAGAATGTAAGATTCAGATATTTGCTTGTCACGGATAAACCTTTTTCAAGGCCCTGGTATCGTTTCCTTTTTTTTTTTTTTAGCTAATTAAATCTATTAACTTTGACTATCTGTTAATGAAAACAAAGATCAAGTTTGCATCTCATTTGGAAAGCATTTTTATTATTCATGACAACAAGCAGCTCAATATTAAAGCCGATGTTTATTTCAGTGCACATCTAATTGTCATTAAAAAAAAAAACACAGATCAGAGGAGCTCATACATTGATTTTATAGACCACTTCTTCTAAGGCTGAATAAAGGTCAGCCTATTATGGTGACCTTTGACCAGCCAGAGTGTAGGGGAGGCTGGCTGATAGAGGTGAGGGTCATTCTCAGCTAATTTTTGCAATTAACCCTTCGAGTTCTGGGCGACGTTTGAGCCGGGCCTGGAACTGTTCCTCTGTGTGCTGCAAGAAACAAAAAGGACAACGGTAATCAATATGGTCAAACTCAGAGAAAAAGGCATAATACTAATAAAGAAGAATTTTAAGATTGGCTTTTCTGCATACAGTAGCTTTCTGAAAATGTTCTCTCTTGTAAGTGGAAAGTCAAGTTCCTACCTCTTTGACTAAGAGCTCTACTCCCTCTGGTTGATTTCTTAGAAGGACCTCCAAAAACACTGGGGCCAGAGTGGAACTCAAATCGCTGACCTGTGAGACGAATGAGGAAGACGATCAGCGGTACAGTCATGAAACTCAGATTAATTCAAGACTCTGACCCACATCTGCCAAGCCAGAACTTCACACCCAGAATGTATAGGACTTTTTCAATTGGGTGAGTCTCTGGTAAACATGATGCCACCATCAAGTACTGGGCTCATGAATTGTCATTGCCAAATAAGTCAAAGGCTTTATTTCATTTGAGGTGTCGTCTTATAAGAAGATGGCTTCTTCCTTACCAGAATGATGATAATAATAGTTGACACAAATCACACTCACATTAGTGATTAACAATATCTCATACACTTCCCAAATGAGTTTATACAGCACTAGTATTCAGAATCAGGAGAACCAATGACTAAAAATGAGACCAAAGGTATTTACTTGCACAACTCTCTTGTGTGTCTTGAGAACAGAATCCACATGTATCTTGGTGCCTTGTTCTTGCACGAGAATCAGTTCTGTGGTCTTGGTGGGCAATGCATAGCTAAGAGGAAAGCACAGTTGTGAAGAAATCAAACACAAAAACAGCTTCATATTCCATAGTGGTAATGAATACTGTGCTCAAAACGCAATGAACACCAAGCTGAAAAAAGTGGAACCACTATATTACAGAGGACAAACTGATTATTTTATATCGGGTAAAATGCCTTTTTAAATATTTTAATTATCAATAGGGTCAACAGTGTCAGGTTATGCAATCACTTATGTAAAGACAGGGGCACAAGAATCCTTTTATTACCTCTCGTCCACCTTTATCTTGAGCCGATTACAGAGGTTGTGGACATACTGGGAGTAGTGCTCCACTAAAGTCATGTCGTAGCCAGACACTAACACATTGAGGGTACCATACACTGTTTCTGTCCCTGGATTAATCTGCTTAATCTGCATCTTGTCCTTCCTTTTCTTCTTGGGCTGTAGGAACCATAAAGAAAGCATATATTACAGTAACAGCAGCATATATTGCAGAAATTATTCGGCACACACCGACCTTATGTTCCTGCTGACCATAATGAGTCACAGACAATTGTTAACCCCTGGACCAGTTTGATTCCTAGTTGTTACCATGATTAAAGAGGGTGGGAGGAGTTGGTGATTGTCCAAATGCACACTGATGCAAACTGATTCAGCATGTAACTTCACTGAATAAAATTATATTCTGTATATATGCATGTGTGTGTATATAGTCTATACAATAATGCACTAAAAAAAAGTTATGAAAAATACTCTACATTGAGCGAATATTGTGTTTGAGGTAATCCATTAAACATCCAGTACCCAGGAGCAGAATGAGTGTACACAACACATGGAGAGGGCATTCTTGAAGCAGCATAAACTGGAGCAGACAAATAGCCAGTGTGTGAGGTTTTATCTGATCTTATTACTGCTGTTATTGGTTATCTGCCTCTTATGTTTAGCCAGAGTCTTGTGATCCTGCACACTATGAGTTATGGTGCACTATTATGTCACCCTGGACAATGAGCAATGGGCATCTAGGGCTCCAAACCTGGTCTGAACGGTTCTGTAATAACACGGATAAATAACATGTTGCAATACAAACAGCCTGGTTCCCCCTCATAAATTCTAAATACAGTCTCACCGAAGATTCTCTGATCTTTCTTTTTTAACAATACCTAATCCACCGGTTTTTCCACTTTGGCACATGCTATGTGTGTGTTTCTAAGCACTTCTGCATCTTAAACAGGAGTATTAATATCCTCCTGCTTATCTGATTGATACTTGCTGCTGAGTATGCTTGATTATGCATTATCGATTATGACAACATTCCTTTATGAACTCCCCCAACGTCTGATCCCTCCTCATATATTGCTCTCCAAATGTCATAAGAGCAGAGGGCATGAGACACTGTTTTGGGGTATGCTTCCTCTTCTGATGAAGACTAGGTGCTTGATGATGTATTGCCTGTCTCTCCAATGCAGAAACACTGAAACAACCTGACATTTCTTAAGATATGCAATTTAAATAATTTATTAGGAAATCGAAGGAATTGTCATTTCCTCCCCCAGCACGTACTCAGTTGAAATAAGTTTAACATACAGATACTTATTTATTGACCTGCACCTAATTTCAACAAACAAATCAATACATAAGAACAAAAAGCATTTATGTGCCGAGTACTGCAGGGTTTAAAAGAAAGTCTATAAAGTAGGTCAAGTAAAGCAGTTCTTCTTATCTTCGCTGCACAACATAAATGTTCCCTCCAGTAAAAGCAATCTTCCCTGAATGCATGAGTTTCAAAGATAAAATCTATGCGAGATGGAAATTAGGTGTTTAATTGCACCACAGGGGCTAATGTAAGAAGGTATGTGCAGACGCTTTATTTTATTTTTTAAGCAAGATCTTGATGATTTTAAAGAGACAAACATTCAGAAGTAACTCTATGAAAGGTGTATCCTGAACATCTCCAATTCTAGATATGAAAACCAGTCTTACCAATTGCTTTGGCAGCAGATATTTATACCTGCCAATCCCATGAGTTGGCATGGACCGGTATTGTCTCTCATTGCTCTGTAAAACACTGCCTACAGAGAAACATAATTAATAATAATTATGATTGTTTTAAATGCTGTTCTGTATACTTGCAACTTTTGACTGATAATCTAAAATAAGGTCTAAATACATTTGAATTAAAAAAATATTAAAGATGGTACATAGAAGTTGTAGTGCTAGAAGACTAATATACTCAATATCAACATAATAATAATGCCCAATATTTAAATACAATTGAAACTGGTTGCCTTTTCCTTTATTTTACATAATCTTTCAGGTGATGTCGATGTTTCAAACTAAAACAAAAAATTGGAAGACATTTGGATAAGTGACAGGTGAGAAATGTTTATTAAATGAGCAATGTGATGAACACACACACACACACACACACACACACAAACACAAACACACGATCTTACCTAAAAGTGGGTGCTGATTTGCAACTGCTAACCTAAAAAGAAACCAACATAATAACATAAATCAAAAATTAGTCTATAAAACAAATACATAGTCAATGCACAGAGACTCAGGCTTCATAGGTAATTAGATCAGAAACAAACAATCAGCTCCTGAGATAAACACGAGAATCACAACTAAATTGATACTATATATAAATATATATATTTTGCATGATTCATCTTCATACCCCAGTACAGAAAGCGAGTTTGTAAAATCAAGCATTTAAAACTAAAAGGAAACAGTATGCCAGCGCATGCACACTTACCTAAATACGGAGACAACCTGATTGAACACCTTTGCATGATTTACAGAGAAACCCAGCTGTAAATGGAAAGAAATGTCAAAGTAAGTGACCTACGAATCGACTCTTATTGAATCCAATAAATCTGAGCTGAATACAGATACAGCAGACATGCGTTATGGAAAAAATGTGACCTTCCCCTACTAAACCATGTTCCCCACACAATTACATTTCTCCTGTTCTTTTTCTCATTATTACCTTAGAGAAGAGGGGATTCATTGTTCGATATTATGGCGATTATTTTAATACCAACATCCACTTAATAAATACAAAAATAACCACTATTTAATACAATCCACAGAATTGAATAACAAAAAGAAACTCGGTCCGCCTCGATAAGCGTCGTGCAAGAAACGCGGACACAGACACTTGCGTTCCGCTTTCTTTCAGAGCTTTCTATGCGAGAAAGTTATAATATGAAAAACTGCATTTACATATTTGCAAATTTGAAGATTAGTTTCTTATTTCTAATAGAATTGGATCTAAATTGTTGTTTTGAGTAAACAATCAGACATATTTTGACTTCTAATCCTTAACTCTTCTACAGAGATCTTCATTAATGTACAACAGAATTACACACATGAAATAATAAAACAATATATTTTGAAATGTCCTTTTCTGTTCTGCCATTTCCCTTAAAAAGTCCACATGATATATATATATATATATATATATATATATATATATATATATATAAAGAATTGAAATCATTGAGGTTTCACGGGTATTGAAGACTAAATAACAATACATGAACTATTGATAATTCAACTTTCACTCTATATGTTCGAAATATATATGTTTTGCAACGGGACATTTTTGTGACGTATTATTTATATTAAAACAATGTGTCATGTGTTACATAAACTTTGTTATTTGATTAATATGTTCTGCTAAATGATATATCCAGTGTATTGTATGATTTATGTTTTATGTATTATGTTAAATTCGCTTTGGTAGCTTATACATATATTTTGCTATATGATATATCCACTGAGGTAGATGATTGATGTTTTTGAGATATATGGCATATGCACATTGGTACCTTATACATGCTCTGCTATATTAAATATCCATTTGGTATGTGGTTTACATTTGTTGTGCTATTATATATCCATTTGGTATATGATGTAGTATGTTCTGCTATATGATATATGCACTTTGGTATATGATTTATATGTTCTGCTATATGATATATCCACGTTGGTATTTAATACATTAAATGTGTTATTTTTTAATTGAACGGTTCCTGATACATATCTGCATTATTAATGGTGTAACCACTGTGTCAAAACTAAAAAAAAAACTGCAACGCTGTTTAATTAAATGTAGCAATATCTCGAATAGCCTGGCTTGTTTCTTAATCGATACTGCTGATGACAACATCAGAAGACCAAAGTCCTCTGTGACGTTGCAGGAGGGTAACGTGGCGTCCTCATAGGCAACCAAACCTGCTAGCCGGTCACGACCGCCCTCCTCCGACAGTCATTGGGCATGACGTCATAAAGCGTCAAGACGCCTCTCCGCGCCATTGGCTCAGACATCTCCCCGTTCTGCAATCGGGGACGTAAACACTGGCATGCAGTCCCGCCCCGGCCTGAGCGTTTAGTCAAGATCGGTGGATTGTGCAAACGTCCATGTTGATTGTGGCGAAGAGAAACAAGATTTTGGGGGATGCTAAATAAACTCTAACTACCGTTGACAACACTTCAGACCCCACTGTGCTGTGCGTTCAAATGTGGCACTTGTAGATATAAGAAATAAGCTATAAGAAATAAAAGGAATATTGCTTGTAAACAATACAAGCGAACAACATATATTGTGGTAAACGTTTAGCAACGCAATGCACTTTTCAATAATTATTCTGAATGTAAACATAGAGAATGACACAACGTTCAAATGCAGAATTTCAGATTTGCTGCGGAACAATGTATGTACTTATAAGAATGTAATTGATCTCAAAATAAACCAAAGCACAAGGGGCAGATCAGTTGAATCCACCAAACTAGTGGCAGTAGAAGCTGATTATTTCATTGATTCAAAATTAAGTATTTATAGAGCATGCCTTCAGTTTGGACGACATTGGCAATAGCTACTAATGCGTCTGAAGATGCACAACAGACCAGCGCGACTCTAAGGGACGTGTGTTCATGTGTTACAAACAACATCAGGACAGAACAGAAGCAACACATTCACGATCGCTCCGATATAAAAACACTGAGCTATGCCACACTCAAGATGGTGGCCGGCTTGCCAGCCCCGCTCAGGATTGGCCGACGCGGCTGCCGCTCAGGGGCGGATCCGAGGCCGTCGCCGGTAGCAGGCTAGGCTGCGAGCGCCCTGGTGACAGTGGAGGAGGGTGAGGTAATCCCGAGGAGATCCTGCTCTCTGACTGACACAGAAAGTCCATTTAAGTCCAGTAGCTTGTAAACTCTTGTACCCATTTCCTCTCACGGAGAGCTGGTGCTTTTCCACCCCATCTTTGCGAGACCCACTAGTGTGCCTCCTCCTCGTCCCCGATTCTGCTTTGCCTGCTTGAATCCTTGCCATCATGTCCGCGGGAGGAGACTTCGGAAACCCGCTGAGGAAATTTAAACTGGTGTTTCTGGGAGAGCAGAGCGGTGAGTACAGACCCGGCGCTTTGTGCGCTTTATCTAATGAGAGCCGTGTTACTTCGGGCGAGTCCCTTGAGCAGCAACCATCCCGATCTGGTTTTGTCGCATTCACTCGGAGAAATGTTTTCTGCCACCACCTACTGCACATCAACAGCTGCTTTCCGTGCTCCAAGTACAGTGGCTGCCTTGTTATTGAGCTGATCATTATTAATGGTAGTATATAGGAATGATACCGGGGGTATTTAGGATGTAGTGCTTTGATTTGCTTCACTAATCGAGTGTGTAGCTGCAGATGCAAAGTAGAGCCGTGAAGAAAAGGTTGGTCACTCCTCCCTGTCCTAAGTGATGCCATGGGACCCTGGTCCAGATCCACCCTACATGACGCTCAGATGGATGGATCATTTTTAGTATGTGAATTACGCTCATTTTTAACATGCGTCTTCTGTTATGTATAAAAAGCATTTCTCTGGTCGCTGCACTGTTACGACTCTTATTAGTGAATCGTAATGCATGCCATTGGGATTCACACCATTGTCTTGCAGCATTGCCAGGTATGACCCCCCTCCCACCCTGCTTGTTGCATAGACTGGCGCGGCCAACAGTTTCTGTCTCGTCGCCTTTTGACGTGAACACAAACGGCGCTTTGACCATTTGTTATAATCTGCATCCGCCCGGGGGGGAGAGCCAGACTCTGCTCCAGTTCATGCGGATTGCGACCCATTTTATAAGCCGTTATAAAGTCGACTGTGTTTCGCTGGCGGTGCCCCTGAGCTGCAGTGTGGGCTAGTCCGCCTGGATGGTGCTGATCGGATTTATTTGGGCAGCAGGAGGACCATGCATTACTCTGTCGGGACTATTTGCATAAAATGTCAAAAACACAAGTGAAAGACCTCAGATTACGGTTTCTGTTATTTGTTAAGTTCTATCAGTCAACCAATTAGGTATATAAGCATATCCTGATTATTGTTATTGCCACCAAGCAGGGCGTTTGGGGCGATTCAGTAGCTCTGCTGCCTGTCTGGCTGAGGGCACGTCTAGCCTGGGAAACACAGGGAGAAACAGTGCAGCCAGCCTCTGCAACCATTCAGCGCCTTCTTGTTGAAATCATGTCCACCAAATTATATACAGGTCGCACTAATTCCTTATTTAACAAGGTTTTAATTCATTTTTAAGCAAGAATTTCAATTCTGTGTCTTGAGGCAAGATGAGCCAGCAATCCACACTGTGCAATATAACACGCATCTCCCCAGCCTGAAATCTGAAACGGCTTCATTTTGCTCCTAGCAGTTTTTTTAATTGTATCATATATTTCCAGAATGCTGCATTATTAGTAATACTGTTGCACAGGGCAGTTCACGCCTATCATTGATATTGGAGAGCAAATATCTACAAGGCAGACTTCCCAGGAGGATGGTGGAAGTATAAAGTGGTTGCTGTATTTTTGTATCCTCCATAGATGCAAGCTGTCCAAATCCTGGTATTTAACATGGACATGCAATTGCAAGCGGTTGGAAAATATGATTTTCTTGAGAATTGTGCCTGTGCACTTCACACAGTATGACCCCAGTTTCCCCACAATAGTGCAGTTGCTCAGCACATTTGCAGTGTGGTCTGTGCAGTATTGCAAATAGTGCAAGTCATGGAATGGGTGGTTTGATGTTTATAATGGCAGGCTTTTCTATCCCTTTTATATGGGTTGAACTTGCAAACGTATAGTTTTTTTTTTAATCCTTTCAAAATAGTTGACTATGTTTGAGAATAGACATTGCTGATATGTTGCAACATATTAATTGTAAAATGTATGCGTCCTGATCAAAGATTTAATTTGTTGTGCGTTTCCCTGCCAATTTGTTTGTATTTTGGACGGCATTCTTACAGATTTAGCACCACTCTGCTGTATGTGTGTGTGTGTGTGTGTGTGTGGTTGTGTATTTTATCCACATAGACAAAGCAAGGATTGATGTTGAAACCAGTGCAGTTTAATGTGATTTATTATTAATGATTTATATTACATTTATTTTTACATGTATTTTACAGACTCTTTTTTGTGTGATATGGTATTGTTAAATGTTTGGAATTAAGCAAGAGAAGTTTGAGATATTCTCGAATTTGCCACAAAAATAACTTGGCCTGGTGCTCCCTGTGTGGTTTGATTTCAATGTCATGCACTTTTCATTGTTGTAATGTTATTTTTATTTTATTATTGTTGTTTTAAAATGCATCCTTATATTATCTTTTAAAGACTTGACCATGTGTATTCAATTCTCAGGAAATTAATCATTCATTGTCAAATCTTCAATCCATTAGGATCTTTTTTATATTTAATTTTCAAGGGTGGGCTTAAGTGCGTGTTATGAAGACTAGATTTCAAAGGTATTTATTTTTTATAAACCCAGCTGAGTTTAATGTGCTGTCCAGAATCTATACAAATAGCAAATGATTTATAAGGTACGTTATCAGTACATTTTGGAGAGGAATGGACGGATTTGTGAAAAATATCTCATTGATAAATTATTTCCATACTTTCCATGCATGAAATTTGCAACAGCCTTTGTATTTCACAAACAGATTTTGTGAAGACAGAAAAGGCATGCTATATTTTCAGTCAAATCTTACTATTCAGTATATGTCTTTACTTCCAACACTGTAATTAATAACATTTTTTTTGTTCAGTTGATATTACTTTTGACTTAGGTTTGCTCTTAAAAAAGTCAAATGTATGGATATCACTGTTATTTTTATTTTATTTATTTGCCTGAGGCTTTTAACTAAGGCAATTTGCATTTAAAACCTCAAATGAAGCACAAACTTAAAAGGAACTTTTAAGTCCCACCTGTCAGTGAAACTCTGCACAGACTGGTACCCTGACTTGCCAAACTTGCCCAGAAGTTTTCCTGAGAGTTTTGTGCTCTGAATGCCTTTGAGCTTTCAATCACATGTCATGTGTGTGGCTGGTGCACGATTGCACTCTGAATGCCTGGAAACAGGTACATTCTTGAATTTGGGGATCGTGTCTCTTCTATCTCTAGTGATTATAATTAAAATGGATAAACAGGGTTATATATTTTTTGGTGTCAGAAGCAGATCTTTTCATAAAGTAATAGAAAGAAACTGGTTAAATTAAAATGTGGTTTAGGGCTCATTTACATAATATAAACAGGATGTTGACATACTGGGAAATGGGAGAGGATTACACTGTGAAGTGCTGTGAAAAGGTGCTGCTGGTTTCAACAGAAAACGCCATTGAATCTTAAATAAAAAGGCTGTCTCGTATAAAGACTGCTGTTTTTATCCCATGCTCTGGAATCAGTTTCTCAATGTAGGCCCGGAGTCTTAAAGTGCCACAGTGTCAACCCTGTTTCACACAGAAAATGGGTCACAGTAATTGCTTTATAAAGAAGAAAATTGCTTTCATCGTTATAAATCACTGAAAAGTCACACTTTTTATTTTTCATGCTTTCGTGTAGCTGTTAATCACAGATGAAATGTAATGACAGAGGAAGACCTGGAAAAAAAAGGTCTCGTTTACCTTGGTTGAACCTAATTATTGCTTACACTTGTGCGTCTACACATATGATTAAATCATACAAAGGATTTTACTGGTGAGATAACTGCATCCCTGCAACATAATTAAGTGACAGGCTATGGTATCAGTCACTAGCAGTTCAACAGGATAAGGCTATTTGCCCCTTCTTTAGTCTTCAGAGGGTGACAGATAGCCTCACTGCCCCAGCATTATAAATCCATGCAATTTCAGTATCGGTAGCAATATATGAGAAAAGGTTTTTGGTGTGAGAACCTCAGGGTATCTTGAAAGATCTTGGAATCAGTATCCCCAACATTGCTTGATTAATATTTGACATTTTACCCTACCATTGTCCTTGAGTTACATGGATGCTCATATAAACTGATGAAGCGAAGTCACTTAATGTTTTTATATTCTTTCTTCTTGTTTTTGCAGAGTGCTGAGTATAATGAGCTGTGAATAGTTAGTGTGCATTAACTCATTTTTCTGTTGAAAATGCTGGACAGAATCTTAGAAGTGCTTAAATCAGTATGTTAGAAGACCATTAATGAAGTTTCAGTATCCTTTAAATTAATTAAATTCAATGAATGTTTAATTAATCATTAGAGCGAATCTCTATGTGTTGCATGGGACACCCAGAAGGGTTTTCCTTCTCTTTGCAACAAAGAGAATCATTGTAGCATCCTTAACCGCTTTAATTTTAAAGATGGTCTAATGCCTAATTTTACACATTGGGCAAGTGGCAAGAACTGATTGTTGTTAATTAAAATTTAAACAATTGGAATGTGTTGTACATGGGACAGCCATAGGACAAATTCTTTCATCACTGATTCCAATCAAAATCTCTGAACTGGTAAGAATATTCCTTACTCCAACTGAACTAACCATGCAGTGGCAATAGTCCCCAAGACTAATTATGCAGTTTCATAATTATTATGCGGAATCATAACCCCTTTTAATATGTAAATATTATCCACGTAAAGAAAAGACAGCCAAATTGTTGTATGGGATATACATGAATATCAATTAATTTGGCTTCTTATACATTACAATCTTGAACAAATCTTTGAAGAAAAATATAAAACACAGACACTACTACTTTTTGGCATGAAATACTCGTTATACATCATTATTATTTATATCTAATTGATTATTTGCTGACTTTGCTGAAATGTAGAGGACGAATATTGAAATGTAATTGTATGATTATGTAATTGTTTGTAGTGGTTTGAAGTTGTACTGAATTGGACATTTGTGGATTTAGTGGTATAGCAGAGTAATAACTTATAGATGTGCATTTGTCACTTCAATTTATGTTTATTTATTGTATTGTGTTATTTAACACTTTCTTTTGCATACAGAAGATAGCATTCATTTTAACCAAAGGTTTACTCCTTTCTCCTGAATACTGCCTAACAAAATAAAACTATGAATATTTTTTAGACACAGAAGAACTTTGAATTTTAATTAATTTACCTCCGAATATGATTTTACTCATAGTATTACATGGAAATCATATTCTATCCTGTAACTTGATATATAAGACCAACAAAATAACCCACTGACCAAATCAATAAGGTGTTTGGAAACCTTGCATGGATGTCCACCTTTTCTGTGGATTTGCCCCTTAATGTGAGAGAATGCTCTAATCGACATTCACTAGATAGGAGATGGGCGTTATTCTATCATTATAGAACTTACATGGTATTAAAGCTGAGAATACATACATGATTAAAGGGTAAAAGCAGAAAAAGGGGATTTGAATGCCCCATGCTTGTGCAGTAGCACACCACACTTAAAATAAACTTGGATTGCCTTGTCAGAAGTGATTTATACAGTGTGTGCAGGTTGTCTGCATACAAGACAGGGAACACTGGGATATGTAAAAATAATTCATGAGTTACAGGCAAGTTGGTTATGGTTGTCTCATGGTCTGCCTAAACAGCAGCCGCATGTCATTGAGTTTTCATTTATTTTGTGTGTGTGTGATGCACACCTTTATGGATTTTCTAAATGATCCCTTTTTACTGCCCTTTGTCCTGATTGTATACGAAACCTATCATATTGTGCATATGCGTGCTGGCAGGACTGTGATGGGCAGATTAAAATTCAGTCGAGGATAAAAGTAAAAGTAGAGAACTGAGGTGTGACATGAATTCCTGGGCGAGGAGACTCTGCTTTTCCTAATTACTTTGCTACTGCGTGCTGAGAAGACAGGCGACCTGACAGCACAGTGTAAATATGGGGGCAAATGATGTAAAACCACTTTCAGCACGCTCAGTCTATTTTTACTCCCTTTTTATTCATTAATACATCTCATTAACATTAAATGACGATATAATCACAGCTGAAATGGAAAAATCCTGTCTTTCAAGACTTAGATCTGTTATTTTTAACATTGAATTTGTGGTTCTAAAAATATTTAAAATATATAGAACACGTTGTACCTCTAATTGTAAATTATATGTGTAAATTCTCTAAATTACAGGGAATTAACAACTGTTAACAAAATTAACAAGTTTGATCATGAAAGGTATACATACACATTATTATTTGTATTATTATTATTATTAATAATAATAATAATAATAATAATAATAATAATAATATTATTTCTTAGCAGATGCCTTAACCATCATTCATCTATTTTGTATTGATGTATTTATTTTATATAAATCAATATTATTAGTAATACTGTTTTTTTGTGCAAGCTGTGTGGTGAACAATAGCAGTGTCAGCATCACACTGTGAAATAAATGTCACTAAGAAAAACTATGATGTCAGCATGACTGGAAGAGTGCCTGTACTGAGTTCAGTATGAATCATGTGTGGTGGTGTGAACATATTACATTGCATGCATTAAACAACCTAAATGAGAATCAGGTTCTATATTTCTTTGCAGACAGTGAAGCGCCCCATGTTTGCACATCCATTTTCATTTAGTTCGTCAGAAGTGATGTTACAGCAGGGCTCAGTGGTTTTGAAGCCTTCTCAGCATGGTGTCGCCATATCTGGATTATTGACAGTGAAATTAGAATTCCTGAGGGGCAGCAGGACTTGTTCAGCTGAAAGATTGGTTTGAAAAAACAGGAATGGTAATAAAATATAAAAAAATATAAAGAATCTAGTTCACGAGATTAGATATTATGGTACCAAGATGTACAAACCTAAAAGACCAAAGGGATCCTTTTATTGGCCTTGTCTTGAATAACATTTTTTCTTTCTTCTTTTAAACAATGGATTTGGAAAATCGAGAGGTTTAAAGGAGCAAGTTAAAGGCTATCCCATTAGGGAAGGATTGAACCGGAAATTTTAGATAAAGGCGAGCAATTGCCCGAGGTCTAATGGTATAATGAAAGCTGTTAACACTAGTGGGACCGCAGATTTTTTTTCTTTTCTTAATGTATGTGTGTGTGTGTGTGTGTATATATTATGTATATATAAAAAATGATCATTTATTTATCACAGTCCGGATATGAATTTCAGTGTAAATTCTGTTAGCTGGTTCATTTAAGATCAAGCCTCCTTCAGATAGAAATGCGAATAACCAGAGTACCGTAATGGAATTTTTTGTTGCATCATAAAAAACTGCTTTCTGATATTGCTGATTGTTTAATATATCCGTTCATCCATCTGTCAGTCAGTTGGCTCCAAAGATGACCTCATTGCTCTTCTAGCTATTAATATAATTACATTATCAGGTTGCATCGCTTCTTTTGTGTTTGTATGAAAGAAATCAAATACCTGTGTTGCCATCCGCTTTACTGGAAATGCTAATGTTTGTTGGTATCTTGAAACTTCATAATTTTATATTATAAAAACATACCAGAGCTGCGCTTAAAATGAAAGTATGCCCCAGGATGGTTCGAGCTCACCTCAATGCCGTCAACTAACCCCTTTTTCGTTAATTCCTCTTGAAGGTAGGTTGTTTAGCCCCTGAAAGACTGACACAGATCTTCATGTTTACCCAAGGCAAGGTGGGTACAAAGGGAGGGGGAAACAAAACAAAAGGGACCATCATGGAAGTTGGGGATTACAGTGTGGACAAAAGAAATCAGGGCACAGGGACAGTGGGATTAGGCAGGAGATTGCTGTGATTACTGAGCCTGGTCAGCGTGGAGGCAGCAGGTGTGAGCAGCGCATGCCCATGTGCTACAGGATGACAGATGCTTGTGCTCTTCCTGTATCTGTGCGAAAAGTGCTTTCATCAATTGCCTTTGGTACGGTAGTCATTAGAGAATTTGCTTAACACAGGTATAAAATCAGTTGGGTACTTTAATCTTATAGGAAAGCCATGGTATTTAATCTCATCTTAATTAGAGAGTCAGGATAAGACTGTACATACTAATTAAGGACTTACTGCGCACATTGTCTAGTTTGTTCACCAGGAGTAATAAGTTAGCATTACTGCTGCATGAAGCAAGCCTGGAATAGCTTGGATGTAGTTCCTGTGGCAGTGGTGATTATAGTTCAGCTGCTCGCTTACATAGTGTGTATGTATATGGTTTAGATTAGATTATTTTGGGTCACATTTTCTTCAACTCCTATATTACATGCACAGCACAAAAATCACTGTTGATGCAATTTGGCAGATTTTGTAGGATAAAGCTTTACAATATGGTGAAGTGCTCATCTGCTGTGATTTATGCAGTGTGATATGACCACATCATTTCAGGGCCGTTCATATTTCTTCTGTTGGTGAAGCCTCTGGTCTGTATCATTCCTGAACCTTGAATCAAATAATTGTGACCTCAAAGAGCTTCAAATGATCCCTGTAAATGTGTTCAGTCTCCGGTATTGCTTGGGGTTGAAAGACTCAGGGCAAAAATAACATTTTATTACCCTTCAGCAGTAAAGTTGGAGGAGAAGAACTAAAGCTAGGGGACAGAAGTGCTTGACCGTTTAACCATGACATTTGTTATTGGAGGAAAAGATGGAAAGCAGTTTCAGACAACGTTCTCACACTCATTACCTGTTTACCTATCTTGTCCTAATTCTATATTCAATGAACGATAGTCTTGCAGTGTCTTGAAGTCATTGCTTTATATTGAATAGCTGCTGGTGTTGTGCACTGTGAGGGCATATTAGGAACCTGGAAAGATTTCTGTGCTAAGTTTTGGGTTTGGACCTGGTTTCATTGCATCTTCCACCTTTGCTTTCAGCAGGCTTTGCAAGTGTGCGACTTATTCTCTGTTAGTGCTTTGACCTAAACCCCGAGACTTACTGCCAAAACTATACAGCAGACCTAAAAGAAAGCCTATCCCTTTTCTCTGATTACTTCAAAAAGAACAGAGTGTCAGAACTGAGCTTGAGCTGAGTTTCTGTCAAAATTGAACATGTGAAAAGGTTATGAGTTGCCTAGAGGACAGTTCTCCTGATCTTAACATGACTGACACTTTCATGTGAGTGTGGAGCAGGAAAGATATTCTCTAGGCAATTTCAAACCTTAGTACCAGCATCATAATGCTAATCGCTCCGCAAGCTTTGATATGAAGAGATTTGAGACCAAAGTGTAGTAAATAAGTGTGAAATACTACTATTTCCTGTCTGTGCGGTTTTCTGATTTTACATTATACAAACACTGTACTAATGTGTTACCCAATCAAAGCATTAGGCTAATTCAGTATAAAAAGTTAAAAAATGAAGCAGTTCCTCATTACTCACCATAGCTTTGGTTGCTTAACTCAACCCTTGCATCTTAATAGCAAAAGAAGGGTTGTACACTGTTTTATGTTGTGATTCATCTTGGTAGGTGTCTTTTTCTCCATTATTAAAAAGTCACATATTTATTAAGCATCTCCACAAAATAACAGAATATAATATCTGGTTAGATAAATTGAACATATTCTTTACCACTGCTTTGTCTCTTCTTTTAAATGCCAATATATATTCCAGAAGCATGCCTATATGAATGAGACATTAGGCCCGACTTCTCATATGTCTGCATCAGCCTATTGACACCATTCTGAACTATTGTACATTTTAATGTCAAACCATAAATAAGGGATCTGCTTGATAATGGCCTGCCATGCACACTCCTGCTCTAATGATTGCAGCAAAAGTTTTTCTAAGGTCAGGAGTGCTGTAGCAATAATGGACTTTGTGTCGCCAAAGTATAGGTGAGTAGCTGCAGCTGTGAGGGAGTGTCCATAGAGCAAATGGGTGAGGAACAGTGAAGAAAGTGGCCGTGGGAAAAGTGATGGCCAAGGGGGGGTTGGTGTAATAAATGCAGTGCTGCATTATTGTGGAGGAAATTGCCTTTCAGTAGAGATGGCTGAAATATTTTGAAAGGTGCCTGGCCTGGTTGTGCAGCAGCAGCTCTTTGGTGGGTGGGTATAAGTACACATAGAAGTATAGAAATTGCCAGCAGTGCTTTTAAATAATTAAAGCTGCTGGGAAAGAATTAAATAAAGAGAATTGCGATGCTGAGCAGAGAACAAAGGCAGAATGGATACATTCTGAGAACTGAACGGGGGTTTATGGAATTGATCCCGTTGCATGAGAGGTGCCCGTCATTATGACATTTGGAAAATTGAAAATGGGCCTGGGTGATGAAAACCCAAGCCTGTGCAGTTCTTGTATGTCCATGGGAAGAATGCAGGTAACGCAAAGCCTGTGCAGGGGGGTTATGGGCGGTAACATTTGAACTCGTTTCAAAAATACCTGCATTATCATGTTTTAAAGTATTTGTCCCACCTTGCTAGTTGCTCCTTATTAACTAGCTCAGTTAGGTCTTTTGCCTAAGGGCATCAATTTTTCCCACTATTTTAGGAGCTGCATTGTTCCAGATTGACTGTGACTTTATTAATAGTTACAGTATGTTTTTTTTAATTTTGATATACTTCATTAATTTAAGGTTGGGTTTTTAGGTCACTGTAATATATGGCTGTCTGTGTGTTTGCGTGCAATTATTTGGAAGTAAATAAAGTAAATGGTGTGAAGTTACAGGGATTATAATGACCTCGTTTATACTGAAATAAATTGGGCTTTCTCTATTCTGAAATTTACCCTGATTTGTTTGTTTTGTTTTCCCACAAAAGCTGGGATGGACTGTGCCCCAGGGATGTTGATATCCTGTCCTTTTAATTTTAATTTTGTCTGGCCCTGTCTGCGTGTCATAGTCCCTGAATTGCTCAGGTTCCCAGCCACCTTCCAGGGGCTGAGGCATGTTCGTCAGAGTGTTATTCAGAGCTCCTAGTGGTAGCATGCAGGAGACAGTGGCAACTGACGGCAGGTTCGCAGTCAGTGGAAAAATAGTGTGTGTGACCATTGAGACCATGTGCCATGCACCCAGCCTTGAGCATGATGGGATAGTGGCATTCTTCTGTATCAGCACTGCACATTCTGAAAAATTAAAATCTTAAAACATGTACATTTTTTTTAAATCCCAGAATGCCTTCTCCTGCAGTTGAGCATTATTGCCAGAAATGTTTTACCACATGTGATTAAGGCCATGCCATAGTGTGCAGGACCTTCATTCATTCTATCTGGATCTTTCTGAATGTGCAGGCTGCATACAAAGAAAACAGAGATTTATGATAAAGGAATAAAGGTGTTCAGCTTTTTTTTTGGCAATCGTCATTTTTCATTTTTCCCCAGTTTATAAATATGCATAACCACAATTAAATTACATATTTTGTGTATGGGGTACAGTTTGATTTTATTTTATTTTGCAGATAAGATTAGTTTTCTGTATACTGTCCTAGATAGTATTTTCAGATTGTGTGTGTGTGTGTGTATATATATATATATGCATGTCTTTGTGCGTGCTTTGCCCTGAACCTGCTACACTAACCTTTTAATATAGTGGAAGGTCAAAGCAATTTTACCCAGTCTGAATCAGCCTCCATTAGATTACATTTTTCTGTATTTGAAAGAAAGATACAGGGGTTGCTCTGCTTTGTGTCTGTAATAACAATGCAGGAAAAAAATCAAATCAAGGACAATACAGAATATTTAGGTTTTGCTTTAATGAGAAACATTTTGGAATTTTAAACTAAATGTTTTCTGCATCTATAACTATTCTTGAGATGGCTCTGCTGCTGTTTTAATATGGTTTAAATGGGTCATTTTCTTGGAATATAAAAATGAATGGGAAACCACATATGAGACGCCAAGGATGCATTAAACTGAATCTCCCAATACTGCAATTGTAACGCTCTCCTCTTCCTGCCAGAGCAATGAAGCAATCCAGTAATGTTCAAGGACTCTGAGATGTCTCAAAACTGAAATGTATGATATTCAGCTTGTCTTTGCTGGATAAAACTGTTCGTCTTTTGACATTTTGTAAGGTGATGTTTAAATGTCATCCTGAGTAAATCAAGCCCATGACTTTCAGTTAGCTTCTTTCATTTGAAGGTCTGAAGGCAGTAGATGAACTGAAAGGGGAAATTAGACTAACATGGGTCCTTTTCAATATTCTTGGCTCTGACTATTGATCTAGGTTGTTTGCTACAGAATGCCATTACTGAAGCAATGTAAATGCATTTTGGTTTGTCTCCTCAGGGAGGTTTTTTTTTTTTCTTCCATGATTAAAGCGTGGTGGTGCAGCTGTTCACTTATGAGTTTTCTGTTTACACCGTAACGGAACTTCAGATAGAATGGAACCGCCAGTTGCGGATCACTGTCAAACTGTTTCAATAGCCCATATTGGATCCACTACGGCTTTCCTGTCGTGGACTGTATAAATCTTGAGTATTTCAAAACTGTAATATATCTTTGAGAATGAAAATAATAACTTCAACGAATCGCATAAAGTATTTCAAGGACAAAACTGAACTAGACAACAGTTTAATCCATTTTGTGTTTTATGAGCAACATAAGATGATATGGGGTTTGGATATTTAATGTTTGTTGTCTTATAGTAGGCTGAATTTGCATGGACAGATGTGAATTGTAAATAATTTATACCTTTTCTTCCATATTTTCTGCACAACCTCAGAATACCTGAAGTAGAGCTGGTCTGTTCTGTTTTCTATAGATTTTATATTTTGTATTTCTAAAAAGTCAAGCAGGTACATTTTTCCAATAGTCATAACCTCTACACACAATTTCTCTTTGGATCAGTCATGATGCTCCTAAATAAGGTCCATGAATAAGTAAAACCATAATATCTGCAGCAGGCCCACCACAATTCTGTGATGCATGCTGAGAGAATGATCAATCATTTATCAATCTCTTCAGTCGTGATTCCTCCACTATTCTAAAATCTCCCTTAGTTTTACTTGCATTTTCAGCAGGAACTAACCACCAGTGGGTATGGGGAAAACCTCATAGATGCATATCTGTGACATAGTAAAGAAAATCTCTATTGTGTTGTCTTATAATTAGGCAGCATGGGAGGCTGAATGGATTGCCCTGTCTCTCAGCTGGGTTATCAGAATCCGGAAATAGCTCTTGCCTTGTAAAGCAAAATGCCATTAATATTGCAGTGTATGGAAAGATTAAGACCACTGGGAGAGCTGGGGGTCCTTCTAATCACCAGGACTCCATGTGTCATAAAGCACAGAGTCCTCAAATTGATCATAGGTTGAGGAATGTGGCACTGGTAAGAAACTGCTATCAATGCTTCCTGGTAAGATATTGCTCACTGGACTCGCCTTGTACATTGCTTTGAAAGGTGTGGTGAGAGTAACTCCAGTTTTTGCTGCTTTCTGGTATTGGACTTGTATCGTTGAAACGTCAGTATTGTGGTAGAGTTTGGATGACTTGCAAAGCACACTACTGGAATGCATGGTTGTGTGCCTGCAGGGGCTCAAGCAATAAGAGACTGTGCTCAGTGTAATCTTCCATAACTAAGCTAAGATGAGTGAAAATCTGCCTAAATAGTATTTTGTGATGGTATGACAGTGGACTTTAGTTTAATTTAACTTGGGTGGGGGATTAGTGTTAAATTGCATTTGACAGTTAATAGTGGACAGAGTTCAAATGTTATACAATTTAAAGAATCATTGTATTAGTTTTACTGTTATATGGTTATTTTTGAATTTTTGTTTTGCTGAAAGCTTTCTGCTGTACTCACTCCATCTCTTCCTGCATCAATATTAACTGAAAGACTCGTTGGTCTCGTTGAAGACCTGGGTTATTGTTGCTGCTTTTACAATCTGAAAACTGGTGTGTTTTAATCTCCGCCTGTGAAGGCATGACATAAAAGAAAATTCAGAGCCCAGGAGCACGCTCTGTGTTTGGATGCTTTATACGCCCCAGCTGTGCAATGAAATATCCTCTGATACATCAGTGTGACAAAAAGGCATCTATCAGCTGGAATGCGTCTCAACACACCCTCCCGAGCCTCATTAAAGCTGAACCACAACATTGAACCATGTAGTTCAGTCCATGCGTAGTGCAGGAGGCAATTTTAGAAGCCTTCTGTAAATCATAGCCTGCAATACAATGCTCCTTTAAAAATCCTCCTTCCACTCAAGCTGGCATTGCCGTCCCTGGGGACCGTGCGGTGTGCGGTGTCGTCATGCACTTTTTAGAACTAGGTTAGAAGCCAGTTGAATTAAATGTTAATTCTAACAAATATTATTTTAATGATGAAAAATGGGTTCTACTTCATTTTGAGATCACCGTGCAAGCAAATAAATAGACTGATTGTGTTGGTGGTGCATTACAAAGGGATTGTTGCACACAGCTAAAAGTGACTTAATTCAGTTACTACACAGTGCTGTGAAGGTATTCACCCTGTTGTATTGAATTCTGTTACGAGGTCTTGTGTATGATATAAAAAGCCTTTTGAAAAGATGTAACTTTCTAGCCTCTGCAGTTTATCTCAATGGTGCTTTTGTTCTCGGTCTATGTTGGGTAAACTTGTTCTTTTCTTCCAAGCATTGCAGGGTTCTTAAAGTAGGTCACTTCAGCATCTGCAATGTAATGAATCCAGGTGTTTGCCTGTTATTCCTGGGTACAGTCAGTTGCCCCCCCAAAAACTAGGCTCTTGCATACTCTCCTTTGAGATCTAAAATCTTCTGAAACATTCAAATTTATAATAGCTTGGGGAATGTTAACTATTTATAAGCTTTCAGTATTTCTTTCGATTTTACATATTTTTAAAACGTATCGTGAAGTACTAGTAGTAAACGTATTCAGAACAAAATACCAACAGCACTATGTCCAGATCTTGTATTTGTTACTTTTTTAAAGAGAATTACTTTGTACCTGAGTTTGAACGAAGATATTCTGTAATGAGAATATGGGCAGATCCGGGTCAATTATCTTATCATCTGAAATCCGTCTTCTGCCTTTCTTATTTATTTTTGTAATAATAATAAAAAAAGAATACAATCAATGTTTTCTTCCCTCTACTTTAGTGAAAAGAAACAAACAACATTAAAATTCCAATGTCATTGTCTGCAGACTCATTTTGGTTCCAAAGAGCCGTGTTAAATATCGCAGTTTACTTGTTTAATGAGCCTGCTGCTGGGACTAATCATTCCCTCACTCACTGCTGCAGATTCTCTGATGTCTGCTGTGACAACGAAGTAATGACATTTAAATTTAATTAAAGTAGTCTGCATAAAACGTTCAGTACACACCCTGAAGGTCTGGGTGCAAGAACACCCACTGTTTATGCAATTGGGTTAGCAGGATATCAAAAGGAAACCAACGTGCTCCTCATCTCTGCGTAGCGTCTTCTCTTGAGACATTGAGGAAGAGTGACTGGTGTTGCCAACATTCCTCTTCCATTTGGTTGTCGATTAACGTCTCGGTACTGATGCACCAACATTTGAAGAAGCTGATAAAAAAATAAAATTTGAGATAAGCAGATACAATTATACAGTGGCAGAGTATTGCATTTGCACCCCATGAAGGTTTTTCTTCTTGTCTTTAATACTTTTACGGCATAAGTAGTATTTTTGTGAAACATCCCAAGATTTGATGGATGGAGGAGGGGTGGGGTCGGTTTGCATGTTAAAAAATGAAAATGCGTTTGATTCAGGCATTGGCATTATTTCCTATTTTATACATATTTTTGGTGTGCTTAAATCCCTGAAGGGTGCAAAAAGCTCCCCCTTCCTCTTCTTCTATTAAAGCGAACATTTATGCTCCAGTTTCACTTGAAAAAGCCGTTGGCTTATTTCCTTTGATATCACTTCAAGCACTTGTAAAAACTACTGTTAATATTTCCAGTCTGGGGAAACTCGAGCATAAAACCCCAGGGGTGATGACTCTGACAACTGAGAGCATCTCTGTTTGGCAGCTACGCTCTGTCTAGGATTAGCTGCGTTTCTGTTGTCGTCTGTTCCTGACAATGGGATCTTCTGGGGTAAGATGGGGATCGTGGGTGCGTTGCGATCAGTGCACCTACGTGAAAATGCGAGCTCTGTGCACAGTGGAGGGACACCTGCAGGAGGAACACACAAAGCAAGTGCAAAGATTCTCTCTTCTCAAGTTCTTTAGACCAGTCTGCCTTCTAAATGGCTTGTTCTTCATTCTCGCCTTCTCCTTTCTAAAGAACGAAAAAGGGAGGCATACTAGAGAGGAGGGGGTGGGGGAGCAAGTGCAGCCATCGTTACTCCATGCCTTTTTTTTCCTGCAGCATTCCTCTGCTGTATCCTGCAACACAATTCACTGATAAATATTCATGAGCTCCTTCTTCCATTCCACTGCCCTTTCGCTGTGTGTCAGTGATGCGTAAGGCTGGGCTACAGGCAGTGAGGAGTGTGGAGAGGGCTGGGCACTCGGGGTCTCAGTGTAGCGTTCCTGCATCTCATTCCCCCCACTTGTCCTGGGAAAATACAGCACATACTCTTTGTAGTACTATAAGGTGTGCCAGGCATCTGGGTTACATCAGAGCGAGGTATTCTGTACTCCTGCAATGTGCTGCGTACCATTAACAATGCAACACATCAAGGCATTCAGATGGGTAGCCATTCACAATCATAAACATGCAATCATATCTGAACTGAATTTAAACAGGCATATGGTATACAGTAGTTGTAAACATTATTTTTGTATTGGTTTGTTCCCAAATAATAATAAACAGTAGGTCTGAAAAGCAGTTAATGGTTGGATGATTCATTCAGGGAGGTTTTCTGGATCTCCTAAATGTTGTTTGCTATAGTTACTTTAGCTGGAAAAGAGTTTTCAACTAGGATAGCAGGTGTAAGAAATCCAATTTGTAAGGAATCCACAGGACCACAGTAGTAGTGATATGGAATCAATAAGATGTTTATTTTATAGTGGTAATATAATATAGAGAAGCAGGTGACATAGATGCAGAGGATCCCCAGACTCAGCAAAGGCTCTGAGCCCCGAGACAAATAGGTGCGGTCATTTATAGGTCGAGACCTTGAAACCGAACAAAGAAAAATTCCATATATGGGACTGCCCCATTGTTTGTCAATTAAATATTCAGCACTTGTAGGTGACAAGAGAAGAGATGCCTAACAGACCCTCCTCTGTAAGAAGCGAGAGACATTTGCAATGGAAAGGGGAGAGTGCAGCATTTTTTTTTGATTGCTTGAGGCCATTATAAATTACTTTAAACGGCAGTGATGATCTAACGAGTGGCTTTCAGATTCCTGCTCTTTGGCTGACAGATATTTAGAGCAGTCATGTTTTGTTTACATTGAAGGCACATATATTTATGTATGTATTTATTGTTGCTAGGTGGCTTGACTTGCTTTGGGAATTGGATGACATGCACTGAGTCTGAGGTGAACTGAAATGGTTTAATGATTTGGTGAGCCAGTTTGGAGGTTTTCCTATGTCATTTTAAATAGCTGGTAGTATGCACATTCGAGGGAAGTTTACATGTTTGTACACCTCTACTTATAAAACAGCTGTTTGCAGGAGAACAAATGTAGATTCCCAACTTTATTGTTAAGCCTCTTTTAAGATCATTGCTCCTTTAACTGTAGGCTTCAACCAAACCATAAATTGGTTTCACCCATGACCTTTCCACCCTTTCCTACTCTGTCCTGTAAAGACTTCTCTCCTTATCACTGAGGAATCTGCCTAAGATAGACACCTAAACAGATGTGTTCACAGCACTTATTTTGGTGTCCTACTTGTTCTATCAGTGAGTGCTAGAAGCTGTTGACAAAAACCAGACTCCATTTCCAGAGACCCCTCAAGGAGGATCTGTGAGCCACTCCTAAAATGTTCCATGTTATTCGTGCAGCAGAAGAGAATGGTGAAACATCTCTAGCTGCTTGATTGCATCATTCAAACTCCCTGCTAATACAGCACCCACACTGTAATCTTTGGTTTCTGATTATCATTGTAAGTTTGACTTTTTTTTTATGCTGAACGTCTTTTGGGATGCATAGCATTAACTATATGAAATTACAGTTTGGTCTTTAAGAAGAAGAAAAAAAAAATACCTGAATGTGCCACCTTGTGTCCCAGTTCTATATGGGAATGGTGGCCTGGCTGTAAAATAAAAGTATTGGTATTATAAAAACAGGAGTTTAAATTATAGGTCCTGAGAGGGTTTTCTCAATGACCTGAGTATTGAAAAGACTTCGAAAGTCTTTTACTGGGTCAGTTTTTGTCACTCCTCTTTCAGGAACCCACTTTAGAATAGGAAAAGCCACGTGAGTAAAGATTATTTAACTTTAAATCTAGTTAAAAATGTGTTCTTGTTTTAGTGGTGGATCGGGAATCCTGTTCAGGTAATTTTTGTGAAAATGTTAGATTGAGGTTGTGGGAAACAAAAAAGCTGCGAAATGTAACGTATAGAATGAATTGTTAAATTACTACTGCAGGTACTTTGCTATCCCATTAGTCACATCTGCAGGTTTGTGAAGAATGTTTTATTTCACTAGAACTCGAGTAAATAGAGTAGAGAATTTAGTAGGTTGGGTGGAATTAATCTGAAATACACATTTAAAAAGTTAATTTTGCATTGCTTGATTTCTGTAATGTGGGGTTGAAAGTAAAAATAGATAAGAAAATAAATAGCAGACTAGACCCAATTTTTTAAAATTAATTTATTTGCTTGTAGTTTTTCTCCCTGACCAGTTTTAGTGGTAAATCTCTCACTTGTTGTGCGTTTGCTGTAAAATTGTTCTTTCTCTTAGAATCATTGCCATGCCATAGTTTTTTATTACTGAGGCTGCAGAAAAGTTAAGTGCATTGTAAAATAAGATATAATAATGGCACTCCTGTTGTTCCTGTCAGTTTTCTAATTACCGTTATTTTTCCAAGTAAGTTCTATTTTATATATATTTTACTTTTTAGTGAAGTGCTACTTGGTTCTAGCAATGTCAAATCTTCTATTTCCCCCATTCTTCAACACTCCTGACGCACTTTACAATAAAGGCCAAAAGATTTGTGCAGTGGTGTAGTATACACAATGGTCTACTGCTCCACTGGGACATGGATTGAGTCTTCAGTAGCAAGCCAGTTTAGAGTTGAACTTGGGCTTCCAGATTGCAGAAGTTATGGGAGGCTTTTGAACTGACCTGCTGAGCCGCACATTTTTCGTACTCTTTCATTTTTAACCAGCCTGTCTGCCTCCCTGCACCATCGAGGGCTGTGATTGGTGGAGTAATCCCAGGAGAACATTGCTTCAGAGTGAAAGCGTCTTCTACCAGTTATTATTCGCCAGGGTCAAGCCCCTGGGTGAGCCCACAGAGGTCAGGAGGCTACTGATAGCTTATTTGGACTTTTAGATAGGATTTTCACTCAAGGGAAATTTGGTGCATCTTACTAAAAACGCATGAAAGGACCATATGTACTGTATATGGAAGATTAGGATAGGATATAGAAGATTGAGGTGAAGGACCATGGGACCAGTGTGAAACAAGATTGTCTTGTTTTTCTCCTTTGTGTGATTCTGGTTAGTGAATATCTAGGCATTGAGCAACGTTTGCTGGTACAATCATAGTTTTTCTCCTCCAAATTGAAAGATGACAATTAGCACAGCTGATGAACTGCATGAGTCAATGAATTGTGCTGAATCACATTTATTTTTACATGATCAATTCAGAATCGTGACTGTTTGCGAAGTGTGCCTTCTCAGATACTTCTGTGGTAATGTGTATGGATTCAGTTAGTTCTGAGTCTGAATTCCTGTGGTTCCTGAATCTTTCTCCCATGGAATGCATTGTTGACCTAAATATAGGGCACATTGCTTTGGAAGTAACTCATGGTGGACAGACCTATTACAAAGTTTTCTAGACACAACACCTAAAATTACCCACAGTATTTGATTGATTTCACAGAGTGCAATATGGTGTGGCATTTCAGTCTTGTTACACTTGCTGGTCTGGTTAAACAGGCAAACCTTGAGATTGTTTTAAATGCAGCATTTCCACCCTCACTTTAACAGTCCTGAAGCGCCAGGTGTCTTTGCATCTTCAATGTGATCTTCCAACATCTCAAGCTGTAGCCCGTGGAACTCTCAAAGTAAGCTTAGAGATAATTGAGTTATGCCCAACCTCTCTGGAGCAAGGCTAGAAAACAAACCCAACAACACACTCTGCCGTCTGAGTGCTTGTAACTCATATGGATATTTATTTAATTTATTCATTTAAATGCATTCATATATTTTTTTGTGTTTCTTTTATAATCTAAATAGAAAATGTAATGTAATGTTTGGGTCAGTACAGCAATAAAATGTTACTTTTACATATTAAAATGCAATTTAAAAAAAGTCATCTGTTGTTTTTCTTTATTTAAACATTTATTTATTTATTTATTTATTTTGTTTTATATTATATAGTTGTTTCCAGTAGATTTGGTTTTAATTAGTTCATATAGTAGTTGTTTTTTAAGGAAAACGGGTTAGTGACGGGTTTGTCACTAGTCATCCAGGTAAGTTGGAGATATTTGTGCCTTTGCTGATATTTCAGGGTGTCATTTTAAGCCTTGAAGCAATGAGTTTTATGCCTTAACTAAGTGTCGTCTTCCGGAAGCGGAGTCTCCTCTGTGCCCCTGTCTCCAGGTCGCCCCTGTGCCCCAGTGTAACTTAAGAAGTACATATTTTGCGTAACACCTGTCATGGCTTCTGGTTCTTCGTTTTTGTTTGCCTTAGTCATCAGACAGCTGAGTGGCCGGGGCCTGGAGCAGTGCTGGAGACAAGAGAGAGCAGCTGTAGGGCCATAGCAGCACTGATGTCAGTTGTTTCCATAGTTTGCTGATCTGCAGGATTGTGCTGTAAGGCAGGGTTGCTCGCTCTCACGCTTTTGTTTTTCACTGACATTTCAGCCCAGTTGGTTACTCGGCAAAGCCAGCCTGTTTGTGAATGATATATTATTTAATACACGGTATCCTTCCCTGATACTGCCTACCATTCTCCCCAAGTTCAAATCAGTGCATACCTCCACAAACATGTATTCATAGGTTAGGCCAGGTGCTAGTGATGGATGCATGGTAAAGTGACTCCTCTGCTTTGACCTTGCTAAAGTACCAAGTAAACAAATACATGTTACATCCAGTTTTCTGTTGTTCCTCTTTTTATTTTCCACTATAAGAAATTAAAATGGTATCGAGCTTTTTCATGGCTTCGAAACTTCATGCAGAAAGGCAAATCTTATCATTTGCTCTAGGATCGTAGTCATTCCTTATATACAGCAGCTCCAACAAGAGAGGGTTACAGGTCAGAGACGAATGAAGAAAAAAAAAAAAAAGCCACCAATGGAATAGTAAGCAGATTGATTTTACAAAGCAGAAGGTCAATAGTCTTGTATTACTGTGTGGAACATTAATAACACAGTAGATTATAAAATCAATAGTCTCTGTATAATAGTTACTATCTTTAATCTTTTCAGTGTGAAGATGGGAATGTGTTGTTTTATTGAAATACACAAGGCAGGATTTGCAGGGCTATTGGTAATGGGTGATTTGCTTTGGTTTACAGTTTCTTGATGCCTTGTCATTTAAAATAAAAAAAAATCTTACGATTGGGAGTGGGGTAGCAGCAGGTCTCGTATAGAAGCGTTCTGTTAATACTTTTTTTTAATCAATATATTATCAATATTATTACTACAGGTTACATTCACCTCGAGAAATGTGAAACCACAACTAATATTTATGGGTATATTACTGAAGTGTTAATGTTTAAACAGGAGCATACAGTGTTCTGATAAATGCAGAAAGCTGTTAACATGCTGTCTAATTGAAAACGCAGTCGGGAGTTCTGTTAAATTAGGCTGCTGTTTTGCGAGTCCAACTGTGTTTCAATATTGGTTTGAGCAGTGGCTGTTTTTGAAATGAAAAATGAAAAAAACAAAAACAAAAAACAAACTGAATCAGAACATTTTCAGAGCCAAGCAGGGAACAATAAAATCAGATCAGCATGCTTTTTATTTATTTATTTACTTACTTACTTACTTACTTTTATCCCACACTGGATTCCTGATCTGCAGAGCTATTAGGTTTCTCAGTAATATATACAGAAATATCCCTGCTCTAGCACAATTTTTTGGAACTGTTTGGTCTGTGAATGTAGACTCTTAATGTGATTTGACCTGCAATACATGGTGGAAGAGATTAAAATAATACAAAAACTGTTCTTATGGCAAAAAGAGAGAAAGCAGGATTGTTTGCTTTCCTTATATTGTAATTTTGAAATGACCTGTGAAGTTGTTAAGCCTAATCCATGAACAAGCAGATCAATTTAACCTAAATTAGTTAACCTAATTTTTAAGTCAGCTATGCAAATCGATGCACTCAAATTTGGTACACATCCGCATACCTTTGAAATGATGTACTTACATATTGTTACATCAACCACTATGATTAATCAACCACAATGTTTCTTATTTCCTATTCATATATTTCATACATTAGGGTGTGTCTGTAAAGCAGCCTCACCTGTTTTTGTATTCTTGAGTAAAAATTCACCAATAACCTATTTATGACAAAGCAAAATGCCACAACTGCTGTGCATACAGGTTTACAGGCTCGGTGCAAGGTCAGATACAAGTACAATAAAGTAAAGATGATTCAGTATACCATCATATTCAGTGTCAGTTAGGTCTAAAGAAAGTCTTCTTCACTTTCTGTGAGTGCCAGTAAGGACATACCCTTTTTTGGAATTCTAGGAATTTAAGGAATTCTCTGTAGACATTTGCTTTCTCACTCCCACTGTATTACTTTTCGTAAAAAAAAAAAAAAGTTTAAGAATTATATATAGTACTCGTAGTACAAATAGTACTTGTGTAATTTTGTGTATCATTAGAATAACTTGTGTAACAGTTACACATTTTGCTTTGAATAGAGCTGTGAGTGATCAATAACTTACTTCAAATATCACAACCTCAGGATGGGGATATTTCTGTACAACTCCACTCACAACAATGAAGCAGTGTGTCGATTGTGGAATCTATTGTGTTACAAAGGACCTCTGTTTTCCTAGTACTGGTTTCTTAAAATGAATTAATTCAGCAGAGTCATAGTAAAAGCTTTATTCGCTATTGTCAGTCTGAAAAATTTGATTTGCTTAGAGATGTGAAGGTCTATCAGACCATTTGTTTGTTCAGATTGAACTACACTTTTTCAATTAATGGATTACATTGTCAACACCAAAAAAGGCAATGACATGACTTGTGCCTTTTACCCTTGTAATTAAATCCTCATCTGAAACTGTCTTTGTCATTCCTGCAGTGTGAAATCAGTTTCTTGTGAACATCAACTACTACATTGATGAGCTGTCGCTTATAATGCAGAGCAAGGATCTTTATTAATTGCATTGCATCATACCAGAATATGAATGCAGATTTATTTAGTTGTTTTTTATTCATTGCCCAAATAACAGTTTGCACAATAATGGCAACTTATTGATGTACAATGTCTTTCTTTCCAGTTGGGAAGACTTCATTGATCACCAGGTTCATGTACGACAGTTTTGACAACACCTACCAGGTAAGGATAAGCCTTGCTGCTCCTGTGGGTCTGTGTGTTTATTCAATATTGTCTTGTATTTTATATCATTCACACTGTACTGACTCTGTTAATAGGAGAAAAAAAAAACTGAAAAAAGGACCTTCAAGCAACTGATCATTTCTGTAGTGATTTGAATTTAAATAAAATAAAATCTTTGCACAGGTACTTTTTTTTTTCTTTGGTTGTGACCTTTAACACTTTTACAGCTACTCAAAATGTTTGAAGTTAAACCAAGGGGACATAAGCTCACCTCTTAACAGAGATGAGCGATGGAGGCCCAGGCCTGCTTCACAGTCTGAGGCTGCAGGGGTTGATGGATGACTTGGAAGAATTGTGCTATAGGTCCCCAGTGGCCCTCTTCATAAAACATGCACATCACACGATGGGTAACTTTAGCCATGCCTTTGACAGGTCTTTGCTTGGATTCGTAGATACACTGAGGTGCCAGTGGAGTGGCAGAGTCTGGGTTATATCTCATTGCTAATGCAGGGAAGCCCTTTTGAGTCTACTGACCTCTCCCAACATGATGGCCTATGCCTAGCTTAAGCTCTCTCAGCCAGGCAAAAGACTGCACAACCTGAGAGGACCCATACCCTGCATTTCACAGCTTTACCACATAGATCAATTCAGGGCTCTGAAGTTACATTGTTCAGGGTTTCCTTTGTGTGGCTTGTTTTGTTCCCTTTGCTACAGCTCTGTTAATCCATGCATTGCTACAGACACTTACAATGTAAATATCCATGGTGTTATTTTGGCTTTTCGTCTGTCATGGTCTTGCAGGACATTTTTTTTTTTTTAAGAAATTACATCTCCTACCAGCTATCCTTTTTAGTTCTAACAGCAACCACTTATTTTTAGAGAGGTGTTCCTCTATGTATGTTAATCCTGGAAAAGGATTAAAACTTTTTTAAATTGTATTATCTCATAGATCTTAATAGATTAATTTATATAAGTATATACAATATCATGACATTCTTTATGCTGAAATAGATATAACTATAATATATAATGTGTTAAAAGAATGACACAAGATGAGTAGAAGGATTTTTCCATATTTGTATTAAACAGCAGTGTTGTAGTGATCAGATAAGGAGTTGTAGATCTACTGTGTGTTTCTCATTCTTCACAATCACAATTACCTATTTTTTTTCCCTCTTTCTTTTTCTCAGGCAACAATAGGGATAGATTTTTTGTCAAAAACCATGTACCTTGAAGACAGAACAGTAAGTGCCATTGAATGTTTAATTTTTTGTTTAATTGTTTTTAGGCTAGTATTTTTGTGTTTTCTCAGCCTGTTGGTGTAAAGATAATATTTGTCTATTTACCATTTTTTAATTAAAAAGAAGCCAGGAACTGACGTGAAAGAAAAAAGACGCTTACCTCTAAATACAGTATGTGTAGCCATTGTTTGTATGTATAAAACACCATTGTTGTAGAATAAGGTTTGTATGTATTTATGTTCCTTTGTGATTCAAATATGAGACCAGCAGTAATATACACAAATCTCTTTGCATTGTCTGTTTTTCTGGTTTTAATTCAACACTTGCTGTCAGTATTTTGAAACTTGCTGTTTTGTCAGGACAAGAACAAGTCTTCAGGCTTGCCTGCACCTAATTTCCATGTGTTACAATGTTCTTTTAGTCATTATTTTTGATTGCTGCTGCCACAGGGAATGGTATGTCCTTAAGCAAACCCCACAGCCACTTTTTGCCAGTGGACTTCATTTCTACCTTTCTTTGACCTGTTTTACCCCATTTTCTGCCTAGTTTGTCTGCTTGTATCGATTTGTTCAATGCAAATGACAAAAAAACAATATCGCCCATCCTTGGTTCCAGGTGCATGACTTTCTCATTTGCATTATCCGGATACCTGCTGCATTTTTTATTTTATTTACCCTGATCAGTTTTTCTCGCGGTCTTGTCTTCTTTTACCATGTTTTGATTGTTTGTTTTTTATTTGCTTTTTATTTTTTATTATTTTTTGCTTTTGTTTTGGTTCTTTTATAATTTTTCCCATCCCACAGATCAGGTTGCAGCTCTGGGACACTGCGGGCCAGGAGCGCTTCCGTAGCCTCATTCCCAGTTACATCCGCGATTCCGCCGCCGCTGTTGTAGTTTACGATATCACAAGTAGGTATCTCTTTCCGGGGGGTTCCCGTTTCTTATCGCTGCCTCTTTTTTTTTTTTTTCTTTGCTATTGTTTACCTGATTTGCCAGGTGCGGTTGCAGTTGTGGGACACAGCAGGGCAGGAACGATTCAGGAGCTTGATTCCTAGCTACATTCGTGACTCCACTGTGGCAGTTGTTGTCTATGATATAACAAGTGAGTGGGGTCCCTTTTGATGTTCTAACAAATTCGGCTGCAGGTCGGCATGAAATCTTCTCCCTCTTTCCTCTCTTTATTCATTGGTATTTATGTCATTCTCATGGCCCGGTTATGTGAGCTGTTTGGTTTGTGTTTGATGTTTAGGAGAGGGACCATTTGGAATAAATATTTTACGTTATTTTTCATGAATTTGCGTAATACAAATAAACTTTTTATTTTGAAAGGTTATTGAAAGGTTTATCTACTGTTACCAAGCTTAGCTACTCTGCTCCATCATGAATTACAATGATATATTAATGTTCCCATGAGAATAGACAGAACATGCTCACAATCCTTTAATGAAATATCCAACTGTCACGCACAGAAATGTAATTGAGGTAAGTGTTAAGTCCAATGATTGTACTACAAACAAAACCCCACCTGCAACAAATTTAGTCTCACACACCACTGTCAGAATTTTCAGGATGGATGAAACCTTTACTGATCTGCTTCATGGAGTTAATGTATAAATATCTCAAGGATGGATTAACTGATTCACACCTGATATATTTCAATCACGTTCTAACTTTTATTACTTGGATTTTAGATCTCCGCAATCTCAAATGAACAGCCTTAATTTGGCCCTCTTGGCATGATGAGTAATTTTTATAGTTACAGTTGATTCAACACTTACAGGATAGCTGTATGTGTGTTTGCTGCAATGGATTCCTTACTTTAAAGAACTTTATCAGACAAACCACTCAGACAGCTTTAAACCACGTCAAAATAGATTGTGTGTGTGTGTGTTTTTTTAAGCCCTGCTCATTACTGACTGAATTCTTCTCCTCACTTTATGTAATGGCTGTTCATGAGAATAAGAAGGTTCCATCATAATGCAAGAACCCTAGCTGGGAGGTTTTAAAGAAAGTATTTAAATGTATCAATACATAAAATAATGCAGAAAGTCTTAATTTAACTTATTTGAATAAATAACATCCATAGATACAATCTCTGTTGTATGTCTTCAAATGACTGTGTAAAAACACAAAATAATGTTTTCTTTCTTAATAAACGGCAAATGTCAGTTTTCCAGCAGCCAGGATGAGCCAATTTTATTATTCATAGTCACGGATTTACTTGTCAGGTTCCCTTTTTTTTTCTGTCCTTGGAGACATTTCTGTAGGAGCCTGAAGTGATCTTGCTATAATACAGACCCATGAAGAGTATGCACCTTTGTCAGGGGGAGGCTCAGGCTGGAACGTTTTTCCTATTCTTGAGTGGTTCACTCGGACTGAAAAGAGTCTGGTCACTCAGTGAGGAGAATTTAGCATGGAGGAAGGTGTTTTTCTACCTGTAAGGCTTGTGTCTTTACATTTCAAATCAGCATGCCGCCACAGGGCCAGTCTTCCTGATGAAGTACACTCAGACAATCCAATAGCATTTGTGTGAGTTATTGTAAGTGCATTGTTTCTGAAAGCTGTGTCACAGGAACAGACCGCTGCACAACGCCACTCGGATGTTTACTTCAGATTTTCTAAATGGAATGGCCTTATGCAGTATACAGTTTCTTCTCTCTTCAATTATTTATTCTCTGTACTCTAATTAGGAAAGTGATTCTCCACTCCTTAAAAGCTAATATGTCCATGGTGCCTTTCCCCGGAGTAAAATACGTGAAGTCTCTCATGACTAATGTGGTTTCAAAGAGTCAGTCACTAGAAATGTACAGTGGCTCAGCATCTGCTTCTTTAATGATGTTTGGTTTTCTCAATGTAAATTCGTGCAGCTGTGGTAAAAGTGTTATCAACACCGAGCAGATCTGTGACGAGTGATGTGCACTTGATGCAGTCTATTTATTTTTCTTGTTTGACTTTGTTTAATGACAGACTCCCATTTGAGTTAAATTTAAATCAATTCAGCCTCTGGAGAGTTTGATTTGTTCATAGTCTCAGTGTTTTATAGGATGGTCCATCTTCTATTATTAGTGCTTTGGCATTTTCTCTGCCAAATAGTGTAGCTTTCCATCCATCCATCCATCCATCCATTTCTGAAACCGCTTATCCTGGTGAGGGTCGTGGGGAAGCCGGAGCCAATGTGTAGCTTTCCATCAATTTCCATTTCCAAGGGTTGCTGATTAGCTCCCAAGTGATTTCATAATTCTCCATGCAATCGTGGAGTCTGTGCCACAAGTTAAACCCCAATCTCCCACACCTGAGCCGTCCAGACCCCCTCGAGCACTTCATTGGTGCCAGGAGTGGGATGGACCCTTCGGTGCATTGTGGGAAGATTATGTAATTGAAAAGCAGTTCAACGAAGCATTCACATGGAGGAGTAGGTCAGAATACTTATCCAATTTAGCCCTCAATTACAGCAGGTCTGGACCTTTTGGCGAAGCAGTTGAGTGCATGGCGGAGGTGTCGGAGAATGGGGTTCGATTCCTCTCACCAAACTGACAGGCCCCTACAGCATAGGAGAGGGGGTGGGGGGGCAGCGACTGGAATAACATCGGCTTCTAAAGATTTAGAAAGGGTAACTGTCTCTCATGCTTGTAGGCTGTGATTCTTATCAGTAGTGAGAGGTTTTAAAACTGTAAGCTTTCCCTGCCTCACTACTCTAGTGTGGTGAAAGCTTAAAAAGCAACCACAGAACTGCAGCTATGCATTACTTAGTTTACAGAAGAAAAAAATGTAATAAAATCAATAGAAATCCATTCAGATGGCCATCAATGGAAAATATTGAACTATGAGATATAGGAAACTGCACGATTGGTTAATGATTTCTCATTGTTATTCTTCAGGGTTATGTGTATCTGTTTGTATTTTTATCTACATGGCTTTAACCAGAACACCAGACCACTTCCACCTATGTCAGTGCTACCACGGATCTGTGTTTCTGGGGTCTTTTGGTGGTTGTTCCACAAAAGCTCTCAATTACTTTATGAAATTATTTATATGTTGGGTATGGTACAAAATGTTCCCAGGTAGTAAGTAGGTGGGGAGTTAAAGATCCAATATCTTTAAATATGAAATAACCACAATATCGCAGCATATCACAGCGACTAGCAATGTCAGCATATGTGGAGCATGTTCCTTGTAGAATGGAGACCAACAGATATCATATTATCTATTTATATATTATTTGCTATCTGTTTAATCTCTTTTTTTCTTGTAATCTCTGTGTCCGGAACCTGGGTTTTGACCCGACCAATTTGATTTGGCCACCACCCTAAATAATAACTGAAACTACAGTGAAACTTAGGATAACCCAGTCCGGAAGATGTATTGAATGATTATGGAAACAAGATATTCATGACAAAGTCAGGTGCTTCACACCCTATGACAATATTGCTTAGAATATTTAATGTCCCTGTAAATTAATATCTTTGTTCATAATATTTAATTACTTACACTTGCATGTTTTTTTTAAATGTTTCACCAGAGAGTTGCAGCATATATTGGAGACCTATAATTTAAAAAAAATAAATTGCTTTGTGTCTGATGACTTCTTTAATAGTGGGAGTTTTGGTTTACTAATGTGGGTCTGTTTTATGACAGTGCTGTAATATATTTCCATCTTGGAGAGTTAGTGGCGTTATTCACGGCTCCTCTGGTTTACTTGATTCACCTTTTAGAAGCAATGCATAACTCAAATTCTCAGGGGTCTCTTGTTGTTTTACATTCCTGTTCTCCAAATTGCTCTGGTGGGCTCAATAAGTATTTCCGAGATCTTAAGCCTCTGATTATTTAACATAATTATGCTGCAGTGCTTGCAGAATCATGTCCCTAAGAAACCGGAGTTGTGAGCTATTGATCTACACAATGGGTTCTGTGTAGCTGTCGGTCAGGGAATACACTGAACATAGCAATCCAGGGCACTGGCCACGTGGCCACGGCTATTACTCTCATTTCCATTAAGAAAGGAGACTTACTGCATCTTATTTTCTATCAGATGTAAACTCTTTCCAACAAACCACAAAATGGATCGATGACGTCAGAACGGAGCGAGGAAGTGATGTCATCATCATGCTGGTGGGAAATAAGACAGATCTTGCAGACAAAAGGTATGACCATAAACAGTGGTGGTTCTAGCTTGTATGGCTCCCTGGGCGAACCCCCCCTTCAGCGCACCATTCTGCACTGACTGTATTTTTTATTCAGACATTTGGAAATCATAAATCATTACATTTAATACTACATAAATATAAAAATATATACAATAATATCAAAAAGAAATAACAAAGACAAATAGGAACAAATTGTATTATATAAATACAAATAACAAAGTCGAATTATTACACTATTACCCTACTGCTAACAAAAAACACAAATAAAACTAAAATGCACAAATCCTATATCACACAATTAGAATAACACGCTTGTAAAGAAGAGAACCTGATTATTACACTATTGCACTTCAAACCTGAAACGCAAACTAAATTGCACAACTGCCATCTAAACCCTGACCTTTCTTGCCTTCCTTGATGCAAAGTCATCAATTACATCATCATAAGAAATTTGATTTGGCAATCGAGCATCAATACATTACCCATCCCCCAACACTGTCAACCAACAGTCAAGACTAAACCAGTTCACCTTGGTGGTGTGCAGACTGGTTTTATATTATTCTTAATGATTTAACACAAACCCCAAAAAAATGCAGCAATATGTCTGAAACTATATATTCACAGTATTATGAATGAATTGTGGTTTATTTGGTAGCATTTTGTAGTGTGACTGATTTTACTAATTGCATTAGTACTGTACAGTTAGAGGTGCGCTATTTGATAGATTCCCCCGCTCCCCCTACCTCGGGCTTCCAGTGGGGAGACCTGAGGTCAACTTGCTCCCGCCCCCCTCTCCATCTCATACTTCTGAGTGGGAGACCTTCCCAGGCAGTAGCCTGTCTAGCTCACAAACTAGAATCAGGGCGCCCACTTCGACAAGGTTAATTGACCCACAGTCCCACACGGTGACATGATATCATTGAGGTGACATGCAAATGAGTGATAGAAAACCGATCGCGCAAATGTCACCATTCTGATTTTTTTTGTGCGGGCGTCCCGTGCCGCCCCTGGCAAGATGCCGCCCTGGGTGGCTGCCCATGTCGATTATACCTAAATCCACCGCTGACCGTAAAGGTATACATGCGTGTATGAGGTATTGTGCTCCAGAGCAAGTTAATTTAAAATATCAAGGTGTCTTCACTCTACCCTCCCTTTTCCCCGTCCAAACCTGTCACTTGTTTTTCTCTTAGTTGATAGTAATAGATCAAATAATGCTTTTCCTTTCGTTATAAAGAATATCACACAGGGCAGCTTCCGGAGGAAAAGGGTTTTCAGCTTCACAGTTGTTTAAATTGATTTTCACAAAGTATTTCACTCCTCTTCCATTTTCCATTGCATTGTAATTAAAATATATTTAAAAAAATCCACAACACATACCACTTACAAATAAACTATAATTTGCATTAAACAGAGTGTTACTTGGAACTGTTTGGCCGTATTTTGGAAGACTCTTAATGCTTTTCAAATGGCCTATTCACTGCCCTAGAATAGCATAACATTTGGATTTTGTCTTTGTATCCTTACACTTAGCAAGCCCCAAATTTAAATTATAGTTGCATGGGTTTCTTTTATCATTTTAATTTATTTTATAAATGAATATCCATATTCCTACATGCAGTATAAGTGTCACAAGGGGTTTGCAAGACAGTATAAGACAAATACTCTGCATCAGCTCTTCTGTCTGTAGTGACCACTGTTGAATACACTAGTGAAAATCAGGCAGCCATTAGTGGTTGTATTTAGTTGATTGCTTTACCAGTTTAATTCTGTAGGAGCTCTTCTGAAGACACTATACTTACACTCACCTAAAGGATTATTAGGAACACCTGTTCAATTTCTCATTAATGCAATTATCTAACCAACCAATCACATGGCAGTTGCTTCAATGCATTTAGGGGTGTGGTCCTGGTCAAGACAATCTCCTGAACTCCAAACTGAATGTCTGAATGGGAAAGAAAGGTGATTTAAGCAATTTTGAGCGTGGCATGGTTGTTGGTGCCAGACGGGCCGGTCTGAGTATTTCACAATCTGCTCAGTTACTTGGGATTTTCACGCACAACCATTTCTAGGGTTTACAAAGAATGGTGTGAAAAGGGAAAAACATCCAGTATGCGGCAGTCCTGTGGGCGAAAATGCCTTGTTGATGCTAGAGGTCAGAGGAGAATGGGCCGACTGATTCAAGCTGATAGAAGAGCAACTTTGACTGAAATAACCACTCGTTACAACCGAGGTATGCAGCAAAGCATTTGTGAAGCCACAACACGTACAACCTTGAGGCGGATGGGCTACAACAGCAGAAGACCCCACCGGGTACCACTCATCTCCACTACAAATAGGAAAAAGAGGCTACAATTTGCACAAGTTCACCAAAATTGGACAGTTGAAGACTGGAAAAATGTTGCCTGGTCTGATGAGTCTCGATTTCTGTTGAGACATTCAGATGGTAGAGTCAGAATTTGGCGTAAACAGAATGAGAACATGGATCCATCATGCCTTGTTACCACTGTGCAGGCTGGTGGTGGTGGTGTAATGGTGTGGGGGATGTTTTCTTGGCACACTTTAGGCCCCTTAGTGCCAATTGGGCATCGTTTAAATGCCACGGCCTACCTGAGCATTGTTTCTGACCATGTCCATCCCATTATGACCACCATGTACCCATCCTCTGATGGCTACTTCCAGCAGGATAATGCACCATGTCACAAAGGTCGAATCATTTCAAATTGGTTTCTTGAACATGACAATGAGTTCAATGTACTAAACTGGCCCCCACAGTCACCAGATCTCAACCCAATAGAGCATCTTTGGGATGTGGTGGAACGGGAGCTTCGTGCCCTGGATGTGCATCCCACAAATCTCCATCAACTGCAAGCATCCTATCAATATGGGCCAGCATTTCTAAAGAATGCTTTCAGCACCTTGTTGAATCAATGCCACGTAGAATTAAGGCAGTTCTGAAGGCGAAAGGGGGTCAAACACAGTATTAGTATGGTGTTCCTAATAATCCTTTAGGTGAGTGTATATAACATAATATTTTAACACCTTGAATTAATCCATCCCGTCCCCTGTATAGAAAGTGTATTTTTTTGGCATTAGCTGTTCTGTGCTCAAGGCAGTAGTCTTGTTCTGGCTGCTGCCCAGATGCAGGATTTTAATGCAGGATTCATATAAAAATTAAAAGGTACTATTTTATTTTTCCAACTGGTCAACGTTTGGTCTTCTGGTATTAACTGTTTATTACCCCAGGCATACTCTCCTTCTGCCACTGTTAGTAACAGGGTCTGCCTGTGTGTGTTCCCATGCAGCACATTTTTAATCTCGCAGTCTCTGATTACTGCATTGTTGAAAGCTGGGGTCAGGTTTCAGAAATTGAGTTTTGATAGAGTCTAAGTTATTTGTCCCTTACACACTAAAGCGGAGCAAACGTCTGTCTCTGCCCTCAGTGCATCGTTTCTAGTCAGTCCCACCATAATTATAATTATTACTTAATTAGTTCTACAAGATAACACCTTAATGACCCTGTTCCTGCTGTTAGCGCACAGTTGAATAGCGCAGTCCAACCTTTTCAATGCTCCAGTTATTTTAGCTGGTTATAATGTAGTTTAATCATTCTGGTTTTCATACCAAGTTATAATGCTTAATCGGCTCTAGTATGGTTTGTTTAGCATTATTTGGATCCTTTTATTATGCCAGCATTTTTTCCCCGCATTTAATTCAAATTAAAACATTTTTCTTTTCTTAGTATTGATCCTGTAGCCCCTCATCAAAGCTTCTTTCATTGGCAAGATCAGCAAAAGTGTTTTCCAAAATCATAACAACCAAAACCTTATTTGAATGCTTTTCTATGTGTATTGCACCTTTTAACCCTCTATTTGCTACAGGCAAGTATCTATCGAAGAGGGCGAGAGGAAAGCCAAAGAGCTGAATGTAATGTTTATTGAAACTAGTGCTAAAGCAGGATACAATGTTAAACAGGTGAGTGTGCTCAGGAACTGGGCACTGTGGAGTCTGCTTGCTGCTGTCGCACAAATCTAAAGGGAGACTTTAGCCAGTTAAGTGAATAGAGATAGAAATTGCGGAACGGAATACTACAAGGCAGAATTGTGTAGTATATAGACTGATATTCTTGTTTCGGTTTGCCCCACTGCAATATGATGAAATGAAAATAGGTTTTGAAACCGATTCTAAATGTATTTAAATGGCAGTAACATACTGCATTTCCTATCCCACTTTTTACACGCTTATGTCACCAGTAGTGGTAACTGATAATCAGGAAAAGAGAAGCATACATTATAATTTACTGTTATTATATAGCTCCTTGCGGTTATAAGAAGAAGAAAAACAAACAAACCGCACATAATTAGACAGTTTGTTTAAAAAAAAAAAAAGTTTGTCAGCCATTAGTGTGTTAGCACCGTCCGTATTACCAGGCTATTAGTATTCACTGTTTTGGATTTGTAGCAAGCAGCGAACAGATGACACAGTGTGAGTTGTCGTTTAGTTTTGTTTTTGTTTACGTTTTGTTTTTTGTTTTGTTGTTTTGTGTCCCTGTGTCTTACCTCCTGTACAGACAGATAACCACTGAAGAGGGAGAGCAGAGAGCCAAAGAGCTGAATGTGCTCTTTATTGAAACAAGTGCAAAGACAGGCTACAATGTCAAGCAGGTAGAGCATGCTGTTGTAGTGTGGGGCAGAGGATCACAGTTTGACAGTCCTGTCCTAGGGCCATTCTCTGCCAGTGCTTCTCATCAGTATTTTAAAGAAAAATGTGTGACAGCCTGCACAGAAGTAGTCTTGATTTTAGTTTTGTTTTTAATTGTTTGGGTTTTACCACATCTGCACAAACCATTATATTAATTTATTTTGTAATGCTTTAAGTCTGCATGACTATTAACTTAATTTACCTTTTTGGTCCACTGATGGTTAGTATATTGGATTTAAAAATGTCAACCAGTAGCCTTACAGATGCATCACATTGACAACAGGGACCTTTAAAATTCTGTCATTTGGCTGCTCTGCAGATCCATCTATTAGAGATTGGAAAGTTATTGTATTAGGAAGAACAGCTTATGAAATGGTCAGGGAATTATGCCATTGAAATTTTCACCAATGGCTGCGAGACATTCTTGAATCACTCGACCCACCATTGTAATGGTTTGTAGAGAATGTGGCAATAAGTGAATCCAATAACTTAACCATAATACAGTCATGTCGAAAAGCTTATGCTTACCTTTCACTGTGCTTGTATGGTTTTACATTTCCACTGTAAAAGGCCCTATTCCCCCACCAAAAAAAAAGTGCTTTTCAATTGTTATTGTTAGTTTTTTGGTATGTAGAATTCCTGGCACCTTCTTGATCTTAAAACAAGTTTATTATTCAGGCTTAATTCCTTTCTGATGTAGTTAAACAATATTTGGAATTTTAAAATAGTGTGCTTCCTAAATTCATTATCTGAGATCTGGTGAAGGATGGCAGCCTGCAGTCCTTTACACTTTACTGACCATATGACCACATTGCAAGCATGCATAAGTAGATTTGTATTGATCATTCTGTTCAAACAGGCTTTCGAGAACATTGGGAGCATATCCCTTTCAAGCACTGCCGATCTTTGCCATGACTGTGTTAAATTTTCACCCTTGACATTCATGTTAATGTCACAGAGAATTGTTCTTAAAATGTGCCCTTGAGAGATTTTTATATTAATTAACCTTTAACATGAAGAAGCTTGTTCTGAAAATGCCCATTTTAAATTTTGGAGCAAAGCAGAGTTGTTTGGATAAGGCTGATCCAAGATGGACTGTTATGAGACCTGTGAAATCTGTTGACCAGCAGTTAAAAAAATCTCTTCTCAGAGGAGCATTTTGACAAATTATTCATATCCCCAGTTTTACGACATCTTTTCAAATAAAGCAAGCCACCCCCATGTTTAAAGGGTCCATTTTAAGGACTGTCTCTTACACCTCAGGAAGGAATTGTGCTGCTTGGTAAAAGCTGTCTTTTTTTTCTCTGAATTTCTGAATGAAGCTCAATCTATTGAATTAATTAAGAGGCTGGGTGTTTTAGAAAAAGTCTGAATGGCAATGAAACAAAAAGGCTAGTGTGGCTTGGTGTGGTTTAAAAGTCCTTTTTGGTGTGTTTTTAGTTTTTTTGGCTCCTTAGAGTTCAACATTGCGGTGGTGTAAGTTAAGCTCTCAACGAACAGTAATTACTAAGTTTTAAAGAAGTAGAGAAGTTTCAAGGTTTTGGTTTTGAGGCACTTTGAAATTGAACCTATAGGATATAAATTAAGTATCTCATGACGGTAAGAAGTCCTTCCCCGTATATGCATTAAAGTCTTTTCAATACAAATGAATGTCACTTGACTTCAGTGCAGCCACTAGCAGTTCAGATAAACCACTGCAGATCACAAGTCAAAGTGCTGAATTTCCAACCTAACATATTTGGAGCTCAATAACATAATATGTGAGAAAGTTCTGCTTCATTTTGACTTGCTTCTGTAAATTGCAATATAACTCCAGAGCGCTCTCTCCTGTCCCCCTCAGCTTTTCCGGCGTGTTGCCGCAGCCTTGCCTGGCATGGAAAGCACACAGGACAAGAGCAGAGAAGACAGTATCCTTTTCATTCAGTGGTACAAAAGCACAGAGACTGAATCTGATTTCTCTTAAGGACAAGCAGGGATTTGCAGACCACAAAGCACATGAGCTGTATTTGCCACATTCCCATATTTACGGTTTTCTGTTCCAGCTGGTTAATAGCTGATGAGGGCACCTCATTATCCTGTCCACCCATTTATTTATTTTTTCTTCCATAACAATATCAAGAGGAGGAGAGCAGGAAGTGTCTCTGGGATGCCTCAGTGTTACACCTGCCTGCTTTAAGGCTCTGTCCAAAACTGCATACTAGTGTACTAAATAGTATGTCAAAACAGTGCACCACCATTAGTAGTACATCCAAATACAAAGTATGAATATAGTAGTATGTGAAAAGTACCCAGATGACGTACTGCCTTATGGAAAAAATGGGGCGTGCCTGATGTGGTAATTTCAACAACTGTACAGATATGCTAGCTATGTTAAGAATTATTTATATGTATATAAAATTTTAAAATTTGTCATCCAACATTTTAAATTTACTTTGAAGGGAAAGTTCAACACGGGGCGATTTGATTACATAATTAATGCGTCCAAATTCTTGCATTCTGTTAATCTACAAGCTTACAGTACCTACTTCCAGAGTGCATACTTCAGTATAGCTTTAGTGTGTAGTATGTGGTTTTGGACGCAGCCTAAGGGGCCTCAGAGTTTTGTGCAGCGTTGATTATCTTCCCCTGGGAACTTCCTCCCAGGCATCTTTAAGGTGTTTTATCAGCAGTTAATCTTGTTATATATGCATTCAGCACTACCCTTTATAAGAATATTCCAAATGGGTTATTTTTTTACAATGTTTTTTCTGCATTTAGTACATAACTTTAAACATGGCTTTGTTGCAATAATGATTGTGTTTTTTATACACTTGTTCTACAATATGAAAGTTGTTTTTGTTTTGTTTTTAAATGTAACTAAAGCATCTTGGGATCTTCCTTAACGTTTCTTTCCAGTGATTGACATAAAGCTGGAAAAGCCCCCAGAACAGCCCGTCAGCGAGGGGGGGTGCTCATGTTAATACCATGTATCTTATTCTTTCTCTAACTCTCTCTCTTTCTCTAACTCTCTATCTCTCTCTTTCTCATTCTATGCCACTGCTTATCTCATTCCCATCAGCTGCAGTGTGAATATCAGCTTGTAACTTTCCACATCAGAAAAAAAACTAAACAAAACACTACATGCAAGAAAGAGAAAAGAAAACAACACGATTAAAGAATAAATTCATCATTGTTGGCTGTCTCATTAAAAGACCCGTTAGCTTCACAAGCACAAGAATGGATTGGAATGGTGTGCGTTTTGTTAAATCTTGAAAGGTTATCAAAATGGCTCTATTGTTCTGACAGATGTTAAAATTAGGCTTATAGACTTTTTTTTTTTTTTTTAATTGTGTTTTATTTTGCTTTATATGTGAAATAATGCACATATGAAAAATGGAACTTGTTTTAGTATTTTGTGTGAAAAGTAGCACATATACAAATTGGTCTTTCACTACCTTAGATTGGTGTAACCGTGAACTTACACAACAAAGCAAACGGAGTACAACGTTCTGTATTTGAAGTTCAAATAATCGTTTCACATGGTCTGATTTGGCTTTGAAAGGGGCAGGTGTGCCAGTGTTGGGCAATAATTGCCTCTTGCGGATAGAATGGGGAGTTTTACTGGAGGTCTGTGCCGTTTCACTAACCTTTCAGCCTTCAGATAATTTTAACTTCTAGATGGGAAGGGGAGCAATTCATCCATCCCTCAGATCAAATTGAATGTTATAGGGAAAGACTTTGATGCAGTGATGGCTTCATTTAGGATTATGACGTTCATAAACTCCTTTTAACTCTTCTACATCCTGGCATGTTTTTCTGATTGGTATCTCGAGGAGGACAGGTTGTCTTCAGTTTGCCTACCATTGTCATTTAATCCCGATATAAACTGTTGATTTAGTTATTTTTCCTTCCTTTGTTATAATGAAGAAAGTGAAACCACCCTTGCATAAATGTGGGAGTGTATTGGTTTTTAACACGAGACTACATTTGGTAAAGTAAGGGAAGTATCATATTTGATACCTGAACAAAATATGCAGATTTTGCCTTTTTTCTTTCTTTCTTTCTCAGACATTAATAATTTGGGCTTCCACTGGTTTGGTTTTTGCTAGGTTTGTAAAATTTGATTTAACCTCCTTGTAATATGACACTTTAGCGAAGCGATTTTGTTTTCGTTGTTGATATTTAACATGTTCATTTAATTAACCATTTTCTGTAATATTTATTTCTACCAGATCATTTTTTGTTTGTTTTTTTAATTATTATTATTGTAATTGTTATGTTACATACAGAAATGTCATTTAGGAATTTGTCTTTTTATTTTTGTCATTATTTTGCATCTGTCAAATCCCTTATTGTAAAGCTCAAGGGTATACACTCGATCCTTCTAGCCCTGCCTGTTGCTCACTGCACAATTTAACCCACACGCGGTACAGTGCAATTTTCTGAAAAATGTCTTTGATTGTTTTAGTCACCTCTGGTTGCTTTTCCCATCCTTTTTTAAGGAAAGGTAAGATATCACTGCTACATACTATACCATGCACAGAGGCTCATATTTGCACTGCTAAAAATTGTTGTGGCACACAGTCTTTCTGTCATCCATAAAGAAACTATTTAGTGACTATGGCAAAATAGCTTTTTGGTAACAATTAAAATCCTGGTGAGGAGTTGTGCCTGGGTGACCGGTTTCATTGCTGTCGTGATTTCCTGTTGCTATACAACTGGATGTATCCTTGTTAATAATAATTAAAAGAAGATATTTGTTGTCCATCAACATCAAACGCTTGGAGGAGCCTAGCTTACTTCACATGAGCTTCTATTAGCCTTGATCTTTAACCGAAACAGAGCTGCTTATCCTGCTTGACAGATCTTGTAATGTACTGTTGATTCTTGGCTCTTCACTAGCTTGAAAGCTCTCAACACGTTTATGCTTCTTCAGTATGGTTTCAATATACATAGTCTGGCGGCTTGGGTTTCTTATACAAAAATCATTGTGTAAACTTTTGCTACTTTTTTTGTACATGTAAAACAAAAAACCTAAAAAAAAAAAAAAAAAAACACCTTATGTTTGAAATAAATTATGTATCTACAATTAAAGCCTTTATTGTGCGCCACAAGAAAACACAATCTAATAAATGTATTTCAAAGATTTCAATTGGGCCTCTTGTCAAAGGGTGTTGATTGTAATATTCACATCTTAGTTTGAAGCATGACTGTCTAATACATGACCCTTGACCACAGAAAGGAAATCAAAGAAGCTTGTGGAAAACAAATCGATTTGGATGAGAGCGGCTTCTCTTTTCTTTCCGAATGCGACGGGGAGGATGTATGAGAGTTCTGAATTCTGAGCTGTCTACGCTTCTGTAATAAAGTAGTGTACATTTAGAGTAGCTGTAGGGGTTCGAAACACACATCACAGCACACTTTGGCTTGACTGTTGTGCCAGTGCAATTTGATTCATTACTGATTATCTGTATGGTATGTCTTTGGGGTGGGGTTGGGGGGTGTAGGGAGAGGTCGGGGGGGATAAAAGCTAACTGGAAGTACTGCAAAGACGTTGGAAATTAGTTTTGCCATTAAAACATCACAAGTACCTCAGCCTCTGTTTGACAATGTTAATACCCAAAGCCTGAACAAAATAAAATAAACACCTGCCTATTCAATTACTTTCCTTGTGTTTTGAACATTGTCTGCCTTTTTTATTTTCTGCTTCTAATAAAACCTTTGCAAATCAATGTCACGCATACTTTCTTAACTACAGGCCTTTGCCACTGCTGTTTTTCAGAGTCCGAGCTTAACGATGGCGGGTTGGGTTTCTGGCCTGAAAAAGTAGCCGTGCGAAGTTGAAGTGAAATTGTTGGCATTTTTCTCATGCTATCCGTCCTTCACCTGGGCAATTCAGGCAATGAAATGTAGAATATAACCCATTCGGTGTGCTGTGCATTTCAGTATTGTCACAAATGTACAGATGGTGCTAAAATAAACACAATTGCAGTCACAGCTACTCATGAAGACAATGAATGGCATATGTTTGCGTGGAATAAATACATCCATTCCCATACATGGGCGATCAAGTTACAAGATGCAACTGTCCATTTTGAAGAGCAGCACTCTTGAGGGAGTGCAGGCAGACTCCACTACAGGTCAGCTGCATGTGTGATCTGTTGCCTTTATCTTCCTCAACACCAACCAACTAACCAATAGGGAGGGATTTTCATCACAATCCGTGTTACGCACAGATTTAACTCGGACCCCCCTCTTTGGCTCTTCAAACGCACTGATGAGAATTTCCTGGGAGGTTTTCCATCTCCAGCCCACACAGGTTCCATCTGTTCTGCCTACTGAGTAACCGTGCCCACGCTACGTGCCGGTATAGGCCTGGATTGATCATTATAACTCAGACAAAGATCCGAGTCTCCACTTTGAAACAAGAATGAGTAAACTCCTGTCATGAGCAGATCTGATGCAGAAGCATTCATTCACACCCCTGAAAGAGCAAGCTTTTGTTTTATGCATTTATCTATTCGTCTTAAAATATCTGACTTGAAGAGTTGAATCTAAATATAGCTGTCGGATGAAAGCATAAAATAAAGAACTTCAAAACCCTGTGTCTGCCTCTTCCTAATGAATTTAAACTTAAAGGAGGTGTATTCATTTAAAATAAACAACTTTGGCTTGAGATTAGAACAGCATTTATATCTTGCATTGTTGGTTACTCTTAACCTCTGTCACCGATGATGAATGTGTGGTATTTAACTAATCTTTTTAAAAATATTTTTAGTTTTACTGTTTAGTCTCTAGATCCCTGATACAACATCTTTATTGAGATCTAGTTCAAAAAGGTCAGATATCAGTGCTTAGGATATTCAAATAATAAATGCAGATTGTAACACCTGCTTTACTCCAGGAATGTGCTTTGTACAGAGATTGCCCATCTCAAACCACAAAGTGCTGAGTGTTTCAAAAGTGCTCTGAAATATTGCAGTGAAAGAGTAAGTTCTGCAAAAACAGGAAATGGAGCTGCAAACCGGAGCCCAGGAGACAGCGGTGATGGTTCGTCATCTTGGGCTGCTTTGCTTATTGCATACAAATAGGAATGACCAGTTACTGCAAAAAGTATGCAATCTTCTGCATTATTATGAATGATAACTTTTAATGTCTTCCCTGAATTTTATACTCTGTTGTGCTTTGTTTCATAGCCATGATGATGTCTCTAATGAGGTGGGAACTGGCCTGGCTACAGGAAAAGCAAAGCAGGAAATGTCCCAAATCATAATCCATACATTCATTAACACAATGATATCTTGCTCCTTCATCTGAATCATTACTAATGTCTTGAAGTCATTTGCTAGGGCTGCTAATAACTGCAGCTAATTTAAAGTAATGAGACAGTTTTCTGGAGTGATCAGACGGGCTAAATTAATACAGCATCTTTTGAGAAGCCCCATTACAGGCCGACACAGCTGAGTAAGGCCAAGTACAAGAGCAAGATTAACTTAAAATTGCTGCAGCTGCAATAATCTTGTGATACTTAAATGACCAAACCAACCTTGCCTTGCTTGTTCGCTGTTTATGGCGCTTCTAGCAGAATGAACTTGTGTCAGTTCTTCAGTTTGTATCGAAGGGTGTTGACTGAGACACCACCTACAATTTGGGACAATGAGAATTGGAGACTTCGTGGATTCTCGTGTCCTATACATATATTTTTAAATATCTACTAATACATTTCTATCTTGTTATGCTCCGGTTAATCAATTAAGTTATTCATAAGACTTTACACTGAATATGTATGTGGTTCCTATAACTGATAATTCTCTGCGATATGCGATTGTGTTTGTATTCTTTCACAATGCTCTGTGTAAACCTCATTACCTCTAGGCAAGCAATCTCAGGGAGTCCTATCAACTCCAAAGCGATAAGACTGCTGGGAATGCATGGTTAAATGTGCAATTTCACCAGCTTGCTTTCTGGAGATTTTTTTTTTGTATTCCTTCTTTCTCCCCTTAACCTATTGTAACTAAAATGGTAAAAATAGCAAGGTGGAACAGATGCGAACAGCTTGCTTGAGAAATCCAAGAGGCAATTAGAGGGGTAAGCTCAACAAAGTTCAGATTGACACAATCGCAGAGACTGGAGGGAAGCAAGTATAAAAAAAAAGCTTTAGCGATGAGCTGGCTGGGTGAAATAGGACGCGCTCGGTGTGCGTGTGTGGGTGTGTGTGCGTGTGTTTGAACAGTCAGACAGAGAGGACGACTCATTTGATGCAGGGCTGCCGGAGCCACGGTGGCCGGTGCAGCGCAGGGAGGGGGCGGTCCCTTGTGGACGTATGTGGGAGACAGCAGGCAGAGATGCCACACTGACTGACAGGGCCTATTCCAGCAGAGATATTCATCGGTTCAGCAGAGCTACTGGGCCTGATAGAAATGTCACAGGTCTCACGCATTCAGACAATGATTAATTTTCTGTCTGGGCTACATTTTATTTGGTGTTTGTAATCTATGATCCTCTTGCCTTTGAACCAAAATGATATCAGACTATCTTTAATATACAAATGCTTAGGGGGGGGGGGGGGGGGGGCAGAGGGGAATGAAACAACTGAATTAAGAACTGCAGCTATTCTAAAAACTGTATCATGAACACACCCTTATTGAGAATGTGATTTGCTATTTAATAATGTATTTAATAATAAGGTAAAGTGTTCAGTGTTGGTGCTAAGTGAGTCAAAGATCTGATTCTTGCAGACTGCCTGTTTCAGAGCAGGTCCCTTAGATGCCATCAGTACATGCATATTAATAGTCTTCCCCACTGATGTCATATTAGTGGTAAAGGTGTGTTGAGATAATTGACCAAATGTCCCAACAAAGCTAGACAGGGACTAGTGAGTTCATCCTTGTCCTACAGTGTATTTTAAAACTTAGCCTGTATGTAATTAGCTGTCTTGAGGTCAGCAACTGTATTTCCCATCCTCCCCTTTCATATTGTATCCAATGATTTAATAAATAGCTGTTTTTTTACATTTAATATTAACCTGGTGTGGTATTTGTATAATGTATATGTTTACATGAGCCTTCATTTTAATGTTTTGTTTGAAACTCCTGTAAATAAGGGTTATATGCCCTATGTCTCCCTCTAGTGGCTTCACTTCATATTGTACCTGTGAAATGTGTTTGGAATGCTGCCTTCTCAAATAAATGCAGACATGGTAAACAGAAACACACACACATATATGCATGAGAAATGCCTCTCGCATGAAGTAAAAAAATAAAAACATCCACAAGAGATTTTCCGAAAGTCTTTAATTTGAACACGCTACAGGTAATAGATCAATTAATCCAAACGTAGAAATTTCAAGAACATTATTACAAAATGTTCTCCTGCCATTCATATCTATAAACATCACAGGCAAGCATTGGCACCTGTGTATTTAATTAACTCTCTGGAACCACTTAACTACTGATGAATGTTCGTTAACAATCAACACATTTTACACTGAATAAACAAGTGAATCACATACAGCATGCAGCCAATACTTAAATCTGCTGCTTTATTTATTTGATATATATCAAACAAATAAATCAAGCAGCAGATTTAAGTATTCGCTGCATATATATATATATATATATATATATATATATATATATATATATATATATATACACTCACCTAAAGGATTATTAGGAACACCAAACTAATACTGTGTTTGACCCCCTTTCGCCTTCAGAACTGCCTTAATTCTACGTGGCATTGATTCAACAAGGTGCTGAAAGCATTCTTTAGAAATGTTGGCCCATATTGATAGGATAGCATCTTGCAGTTGATGGAGATTTGTGGGATGCACATCCGGGGCACGAAGCTCCCGTTCCACCACATCCCAAAGATGCTCTATTGGGTTGAGATCTGGTGACTGTGGGGGCCAGTTTAGTACAGTGAACTCATTGTCATGTTCAAGAAACCAATTTGAAATGATTCGACCTTTGTGACATGGTGCATTATCCTGCTGGAAGTAGCCATCAGAGGATGGGTACATGGTGGTCATAAAGGGATGGACATGGTCAGAAACAATGCTCAGGTAGGCCGTGGCATTTAAACGATGCCCAAATGGCACTAAGGGGCCTAAAGTGTGCCAAGAAAACATCCCCCACACCATTACACCACCACCACCAGCCTGCACAGTGGTAACAAGGCATGATGGATCCATGTTCTCATTCTGTTTACGCCAAATTCTGACTACCATCTGAATGTCTCAACAGAAATCGACACTCATCAGACCAGGCAACATTTTTCCAGTCTTCAACTGTCCAATTTTGGTGAGCTTGTGCAAATTGTAGCCTCTTTTTCCTATTTGTAGTGGAGATGAGTGGTACCCAGTGGGGTCTTCTGCTGTTGTAGCCCATCCGCCTCAAGGTTGTACGTGTTGTGGCTTCACAAATGCTTTGCTGCATACCTCGGTTGTAACGAGTGGTTATTTCAGTCAAAGTTGCTCTTCTATCAGCTTGAATCAGTCGGCCAATTCTCCTCTGACCTCTAGCATCAACAAGGCATTTTCGCCCACAGGACTGCCGCATACTGGATGTTTTTCCCTTTTCACACCATTCTTTGTAAACCCTAGAAATGGTTGTGCGTGAAAATCCCAGTAACTGAGCAGATTGTGAAATACCCAGACCGGCCCGTCTGGCACCAACAACCATGCCACACTCAAAATTGCTTAAATCACCTTTCTTTCCCATTCAGACATTCAGTTTGGAGTTCAGGAGATTGTCTTGACCAGGACCACACCCCTAAATGCATTGAAGCAACTGCCATGTGATTGGTTGGTTAGATAATTGCATTAATGAGAAATTGAACAGGTGTTCCTAATAATCCTTTAGGTGAGTGTATATATATATAATAATTAAACTTTAATATTTTTTTCTCAACAATGGCTTTAGGAAGTATATTATTTTATGAAGATCACCAGCATTGTTTAGACCTTTCATAGATGGCCTGTATTTAATCAGAGAATTTCCAAGTAAATACCTGTCTTTATGTTGTTTCTGGTGCAGTTTACTGTATATAGATTCAATGTTTTTGTTTTATATTATACTTGAGGTAATTTGTTAGAATAATGCAGAAAATATTGATTTTTAACCTTGTTTTAGGGCAGACAAGTTGAAGACAACACAGATAATTCTCCTTTAATCTTACATTTTCTCTCAAGATCAATATTCAATATGTCTTCCATAGCATAGAAGCTACAGTATTGATACTTTGCTTCGTTGTTGTTGTTTTTTTTGGTTAAATTATTGAAAACAGAAAACTACATTTGTATATATAAAGGAAATTGAGTAAATCCCCCTAAGATACAACTACAGCATGATTATATAGTTTCATCTCATCAAGGTAAGAGCTGACTTTAATAAGAAAAACTCAACAAGTTTGACAGAGAAGTTGATTATTTATCTGATTTCATGAATGAGAGAAGGTTGTTTGGAGCCAAATAAATCACTATTGATGTTCATAAAGCTACAAACTACAAACTGAAAAACCCTACAATGATGAGTTTTTTCCCAAAACATAAGTGTCCTCAATTATACAGTTTCTTCCTCATTGATCAAAGTTACAAATCAATGTGCAATAACTGGATAAATAAGCATGGGACTGATAGTGTCCTTTTATAAGTAAAATAAAAGTTAAAAAGAAAAGCTGTCTAACATTAACTAACTGTCTTGTCTGAGCCAGCGATTCTACAGAGCCCGGCTGGTGAGTCCTGTGCTGTGGCCGGCGGTGGAGGCAGGACGCAGATGCCGGTACAGGTAACGGATTGGAGTGTGTTGTCATGGCAATCTCTTCAGCAGAACCAGAAGGGCATCCACATGAGAGAGCGCAGCGCTGCCCCAGTGGCCATGCCAGCCAGCAGCCCCAGAGCCACCTGCGTCCCCACGCCCTCACAGGGGTCGCTGTGCACCAGCACGTGGTGAGTTCCTGCACCGGGGAGAGGGGTGTTAGTGACATACAGGCTGTTACTGTGTCCCTTCACTCCACTGAGCTACTGTTTATCTTTGGATTAATGGCGGTAATTCATAGGTAGTCAGGCAAAAGCAATGGAAGATCATGTGTTTGTGTTTTGCTTCTGATGTGTAAGACGTGTATCATTCAGTCTGTACTTTGCAAACTTAAAAAGCACCTTTTATTTGAGAACCATGGAGGCAAGGGAACAGTGAAATATATTGTAGTAGAAAAAGGATGTAACTGCTATTTGAAGAATGCACTGTTGGCTTACAAAGCACCAAATAAGCAGTTTCTCTTCCTTACCTCAATGACTTATTGAAAGTTTAGCCTTTAACCTGCACTGACTAGATGCTATACTTATTCCTGAACCTTGTGCTCTGAATGCCTGGGGTTAGGGCTTTCTGTTGCTATACCACAAGATTGCTGGATTGACCACTGAAGCCAATCGAAGAGAATCTAAAGAAACTGAAGACCCACTGGCTCATCCCTGCATGGTTACTCTAATGTATATACAGTGAGGTCCATAAATATTTGGACAGTGACATAATTGTCATCATTTTTGCTTGATACGCCATCACAATAGACAATAGAAGGAAACAATCAGGATGTGCTTAAAGTGTAGACTTTCATCTTTAATTTGAGGGTACTTACATCCAAATTGGGTGAACGGTGTAGGAGTTACAATTTTAGGGGCTCAAAAGTATTTGGACAAACTAACATAATCATGAATGAAATTGTGAGTTTCAATACTTGGTTGCAAATCCATTGCAGTCAATGACTGTCTGAAGTCTGGAACCCATAGACATCACCAGATGCTGGGTTTCTTCCCTGGTGATGCTCTGCCAGGCCTGCACTGCAGCTGTCTTTAGTACCTGCTTGTTTTTGGGCCGTTTTGGCCTTCAGTTTCACCTTCAGCAAGTGAAATGCTGCTCAATTGGATTCAGGTCTGGTGATTGACTTGGCCATTGCAGAACATTCCACTTCTTCATGTTAAAAAAGTATTTGGTTGCTTTCGCAAGTATGCTTCGGGTCATTGTCCATCTGTACTGTGAAGCGCCGTCCAATTAGTTCGGAAGCATCTGAGCAGATAATATAGCCCTAACACTTCAGAATTCATCCTGCTGCTTTTGTCAGCAGTCACATCATCAATACATTTCCAACAGTACTTAAAGAAATGAGGGAAATTATTTATAGGCCGCTAACTCAAATATTTCAAATGACACTTAGAACAGAGGATGTGCCAACTGACTGGAAGACAGCAAATGTCATACCAATCCACAAGAAAGGGGACAAAACTGAGACAGGAAATTACAGACCAATCAGTCTCACCTGCATCACTTGTAAAATGTTGGAAAAAATGATTAGACAGAAAATAGAGGAGCATCTTAATGAAAACCATATTCTTGGAGATAGTCAACATGGGTTTAGATGAGGCAGATCATGTCTTACTAATATATTTGAATTTTTTGAACATGCAACTGCAGCTGAAGATCATGTGAAAGCATATGATATGATATACTTAGATTTCCAAAAAGCTTTTGATAAGGTTCCACACCAAAGACTGATCCTCACATTGGAAGCTGTAGGCATTCAGGGTAATGTAAGTAGATGGATTATGAACTGGTTGATGTCTAGGAAACAGAGGGTGTTGATTAGAGGAGTCACTTCTAACTGAAGTGAGGTTGTTAGTGGAGTTCCACATGGATCAGTACTAGGGCCTTTGCTTTTTCTAATCTATATTAATGATCTGGACTCTGGGATAGTTAGCAAACTTGTCAAATTTGCAGATGATACTAAAATAGGTGGCTCAGCAGATACAATCTCGGCAGCACAGGCTATTCAGAGGGACTTAGATAATATTCAGTTGTGGACCGACACCTGGCAGATGAAATTCAATGTGGACAAGTGCAAGGTAATACATGCAGGTAACAAAAATGTCCACTATAATTACACTATGGGAAGAATAGAACTGGAGGAAGTAACGCATGAGAAAGACCTAGGAGTCTATGTAGACTCCTCACTTTCTAAATCCAAAAAATGTGGGGAAGCAATAAAAAAGGCAAACAGGATGTTAGGGTATATTGTCAAAAGTGTAGAATTGAGAACAAGGGCAGTGATGTTCAGACTGTACAATGCACTAGTTAGAGCTCATCTGGATACTGTGTGCAGTTCTGGGCTCCACACTTCAAGAAAGATATCGCTGCTCTAGAGGCAGTTCAGAGGAGAGCAACCAGACTTATTCCAGGTCTGAAGGGAATGTCCTACTGAGACACTGAGGAACTGAACCTTTTCACCCTGGAACAGAGGAGACTACATGGGGACTTGATCCAAGTCTTCAATATCATGAAGGGTATCGACCACATCAAACCAGAGGAGCTTTTCCAGATCAGCAGGGACACACGCACCCGGGGACACAAATGGAAATTGGGCTTCAAGGCGTTCAAGACAGAAAACAGGAGACACTTCTTCACACAGAGAGTTGTTACAATCAGGAAAAACTCCCCAGTGATGTGGTAGAAGCTGAAAGTTTGGGAACATTTAAAAATAGACTGGATAGGATCGTTGGATCACTCAGTTATTAATGGACACCAAACGAGCACAATGGGTCGAATGGCCTCCACTTGATTGTAAACTTTCTTATGTTCTTGTGTTCTTCTTAAATACAAAGGAACTAGTTCCCTTGGCAGCCATACATGCCCATGCCATAACATGCTTCACAGATGAGGTGGTATGCTTCGGATCATGAGCAGTTCCTTCCCTTCTCCATACTCTTCTCTTCCCATCATTCTGGTACAAGTTGATCTTTGTTCCAGAACTGTTCCAGATGTTTTTTGGCAAACTCTAAGCTGGTCTTCCTGTTTCCTGTTTTCATCTTGTGATAAACCCTCTGTATTTACTGTGGTGAAGTCTTCTCTTGATTGTTGACTTTGACACAGATACGCCTACCTCCTGGTGGGTGTTCTTGATCTGGTCACCTGCTGTGAAGGGGTTTTTCTTCACCAGGGAAATAATTTTTTTTTTTCATCCACCACAGTTGTTTTCCGTGGTTTTCCGGGCCTTTTGATGATCCTGAGCTCACCAGTGCGTTCTTTCTTTTTAAGAATGTACCAAATAGTTGATTTGGCCACACCTAATGTTTTACTCTCTCTCTGATTGGTTTGTTTTGATTTCTAAGACAAAACTGAAGGCAAAACGGCCCAAGAACAAGCAGGAACTAAGGACAGCTGCAGTGCAGGCCTGGCAGAGCATCACCAGGGAAGAAACCCAGCATCTGGTGATGTCTATGGGCTCCAGACTTCAGACAGTCATTGACTGCAAAGGATTTGCAACCCAGTATTGAAACTCACAATTTCATTCATGATTATGTTAGTTTGTCCAAATACTTTTGAGCCCCTAAAATGGGGGGGACCACATATAAAAATGGGTGTAATTCCTACACCGTTCACCCAATTTGGATGCTTTATATGGAAGGCAGCTGTGGTGTAAGTTGCTGTCACGGGATGTGTCGGTACCTCCATAGCCGTATCCTGGATACGCAGGGCTGATGTAGACAGCATTGTGGCTGTCCAGTGGAATGGTGTGGTAGGCGTCATCGTACGGATCATACATGTACACCTAGGGAGATGGACAGAGATAGTACAATCACATGCTCTTACATTAGAAAAGCTACCTCTACATTCATAAACTGATCTTTTTTTTAATTCTATGACAGAGAAAGAAGTTGAAATGTAGATACAGTGAACAACACATAAAAATCCAATGCTGTGGCTTGGCAGTTCCTAAAATAAACCATACAGACGTAAGGTTTCTAACTGAATATGACATAAATGTCAGGAACTATTTTCAGATGCTGTATGAATTATATATTTTCCTTTTAAGGGCCCCATTAGGGACTGTAATCTCAGTACAGGCCTGTGGAGCTACTGAACACTAATTACACAACGAAGGAATTTGTAACATCCCCAGATTAATGGAGAACGCTACACGACTTCCAGATCAAGAGTGTGATTTTTAAACGAACAGAAGGAATACAATGAAAAGGGAACAAGTAACATGTTTCTAATATGCACACAATCTTCCCTGAATTGAAAACTCTGGAGACCTCTGCTGGTGTGACAAAGTAACAAACAAACAGATTCTTGTCCATTCCTTCTAAATAGGCTTTATCCTCCCGACTCAAGTCTTTCTAAAAATAATAATTCTGAGTATCTAAGAGAGACTACTGTACATTGTTACATCATATACACTACTTACTTATACACTACCTACTTTGATACACTGACGCAATTAAAGCAGGCAAGTGCTACAGTCCCTTCTGCTTCCATATTCCTCGATTAGCTGTGATGACCATCTACATTACAACCGTAACACATCAGTAAATAATACTAAATCCAGTATGTCTCGTTATATGGAGTGTAAGGCCACCAAAGTAAAATAAGTTTTATGCTGCCATGATAAACCTCTCGTGTCAGTGTTTCTGTCTGGCGCTGCTCCACTTCGGGCCTGACCCTCGCCTCGTGCTTTTGCCCTGAGCTGAAGGCTCCTGTCACAGTCCCGTCTCTCTGATAGGACAGGGAGAGCAGGAAGGGGGCGACTGAGTGACAGCACACTGCCCAGCAGCCCTGCACACAACATCGACGGCAGACAGCTACACTCACACAACAGAAGAGGCAGCTCGAGAATTTCCCATAGTTCTGTCTGCTAGCTGTCAGGTCAGTATCTGTCTGTCTTGGGGGGAAAGTTCAATGGCCTGAAGACCAATGGTTTAGATAAACTGCACAATGGACCATTTGCGTGGGCTGATAAAATGCTATTTATTATTATTATTATTATTATTATTATTATTATTATTATTATTTCTTGGCAGACGCCCTTATCCAGGGCGACTTACAACATAAGTGCAAACAAAGTGCAAAAATACAGAGAAGTACAAGGCATCAATTTAAAGAAGGAATACAAACCACACCTCAACTAATGTAATGTAATTGTTAAACAATTTACCCTGTGTATGCTTTTCCATTGAAGTCTCTAATATTATTGATATCCACACATTAATAATAATACTCAGCATTAAATACAACCAGAATGTGTAATGTAAGCTCAAATAAGTAGTTGCCTTCAGGTAATTTAGGAAAAGAGTTGTTTTATTTTATGTACATTTTCCAACAATAGCAAGGAAGTGAAAAGAGACTGTGGTAATTGAAAACTCAACCCAAGCAGGGATTTCATTAAAAATATGAAAAGTGTCAAAGCCACGGTGTGAATCATAGTAGCTGTCTACGCTGGTGCTCAGACTTTTACTCTCATTTAACACAATAAACCCTCATGTTTGCTGTAATTGTATAAACGCCACAGAAAGCAGAGTGCCATTGTGAGATACTTTCATTGGACAGAAAATGGCTTGCAAGATGAAAAACTGAGCATGGTTTAGTGACATGTGTGAAAAACAAAGGTCATTTGTTTAACCTTCATTTTCAAACCTAGCTGCACACCTAAAGACTACACTAGACAGGCTGTGTTCAGAGATGAAGCCATGAAATTCAGTTAAAATGATAAAGAAGGTCACATGTGTGCAGTGTCGTGCTGCTCATTTAAGCAGAGTGACAGGTAGACATGTAAATGTAGACATATCCCTCCACACATGTGCATAGTTATTGCCATCATGTACCTCCAGAATATATTAAGAACATTGTCCAAACCAGGTGAATGGATAACATACCTCAGTTGCTGTAAATGAAAAAAGACCAATTTGAACCCAACGGTCCCACGATCCAAAGGAGGACTAAGAATAAGCAACTGTCACGAACTCCAGCCATTTTCCCACACTGTTACATCACAACATGCATACTGATAAGAATCTCCATTAAGGCAGGAATGGGATGCTTTGGGGTCCTTTTTCTTCTAGACGAACGTTAAAATGGATTTTGTACCCCCAGCTATCACCGTCACATGATCGAAGCAGAACAAACTGCTTGTCTCCAGAATATTCTGACTCAATTCAGAGAAAAGGTTCAAATCACCTGTCCTTGATAACAACGAAGTAAAACAATGGTGAAAGCTTTGTAAAGCAGATAAAAAAATGTTTTTAAAATATGTACAGCGTGATATAGCTAACACTGACCAACAAGACCAAGCTTCAACGAAGGAATGTTACTGTGTCTGTATGGACAGGCTATGGAGTCATTGTTCCCTAATCACTTGATTTTTTAGCAAAAATATTAAGTCTGTTAATGTTTGGTGAAGAATAATGATGTGGCCAGAATCTTTTCTTTTTCATGAATCGTTCAGCTGTCCTGGAATGACTGTTGCATGTAATTGCATCCCAAAGGCCTTGCCATCAAGCTGTTTTTTGTTTCTGTGTCGTTTTGTTACTTAATGAGTGGTCTGATATATTCTGAGTGCTTCGCACCAAAAATATCTTGACTGCAGCGTGCATCTTGTGGCGAGAAATCACAGAACTGTTGAGACAGAACAGAACCACAGAAGGTCCTCCCCTGCTCCTCCTGGCCTGTGTCGAGACATGATTCTTCACTTTTAAAGACACAAGCCAGGCCCCTGGTCTGCAGGTCCTTCGGTGCAGTGTTGGGATGTGTGGATAAAGCCCGTGTGTCCCTGTCAGATACTGAATGTCATCGCAGGAGAGGAGGATAACCGGCCAGCACTGACATATCCCACACTGCTGAAACTGAGTATTCCCTGTTATTCTGTGTGTGTTTTCATGTGACAGAAGGCCTCTCTATCCCATTCTGTCATCTTGTATTACTGTCTTAAACTGTCTTGGAGATGTTTGAGCTACGCTGATGCAGGAGGTCAAAGACTGAAACCAAGAACTAGTCTGAAATTAAACTTAAACAGGTTATCTGCCAAAAACACTGCACATTTGGACATTGCAGGACTGTAGAGTTGCACACTTTGGTACAGCCTGTCACAACACAGCTCCTGATGACAAGTATAAAGCAGAATTACACACACACACACACACACACCATCAATATTTTTATAATCCCTAAATAATGCCACAACACATGCAAAATTTGTCAAGCTGAGTGAATTGTCCTGTCCTAATTTGTAAACATCTTTCAAACGCATATATTAACACATAAAGGGCAGTCAATGATTTGAGATTGCTTGTTGTCTCCACTATACTACGACATTTGCCCCGTGTCTCGCCCCAGGCCCTCTCCCAGTCCCCAGTGTGGGGAGCGGTTTTGAAGGCTACTAGAAATTGCCAGCTGCTCCCCGGGTGACGAGGCAGTCTCTGGGCTGTGATTAATCCAAGGGAGCAGACTGTTTTCCCAGCCAGATCATAGTACAGTTTCCTGGCAGCCGTGGATGAAACGTCTTCCTAAATAATCAATACCCCTCACTTTCAGAAGTGCTGATGTCAGCAGTACGCTTTGTCTACCCAGGTTCTGTGACACAAGCTGCCAATAGATCTGGAGAGCTGTGCCCCTTGCATGAAGAGGAATCATGACTGCATCTTTCTGCACACACACACTCCCAAACACACACGTCTTGTCAGTGCTCGGCTGAGAGAGGAAACCAGAGTCAATCCAGATGGGAGGCTTATCACATAATATAATTGAGTGTCAGTGAAATGCAAAAGTCACACAAGAGCACAGTGACTTACTTCAGGCTGAATTATTGAGTGTATGATGTCCTCTATAGAACTTCATTTTGGAAAGGAGCTATTTCCCAGTCATGACCCCACCATTACAAAGTGGACCAGTTTCAAGAATGCATAGCGCTGAACTTCTTCCAAGCGGAACTGCTTTTCCGTGATGATTAACGCTTCTCCCTGACTTGCATGTCATCCAAACCCCGATGGGAAACTAGTTAAGAATTTCTACAATATGCCACAGAGGGACACGGTGAACCATGTCTGTGGGAAGGAAATCCAGCAAAAACAAACAGAAAAACAGCTGCTTACCGGGTTTGCTCTTGCTTCCAGTAATGCCAGCTTCCATGCTCTGTAAACATGAAATCACACAATGTCACTCGTTGAATAAATCTATTAACATTTAATTTAATTCCTTCCTTCCTTCTAACCTTCTTTCAAGTAATTTATTCATTCATGCATTAATCTAACAATACAAAATATGTCATAAAGTGGGATTCCTTTCAGGTGAGAAACATGCAATGAGCAAGTGGGGTTACAACAATATAGGGTGTTCACCACCCAGACAGTTTAAAACGTAAAGATTACAATCCATTTTAAAAGCGTCTGCCCAACAGAATTCACAGCTACTGGTGCAAGTGACAGCAGCTGTCATGACACTATAGCTTTTGCTCCCCCGCCCCCCGAACTCCACTATTTGTTCTTTTAACAATGCATGTCAAGTGGGAAGAAAGGGGTGTCTTGTCTGTCAGGAAAAACTCACAGCGCCTCGTCCTCACTGTCGGCACACAGCACCAGTTTAGAGCCATCCTTCAGGTATACCAGGACGAGGCACTCCTGGGGCTTGCCTTCTGGAGGGTCCACACCTGACACACGCACACAAGGGAGTGAGAGGGCAGCCTGAGGCAGGACAGTATTATTTCTCACACGAACGTGATGTGCATGCACTTTTTGGAGAACTCTGTTGACAATCAGGTTATATGCCCCAAAAAGACAGGAAACAGGATAAGGCAAATACCCGAAACACATGAGAATGGGGAAATTGTTGACAATATAAAGCTATTTGTGGCCTGCGTTTTTGAGCTAGTTCGATTTGAATTCTCAAACCCTCCCCCCATGTCTTACCTGTGCATTCCAGTCCTGCTTTGACAGAGGTACATTTGTGCTTCAAACGGATTCTGTTCTCGTAGTCTCTCCGGCTCTCATTTTCATAATATAGTAGGTTCCCGTCAACCCACAGATCAAACCAGTTCCTCTTCCAGCGCCTCAGTATGGAGCCTGGATCAAAGGTGGAGGTCTTTCTATTATAAACCCTCTTCAATCCTTCCATAACCATGCCTGTGTGCCACAAAGCCCTTGGCTCTCAGCGTCTCTTCAAAGACTACTTGATGTTACTGTCATAGAATAATAAGTGGACTGTGATCGATACTCAATGGTTCACATTTGCTCATTATGTAATTATTATAGCTTGGTTTCTATCTTCCATCTTTTGTGTGTCTGTGTCTTGTGGTTTATGAACACAATGTAAACAAAACTTTGTGATTTCTGTTTTGTTAAATTCAATGCTACCGTGTTCAGTGCACTATTTCTGACTAGGCTAACCCTCAGCTAGAGGTATTTGTGTTCAATAATCATGTGAATAAGATTTTCATTTCTGTAGTATATATTTGGAATGGATTAATGCACCAGTACCACCCGGCAATGTATCATTTTTGCCTGTGTTGCATTTAAGCTTGATTAAACACTACACTAATACCATTCAATAAGACAATCAGGAAAGATATGATCACTTACTTTGTCTCCATAGCATTCCAGATTTCATTAGAGCCATTTCACTGCTGTGTGTTGTTCTCCTGCCCTAAACGAGTTACTGATAATGACTTGTTGCCTAGAAAAACTGACAGAAAAAAACAAGTTGTGCCCCAGCCAGGTGATATCCTGGACTCTCTTCCGATGCCCCTTTAATCCGCACAGCTGATGAGTTAGATAATACTGGATTAGTGACTTGCATTAGTTCTACACATGCTGAGAAAGGCCTGGAACCTCCCATGCTCACTGCACAACGCCCAGCTCCTCTTGAACACGGCTACTTTTAGAAATAAGAGAGACAACAACAGACAGAGAAACAACTCCTCTCCATCTTGCTGTGTGCAGCTTACCCACGAACCCCATATGAACCATGCTTGAATGGACTGAAGACAAAAACAGTGCTGGCAATGAATCATTTTCCTCATGCTTTTCCATACAAGAGTAAAAAGAAAGAAACAGGTAGAATTTAATGCTTTCACTGTAAATTCACTTGATTTAATTTAGGTTGAGGCTAGGGGCATCTCTGTGCTTCTCTTTTCAACAACATTTGTCATTTTGTGTTTGGTTTCCATGGGTTCTTGGAAGCTTTTGGAAGATGAATATAGAAGCCTTTTTCTCTGCTTGCTTTACACCTAAGATATAGAAAGATATCTAATATACATCAGGAAACAATGACAGGACCTGAATCACAAAGCACACTTGCACATCATGTTAATACATTCTGGCTTAAACCTTAAGATGAAGCAAGCAGTGTATCAAAAAATGAACAGATTTGATGGTAAGAATAATGTTTTTTTTTCAGTTAGCTGGGAAACATAAAAGACAGTATGCACTGTATTTAGAAAGTAGCTCCGATACAGAAGATTTTTTGTGGAGGCACATGATAAAGCTCTTAATGTGTAAATCCCAGACTGACTAACATAATTAACTCATCAAATGACTCATCGGGTTGTCAACGAATGCCTGGTGCGCATAATCTCAGCTTCTAAATCTGGTACGGCCTAGTGTTTATAATACATTGGCCCAGTGGTGCATTTTCTATGTGTTTATGGTTGTAGACAGGAAATCATTTCTCAAACACTGTTTGGTGTACCCTGAAAGGCTGGCTTATTGCCAGTATTATATTAAATTGCTGTTTTTTTGATAATTTATTACAATGTTTATATAAGTTCCAGATGATAATGTATACATTGTTTCCAGGTTGAGGTGATGATCATGGTGATGATAATGATTAATATCAATGAATTACAGTAATTAAAACTTGATTCATGTTTAATCTTTTCATGGCTCCTCATGAATGTATATTTTTCTCTTTATTTTCAAAGAATGGTGAACAATACGTGTTTCATTACACATCCTAAGATGCATTGTGGTTTCCCTAAGGCTGTACTGAGTAAGTCAACCTCTGTTCTGCTCTTCACAAAACCATGCTGTGCTTTGTGCTAGTTATATGTGCACTGGCATAAAAACTAGGGTGGAAGCTTTGTCAACGAAACCTCTGTTAAAAGAAGTATTGCAAAATCAAGATTTCAGCTACCCATAATGTATATAATTAATTCTGACTTAGAAAAAGCAAAGTTAGGCTTAATCAAACCGTAGCATTAATTTGCAGCGAATTTTCATTACATAGTGAGTACTGAAGGGTTATTAACTTTATCTATTGTTTAGCATTTAACAAAAAAATGCTTCTGTGCCTTTCATTTGTAGTATGGGTTGTGTTACTCTGAATGCAAACTAGTGTTCCTTCCAGAAGTCAACACTGAAATTATGACTTTCTCTCTAGATGACACATTTTGAGTGCCACCTGACATAAAATGCGTGATTTGGTGAATCCTACAGTTAGAAATTCTATATACTGTGTGCATATTCTTTTGAAAAATCAAACATATTACAGTGTCATGGTGCCATTATTGTTTATCTGCAGTCAGACAACAGGCCATGGCAACTAGATCACAAGGTTAGGAAGCACAAAACTGACTAAATGTTTTCTTCATACAATACACATACCAGCCACTAGAGGACGCTGTCCGACGCTCAGACGCTGCTAGAGCTCTGTAGTGACAGAGACATAATGGGAATAAGCAAGCTCTACAGAGACCACCCTGGATTAGCTTGCATAGAAGGTGCTATTATCACCATTATGCATGTTTTGCAGCAATTCTTGATCCTATAATTGAATTTTAAAAGAGAAACAAATATATGCCTACAGGGGGAGAGGGTTTTCTCTGATTTAGGACTTGTATTGAACAGATAACACAAACTAGCAAATTCATGTCATTCTGTTAAGCCATGCATGTAACATAATGTTTAGACTTGACTGGCTTCACCTTTCAGTCATACAAACAATGTATTTATTTATTTATTTATTTATATACTGTACATTTCAATTAGCTGTTTTTCTACACTGTTTTCTAATGATACACAGTTATTATAAAATATAACCATCTGCTATCAGGACTCATACGAAATATGAAGCAAGATTAATACAAACGTAAGCATAAAACCTTGCTTTATGAGACTATAATTTTCTATATATAGATGCGTATAAAACTGTGTACATATTGTCAGTCAGGTGTGTATGCTGTTTCCTGAAGGTAAAATATCAATTTATCTTTCATTCTTAGTGCCAGGTTGTAGCTGTGATGTATACAGTGTAACCAAGGAGAATATTGCTTGTATAACTGATCTTATTTTTTTCATTTTATTTTATATTCAGGCCCCACTGGAAGTGTATCAGTATACACCTCAGCTAGCTAGATCTTTCAGCACCAATAACAAACCATTCCTTCATTCCACCCACTCACTAGCCAACCTCCTATCACTGCTCCGACAAAACCCAAGGAAAACACCCATAGGACCCTCGCTTGTCAATCATTACACTGTGAACTTCTATAGGTCTAACCAAGGACATGCATGAAAACACACTGCAGTGCTGGGTCTGTGTTTCCCTCCAGGGAAAAAAGGCCAGCCAGCTTCTGGTATTACCCCTATAGGAGTGATAACACATTACTCTACCCCTAAAATACCGCAGTGTGACTCCCATGCTCTCTCTGTGGACTCGCTGTGAGCTGGTGCAATGCAATCTTCTGTAAAATGTCGGGGGAAGCGTGATGCTTCCCCCTACTGCCTAGCTGTCTGATGGGGCAGGTCTGAAAAGGTCATACAGGCCAGAGACTAAAGAGCTCCTCTATCTCCCAGGCTGCTGCTGGGATGGGTTGTCCTCGCAATGCTCCCTGAGGTGATATAGAACCAGGTGATGCTGGTGGAGAATCATCTATCTCTGTCTTTCTTTCCTGCTGGACCCACTGAACCAAAACCTCAACTGTTCTGCAGCTCGACCCTAAAGGAGAACCTTACAACAGCCGTGGCCTCAGTTCCCAAGCAGCTATCTAACCCCAGTGTGTGTGGGGAGGTGGTCTGGGAGATCTGCTCTGTACTGAAATACAGTTAGAAAAAACACAAAAACAAGTCCGGTCCTATATTATTGCCATCTATTCCACTGAAATAGGTTGATATTCACTGGGAAAGAAATAAGATGCTGATGTTGTAATATTTGCTTTCTGAGGTACAAGGATAAATTTAGATTATTTAGAGTGTGATGGATATGCTTCCAAATGAGAGACGGCACTCTTTTATATACCCTAGCATGCCAGGTGGATTTAAGAAACAGTAAATAAATGAAAACAGGCTACTTGTTTTGTTAATGCTAATGAATATGACTGAAGTTATAGCCTGCAGAGAAGATGCTTCAGGATCCTTGCAGGAATCCCTAAAGAATGGTTTCCCTCAAATCCTGGAGAATTCGTATACAAGTGATAAAAAAGAACAAAGCAGAAATATACCAGCACTACTCAACTGATGTAACTTATTATTAAAATATTCCTAGTAGGCTAGGTAGTACCTTAAAATATATAAAACGTGCAGTGCATTATTATTATTATTATTATTATTATTATTATTATTATTATTAGTAGTAGTAATAATAATAATAACAACTAAGAAGATTAACATTTCAATGAAATTGGGAAAAATAAGATAAAGAAAACAATTGGCCAGTTTCCCAATTTCCACGCACTGTGTACGTCACTAGTGTGCGCCGTGACTGGGAGACAGGCAGGACGGAGGGGGTCGCTCGGAGGGTCCAGGCCCTGTTTGTCGGTGTAGTTTGACGTCACAGGGAAACGGCCCTCCTCCCGTGTTTGCTTGCGAGCTAACCAACCCCCCCCCGCCACTCGACATCCCCATCCCCCACTCCGTGTCTGCGCTACCAGCTCTGCCTACAAGCCCGAAAGCGCTGGAGCAAAGCGAGAGAGAGAGAGAGAGAAACCGCCGCTCAGCCTACAGAGAAAAAGACACTCAGCCCAGTGCACTCCACATCTAGAGACAGAGGGAACTGGGAATAAAGTCCACACATCCGGCTGGATTACACTGGTAAGACTGGATCGCGGTGTGTTCGTGCTGTGCATGTTTCCTGCTAATGCATTTTTTTTCCTCCAAACCCGGAATGCAATCATGCAAGCTGGAAAATATTACAAATGGATCATGCATCGAGGGGTCAGGGGGGAGGAGAATCATATACATACATATATGTATGTGTGTATGTATATATATATATATATATATATATATGATTTCCCTCCCCCTCTGTGTATATGTATGTATGTATTTATATATATATATATATGTGTGTGTGTGTGTAAAAATCGAAAAAAAATATAGCAAAAAACAACAACAACAACAAACAAAACAGCCATGAATAAACCGTGGCTGTGTGCCCTCCTCCATCCCATAACCCCGGCGGTGCGCCCCCGGCGCAGGGATGCCCGGTGAGTGCGAGGCCGCTGCGGCGCGATGGTCTGTCCCACGTCTTTCTGGACACTTTTGTTTTTTCCACGCAGATTCCAGTATAGGAGGGTGCTTCTCAAAATGGTGTCTGGAGCCTGTGTGTGTGACCATTTTAAAACCCAGTCAATTTCCGAGTGCTGCGTTTATTTCAAAATGTGGTGCATAAGCGCCAGGAGGGCGGAGTGGCTTGTCATTTTGGGAAGCCGTCAGTGAAACAGCCCAACAGAGCAGGGCCGCGGTGCCCGGCGGGCATCGGACGGGTTTTCGTGCCGTTTTGTGGCCGGACTGCGCGGCTGGGTTGGAGGACGCTCACGGACGTGTGGGGCAACACTAGGCTGGACCTTCTGCACTTGATGGTTTTGACCCTATATCCATCTCTATACGAATAGTAAACTTCAGGAATAGATTACTTTATTATTTGTATTATTAATCATGATAATATTAATATTGTGTAGAATAAGGCACCTTACGAAATCGTGTAATTTTGGCTCCGCGTAAAGCAACATTAATCTTATCGTTACAATGTCGGTAAAAACAGATCAAATCAAACGACGAGCCCGTTAAAGCCAGGAAAAATACAGCATATGTGTATCATTTTCAATAATTACGAATATGTTGTTTGTAGCATCAATGCCACATGATTTGATGCATGCAGTTTGTCAATACTGTAATGCCAACCCGTTTTTAAAACAAAATTATTACAATGTATGATTGCATTCGTGGTCTACAAAGTAATTGATTATTTCTGGTACATTTGCAACTTTTTGTCTTTAAATCGCAATAAAGACAGTTTCCGAAAGAGACATTGCAGAAGGCAACAATGAATTAACCCGTCCAAGCGTGCAACCACGTGTCCCTTTCTCCTGTCATTTTGTACCATTGTGGATCATCATGTCTGCTCCAGCTGAATAACACTTATAAATCTGCCCAAACAAAAGACGCTTGCATGTCCTCCGACACAGCACTGCGTTTGTTACAGGCGTTTTCGTGTGTCGTATTATTTTTAGACTCTCACAATACACAGCACACACAACTGTGATATAACACCTCTTTGTGTGCTGTTTTGGATGATTGCATGAAACTTCTGTTTAGACTTTATTTCAAGGTCACATTTCTTTGTTTTATGCATTGCAGTTAAAGCAATGAAGATATGTGACCAATACCGTTTTAAATATTCATTTGAATTGTTTTTAACAACAACAAAGAAAACTCCAGATCAGATGATTATAACACATACACTTATGAGTTTGCATGTCAACTCATAAATCATAATATTTCAAATGCATACATCAGAGGAAACTGACATTTATTATAAAGCTGGTTTGAGCAGGCAGGCTTGTTCTGACAGGCCAGAACAGGATGCTTTGTTGTTACTGAACAGAGCCCTATATATGGTGCAGCTGATTTTCTTTCCTTTGTGTTTTTAAAGCACCGTCACTCGGTCCTCCTTTTCACCCACATACTGGGAATCAGAGCAACTACTTCCATTTTACAGACCTGAGCTGAAATACATCCCCTATTGCTGTGTGTAGGTCTATAAACTTGTCAGCTGTGCTTCTGCTGATAAAAGAACAGACTGCTCTTAAGTAATAAAACAACTGACCTCAAGTAAAAAAAAAAAAACAATAAAACCCCAACATCCTTATTGGTGACAAGGATATGTGTATTTCAAATGACAGTAATACAAAAAACAATCTAAAGCAGTCCCCTGATCATTCTTTGTCAACGTTATAACCTGTGTCAAAGAATATTGTTTTTCAACAGTATTTATTGAATATATAGCAGCTCTGTTGCTTAATCAAGTCTGTTAAGACCCCTTCAAAGTACAAAATATGTGCCTGTTTTCCCATTTTATTTTGTGTTCTGCTGTGGGAAGAATCTGTCTCCGACACGGCTCAGTCACACAGTCTGTGCAGCTACAGCTATGGCCAACGCTGTTCTTCTGAACAAAATGTAGTGCTTAATAGAAGTGCCAAAAGATTTGCATGGTGTTGCAATGATAATTTAGAATATACACTCACCTAAAGGATTATTAGGAACACCATACTAATACTGTGTTTGACCCCCTTTCGCCTTCAGAACTGCCTTAATTCTACGTGGCATTGATTCAACAAGGTGCTGAAAGCATTCTTTAGAAATGTTGGCCCATATTGATAGGATAGCATCTTGCAGTTGATGGAGATTTGTGGGATGCACATCCAGGGCACGAAGCTCCCGTTCCACCACATCCCAAAGATGCTCTATTGGGTTGAGATCTGGTGACTGTGGGGGCCAGTTTAGTACAGTGAACTCATTGTCATGTTCAAGAAACCAATTTGAAATGATTCGACCTTTGTGACATGGTGCATTATCCTGCTGGAAGTAGCCATCAGAGGATGGGTACATGGTGGTCATAAAGGGATGGACATGGTCAGAAACAATGCTCAGGTAGGCCGTGGCATTTAAACGATGCCCAATTGGCACTAAGGGGCCTAAAGTGTGCCAAGAAAACATCCCCCACACCATTACACCACCACCACCAGCCTGCACAGTGGTAACAAGGCATGATGGATCCATGTTCTCATTCTGTTTACGCCAAATTCTGACTCTACCATCTGAATGTCTCAACAGAAATCGAGACTCATCAGACCAGGCAACATTTTTCCAGTCTTCAACTGTCCAATTTTGGTGAGCTTGTGCAAATTGTAGCCTCTTTTTCCTATTTGTAGTGGAGATGAGTGGTACCCGGTGGGGTCTTCTGCTGTTGTAGCCCATCCGCCTCAAGGTTGTACGTGTTGTGGCTTCACAAATGCTTTGCTGCATACCTCGGTTGTAACGAGTGGTTATTTCAGTCAAAGTTGCTCTTCTATCAGCTTGAATCAGTCGGCCCATTCTCCTCTGACCTCTAGCATCAACAAGGCATTTTCGCCCACAGGACTGCCGCATACTGGATGTTTTTCCCTTTTCACACCATTCTTTGTAAACCCTAGAAATGGTTGTGCGTGAAAATCCCAGTAACTGAGCAGATTGTGAAATACTCAGACCGGCCCGTCTGGCACCAACAACCATGCCACGCTCAAAATTGCTTAAATCACCTTTCTTTCCCATTCAGACATTCAGTCTGGAGTTCAGGAGATTGTCTTGACCAGGACCACACCCCTAAATGCATTGAAGCAACTGCCATGTGATTGGTTGGTTAGATAATTGCATTAATGAGAAATTGAACAGGTGTTCCTAATAATCCTTTAGGTGAGTGTATAAATAACACTATTTATTTTGTTTTGATCTTACCCCTGATCAGGATGTTTTCATGTTGTAAAGTTTAAACCTATGAATGTAGGTTTTTATGAAATTGTTCTTAATGAACACAGGAAAGCTTAGGTGAATGTTAGTTTGTTTTCACATGAATCATATTGTACTGCTATTGTCAGCTGACAGTGATGGCTCTATCTTCAGTAAAACACAAGAGGGTGCTAAATTAATCTTGGGGATTATAAAAGGTAAATCGTAACACCTTAAAGGAGAAATATTATTCATCATAGTATGTGTTTTAGAAACCATACATAAAAAATACGAAATGGATCATTAATTCTGAACACATTTCAATTATTTTAACCTGAAAGTTCAGGATTTGACTGAATGAAAACAAATGGTTACCCCCCCCTCTCATGATAGCCCAGTACTCTGTTTATACTACAGGTTATGTATGATTGTGTCTATGTATGCATTTTCAAGCTCCAGTGCATTTTTAATGCCACAGAATTCCATTGGAAATATTTCAGAACATGAGATTTGTCAACTGAAAAAAGTTGTCATTTACAGTCTCTTAGTATGTCCACATTCAGAGATGTGTAGGAGTCAAACAAGGCTTTACAGCATAGTCTCTCAAAATGCAGACATTAAGAGCACGGGAATGAACTCTGTCAAGGCTGCACATTTTACTTAACCGTAAATGCTTTAGCTTTGCAATTGTGTAGAGAACTTACTTAAGCAATCTCTCTTTCAAGTCGTGAACCCCCTCTGTATGACTGATAATGTTTAAACATGCAATTATATTTCATATTCTTGTTGTGCAGATGGTCGTTTGTAAAGTAGTTTCATAAAATATTTTTCTCTAAGTTTGCTTTCAGTCACTCATTATAAAAATACAGATTTCCTTAAAAAATGTTTTGGAAGGGTAACGATGGCTATTTAAGTGTGCTTTGTGTGATAGTGTGCTGGCCCTTGACCATGCTGCTGGGAGCTGTCAGGGGCACTTGCTGCTCAGGTAGCAGAATGTGAATGCATCCTAATAAAAACAAGTGACCTGTGCTGATTTGACACAGACGAGACTGTTGCAGTGGTACTTTCATCAGAGGGCGATGAAGGAAAATTAGCACTGACATTTCAGTTTAACAATACAAAATCTCCTTTTCCCAATGTCTGTGAGGTGAATTTGATCTTTATCATTATATTTTCTATTATGCACACAGTTAACATTAAACTTCTATATTACTGAATTGAGAACCATGGGATGTCAAGTTATATCCCCTAAGATTATCACACAAACTCTTGTTTTTCTCTCTAAGAAACGTAGAACGAAAAGGTACAATTATTATTTGAATTCCAAACAGGGCTAAAGTAAATGGCTACAATTTCCTGTTTAATACACACTCCTGGAATTGTGTTTGTTAGCTTTCTTTCTTACTCCCTGATTAACACACGGGATAGAATGAATGGCCTGTTATTCTGTTTGGCCTTCCTTGATAGTATTTAAAAACCCTGAAAGGCTTCTGTTATTTTGAATGTGAATTTGTTAATTAAATTAAATGTGGCTAAACTTTTAAAGTTATTTTAAAGCAGAGACTTCCATAGGTGTGAATTTGGCTTAGCCCCTAGCAGGATAAGAAGCAGTAAATAAATAATAGTATAATATGTGAATGTTACATTTCAGTTAGTCTGTTTGACTTTTGAAAGAGAGGGAGAGGGGCATTGTGGGAGACTTGGCTGATTTGATTGCCTTGGAGCTTGTCATTGTGTTTCATTATTGATGAGAAAGTGTTTTTCACACTAGTTCTGAAACGGGCTCTGCTTACAGTTTAATCACATTTCTGCTTCAGAGTTGGAGCCTTCACTTTATTTCTCCAGCGATAAGCACAGATTTGTATCAATAAACTCAATGTTATTTTTATTCATATCATTTCTTTGCAGCAGGCGGTGTTTGACCAGGATTTTGCAGCATAGGAGATCGGTGAATGTCTATGACGGATGCAGTATTATGCTGTGATATCAAAACGGGCATAAATGCGATTCCATACTGGTTCAAACACTAGTGTTGTGATTCTCGGAGATTGTTTTTAGGGAATCGTTATTAACTTCAGGTGCTCATCTGTGCGTTTCAGAATGAATCTTTTTTTTTGAGCTGGCAAGGGAATGAATGCTGTTGCTGCTCTGCTCTGGATTATGGTAACTTTAAGAATCAATTGTATTTGTTAGCTGGTGATGCACCGCATTGGAAACTAGAAACAAGCTCCTTTAGAGGTATAGTGCTTGTTGCAGAATTTTTTTAAAGGTAAAATGTTGTGGTCCAGTTGCAAGGAAAGTGAGGACGAATTGCAGCATGATTTGTGCAAAATTTCTTATTTTAAACTCCTTTGAGAGTAGATGCCTTCTACTACTGCAGATCTCCCATTTTATAGAGTAGGCTAGAGAAGTTGGAAAGCTGGTTTACTGGGAATCATCTGAGCAATTAAGATTTACTTTCTTCTGACACTAAACATGATGCAGGAAGTCAAAACTGGTTGCAATGACTGTAACTCTCCAAGACCAATGAGAGATTGATTCTTTTGACAGAAGAAAAGGCTTTGGAAGTCATTGTAGTGATTGTAAAACAGTAATAATAAGTATGTGTTCAGCAAATGGAAAAATGATCTATTATAGCACAACCCCCACCCCAAAGAGCAATTAAATATGCAATTAAAAGAAAAAAGAAAGAGAGAATGGTGTTCATCACATTCTTGCAGATCTTGAGGGATTTTAAGTTGTTTATGTATTTACACAATTATGCATTATTGTCCTCGGCTGCATGACCTGTAACTTGCACCATCCCTCTGGCTTGGACCCTCAGGGTATAGTTGCCATATGTTAAGTGTGCAACGCAGAGGCTCCTGGGATGTCAGTTTTGACCCTGCTTGCTGTAGGTAATCTAAGCAATATGAGTTTGTCTAGTTGGCTTGCAGTTCAAGACCAGTGGAATAGCAGAATCGGATCAATAGGGGTGGAATATTTCCCTGAAGCTGTGAATTCTCTGGGGGGAAACAATAAATTGTTAACTGAGATACAAAGCAACAAACTGCATCAGGGGGAGCTAAATAGACACAAAGGAATTGTCCGTCTGAATATTTTAACTGTGTATTGCACCGTAGCTGCTTTAAAAAAAGGGGTTTTAAATTAATTTCTAGTGACATCAGTGGTGGAGCAGAGAAAGTGTAGGACTGGGAATCGTATCAACTGGTAGTAAGTTCCAGTGATGACAGGCCAAAGCGAGGACTGATTGTGTCAAAGGGCAGCGTGAAGCCTGCACTGTGATCTGGAAGAGGAAAACGGGGGGATGGGTGATGGGATAGGAGTGCTTCAAGAACGCATGGTATATTCCTTTTTTTAAGAAAGGAAGAACTGAGAAGAATGAAAAAGAATGGTGCACCCTGGAGAAGGCCTACTTCATTTTCTCAGGAATGTAAGAGCTTTCTGCTGAATGCGGGATGGGGATTTAAGCTGTTGACTGAAATGTTGGTTTTACTCAATTGTTCAGGAGATAATGGTCTTTACAAAACAGATGTAATGGCTGTATAAATGCCAGACATTTAATTAGAATAGGGTTTTTCAACGTAAAAAGCACTCATCAAATGTTTAAAACAATCACAGTATATGTAGAGCAGGGAAATATTTCCCTTTTCGTTCCCTATAACAGTACTTATGTATGTTACATATCATTAATCTTTCCATCTAATCATGTAAATGAAAATGTATTTGTTTGAGTAGATTTCATTTCCATTGCTTGTTCAGCCTTTTACTTATGTTTACAAACCCAACAATTATACTTTCACAGGTCTGAGAGTTCAAATATATTTCAGCAAGTTATTGTTTGAGAATTACATGGCTGAACCCTGACAGCTTTTTCACATCACCAGAATTGTAATTATGACCTCCTGTGGATTCTGACATACTGGCTTAAATTATTGTTCACAGCTGTATTCTGTGATTCTCTATTCATTTTTATTTACAGTAACTGTTAAAATGCACTTGAAAAGCAAATTCCACTATGTGTGTATGTGTGTGTGTGTGTGTTTGTTTAATTCCTGCTTGTAGCAAGGGAAACTGATTGACTTATTTTATTATTACAGATGTTTAATTAGAAATAAGAGATTTTGCATTGAAGTAGGCAATATTATTTGAAGTCTTTTGTCATTGTTAGTTCTGATGCTTAAAGCACTTTCATTTTTTCCTCACTTCTTGAATGAGCTTCGTGTTCAGCCTCGATATGCTCCTGTAAGTAGCTGGCTTCTCTCGAACTGTCATACTTGCTCGAGGCTTTTCATTTCTCTACCCTCATATGCATAGTATCAAATCATAAAGGCTCTACCCCTGATGCTGCAAATGTCTTTAGCATTTATTTGAACATTTTTGTTTTGTTTCAGGTTGGTCTCTGCAGGATTTGTAACAGTAGATTGTGTACACCCAATCTTTATTTGAAAACGTCTTGCTTTTTTGTTGTTTTGTTTTAAATGATCAAAAGTCCTTTCAGACAGGCCTTCCCTAAAAGCCTTTCACTCATTTTATTTAATTATTTAAGCATGTTATAAAAATCCTCAGTTTACTTATTCTTTTGATGTTCCTGTCCCCCACCCCCACCCCCCCGTGCTGCTGATGCTGATCTTACTACTGCTTCTCTTAGCTGAGCTGAGTCCATGGCTCTTCTCTGCTAGCACTGCCTGGGCCGTTCAAAGGAACCGCTGCAGGCGAATTCCTGTGCGCTGTAGTTTCTCTCCAGTGGGCCTTTGCCAGGAGGCTGTGCCCTTAAACTTGCATTGAGGAGTAGTTTCCAAACTTGTAGTCCACAGGGATCACTTACGGCCCAGCTCTTACAACCTCCATCTAACCACCACTGCTATTGAAATCACTGTGTCTTCTTGTACACAGCCCACACTTTTTCCCAAAATAAACGAATAAAAACCTTGAAACTCGCACAGAACAGAGGAGTTGAGGGAATTAGGGTATTTTCTAAAAAGGGCTTAAATCAAAGCTAGGCCAAAATTAAAAGGATAAAAGGAGACGATTGGGAGTGTTCATCTTCTGTTGCAGTTGCAAAAAAAAAAAAAAAATGTTACAAAAACCTCATCACTGCATGACTTCAGAGCTGTAGAATAGTTTTAGAAACGAATGCTGTGGGTGTATTGGGTGCGTTTGGAAGTCGGGCTGCCTGTCTTTGTTTGACAATGCTCATGTGAATAAATATATTCCCCAGGCAGTTACTTAGTTGAACTGTTGATAGCTGATAATGTTCTTGCTGACATGGTTCTGTCTTGAGCCCAAGTGTCTGTTCAAAGATGGGAATCTGAAACGTTGTTGTTAAAACCTTTCTTCAGATGCTAAGTCATCGAGTCGCAGGGGTGTCCATTCGGCCGTGTGTTTGAACACTACATTTTGAACTAGAACTGCCTGGTGCCTTTTGGACCAGTGATTCCCGTTGGTCTTGTACCCAGCTGATGGAAAGACTTCCTTTTGATTTCCTGATATTCTTAACATTTTCCCTTTTCTGGAAAGTGGGTATTCTCATTCAGTGCAGGGCCGTTTCCAAAAACAGGTGTGATTGATGGAAGTGCAGCTTGGTAATTACTGTGCATTCAATTAGAACTTGAGTAATTCGATTTTATTCAAGGTGTCATTTGTCTGGCAATATTTAGCAGCGACCATTAAAATAACAGCCTAGACCTGTGTTTATTTTAATATCCAATGAAATAAATAAAATAGAGGTGTCAGCTGGTGATTTAAGACTTATTCAATGCATGTTTCAAAAAGATTAACCTACTTATTCAGAACATAGTGAAAATTTTCATATATGGTAGAAGTAAAATAATTTCCTTATCCTATTATTTAGTTCTCTGCAAGGTAAGAAATCTAGCCCCATCATTCAAATAGGCTGGCTGTCATAAAGAAGAAAACATTTGAGTGACTGAGGAGAATAAAGGGAGCAAAGGCCATTATTTATATCACTCCATAAACCAGAAAAAAAAAAAAAAAAAGTTTATTCCCCCATGACTTTCCCTCCAGCTTTCCAGAATTCAACTGCAAACAAAGTAGTTTGCCCTTTATGCTGTGATCTTCGATAAAAAGGCTAAATCAGAAGACCACTGCCAGGACCCCCTGAAGGAACAAGAGGATTCTCATTCCCCTCTGTGCAGACAGGCTGCGGTGTGGTGCTGTGTCAGCAGAGACTCAGCAAGGCGGCCTAATGCACTCTTTGATTCAGACTCCAGCAGTGCATGTCTTGCACGGCCTCTTGTCGAAATACCTTGATGGTTTTTCCAGTGGCTTTTAACTTGCTGTGAATAATTTAAGCCCGTCCTCCTAGTGCCAAAGACCTTTATGCGCGAAATGCCAAGAATGGCTGGAGAATACTAACGGATGCTTGTAAATGTGGTCTAATTGTATCAATAGGCAAAGGAACAGTGGAATTTGTTATTAATGTCATTTTTTACTCTGCTGTTGAGGAGGATTTTTATTATATTTTTCCAATTCTGTCATTTATTATAGACCGTACATCATTATCATCTTGCATGCACAATTCTTACAAATATACATGTACAGATGCATTATCAATCATATCTGATTAGTAAAAGTGTAAACCTGAGATTGAAAACTTTGAGCAAAAACGCGCAGATGAGTGTGTGAATACAGCTCACCTGGTCCGCCTTGTGTGTCTGCCCACCCTGGAAAATGAGGTGCCAGTTCTGGACACTGGGGGATATCATGACAAGGCAGTGCCAGGCCATGCCAATCTTGTTGCCCTGACTTGACTGTTTGCAGACCATGTGCAGGGATCGCAACACACTTCACTTATCTCTGCTACCCACCATGGGCTGGGGGTTTCGCAGAGAGCCCATTGTTTATTGTTTTTGGTGTCAGAAATGCTCAAATGGCATTTCCCAAGCCCAGTTGATTCGAGAGAGGTTTAAGTCTGGCATCTCTGAATGGAGCCCAGACCTTGCCTGCTAGGCGCTCATTACATCAGCCCCCCAACCCCCCTTTCAGTTTAATGCTGCGTTGCCCAGTATCATCAGCTCTGTTTTGTAACCGGAGTGAAAAGGATTCCTGCAGAGCTCAGCTTGAGGAATCAGCTCTATAAAATGCCGGTAGAGCTGCGGAGCCAATACATCCTTATGTGCGATTGATGCACTGGGGTTCAGTTAGTCGCTGGGCCTCCGTACATCTCTTCTGCAGCCAGAGAGAAAAGCCAGCACTCGGAAACTGCTTATGCAGCTATATATATGTTTTCACTCGCTTAAATTAAATCAATGCATTGCAGTGGATAAGATGACGGTAAAATGCGGTTAATACAATGTCTGTGGAAGGGGGGGGTGGGGGGCGGCTCTGGTGCTTTGTGTTGCATGGAGGAATCTGTTCAAATCAATGAGCTTATGAATAAATAAGGAATTGCTTATAAAAACAACACAAAAACAAACGAACAAAAAGCCCTCCTTTGTCTCTGGTTTGTATGATGTTTCAGCCTCCAGTCTGCGTCTTCCTCCTTTATTAGTTTTCTTTACACATTTGGCTCCTGCCCTCCCCTTCTCTGATGATACAGTGTAACTGTCAAGGCTCGCAATAAAAATGGCTTGAATTGATCTGCAAATAGGTACTGCGTCTATTTGCCTACCATTTGCGCTTCAATGGTTAAACCAATTATGTTCTCTTTATTTTAATGAGAACTCTCTCTGTCTTGTATTGCATTATACGGTTAGTTAAATTCCATGTGGGCAGGGAGACTGACAACCCCCTTGTTGGAAGGAGAGAGAGTGAATGAATGAGAGTGAGCGAGAGCTGTTTTTGAATGTTCATGCAGCACACACTTAATTAAATTGATGTGTGATAAATTGCACAGCCGGCCAGTAAATTTTCTTTAAGATTTCGGCAGAAAGATGATGGACAGGAAAGGCTGCGCCTGACGGAAGCCTTTTGTTTGATCAGAGGGTAGCATGTTGAAGCCGAGGCTGTAATCTGTCTTTTAATTCAGAGCTGAGATAGCAGCGATTTGTTGTCTTGTTCAGCATCCCTTTTTGAGTTTCCTTCACATAGACACCGCAGTCCTTCATTTGATTACTGGTGCTGCATTGAGAATCAATGGAAATGTCAGGCATCTCTTCGGAGTGTGAGATAGTGAAAGATGTTTTTACATTGTTAATATTGTATGTAGCTGTGTTTTAATATTCAGTCAACCCCTAAAGCCCCCCCATGCTTAAAACTTGGTGATTTATTTATTTTTTACACTAGAACAGAAGGCCCGAGGGATCTTGATGTTACCTCACAATCTCTTTGGTCTTCACAGCAGTATAATGCTTTAAATTAGTCATATCTACAGCAACAATGTGTGCTTGCACATGAGAGATCTGTGCATGTGTGTATGTATATATATAGCTGATGTTTGTATAGGAAACCAGGTGCACTGCATTTCCAGTGAGTGAGTACAACGGCTTTAGGCCTGGAATATGGTATTACTGGAGCAAGAGATTATGCTGTGTATGTGTATAACCACTGATAAAGAACACGCATCACTACTGTCTCAAGTGTAACCTTTTGTTCCGTGTGTAGCTTAATTTAACTCTGAGTGGCAGAGCTCAGTAACAACACAAGAGGATAATTATCTCCAAAGTGTTTCCAGAAAGAGCCTTGCAAAGAGGTCAAGGATTTTTTTTTTTTGGTACCGTCTGCTAAAAATTAATTTTGGATCGTGTGCAGAGGCCCTCGTGGAGACCTCCTGTGTTGCTGCCTGTATTTGAACCGGTATTGTGCTGATGTTCTGCGCCTTGACTCCCAGCGTGAATCAGAGTGAAGTCCCTAAGTCACATGCTGTGAGTTGATGGGCGGTCCCTGTTCGGCAGACCTGTACAGAATCCCATTTATTGCAAGGCAACAGGATTTGGAAATCCTCTGTGAGGCAGTGGCTTATTGTATTCCACATTTCCTCTAATTCTTGGAATTGAAATATTATAAGAGTAAGCTCTTTCCATAGAATTCCCCCCCGCCCCCCCTCATTTTGGCTTTGGCTGGATTCGGAATGATTCAGAGTTATCGGCACGCTGCTTTCTTTGGTTTGGAATTTTATCCGTAGAGACTTAATTGGCAGTCATTCCTAATCAGATCCCGTAAAGCCAGTCAACTGAATGAGTTGATTTGTATCGTATTTCCAGTGTTTTTCCACAAAGTACAAACGTGGAGGAGAGTATTGTGGGATGTTCTGCGGATTTGTTTTTAAATTGGATACTATGGCTACACAAGGATACATTTTTGGTTATTTACAGAAACCTGCATTGAAGTACAATGAAATTAGTTTTGCTTGTCTTGATAATTTGTGGTAGTGCCCAATATCTTATTTTTCTTAATGTAGCAAGGTGGGCCTCACCCTGTGTACTACTGCCCTGAACTCAGCTCTCTGCAATTCTGGAGGTCTTCAGTCAGTTTTCCAGGCCTCTGACAGACTGCTGCCCAGGGTTTTTACAGCTGTGTTGATGAATGTGTACGAGTTGGAAGAGTGAGCAGATGTCACCTAGCTTGTTTCATTGTGACAAAAATTGATTCTAGCTCCACTTGCCCTCTGTCTTCAAGAGATTAAAGTCTCCTGCATTGATAACGTAACCCCCCTTTGGCATCTATTGCATGCTTAGGCAATTTATTCGTATCAATAATGAAACTTGGAAGGGCTCTATCTGCTTTCATTCTTGTCTGAGGTATGTAGCCGATTCCTGCCTTCTGAATGAGTGCTTGTGCAGTAATTAGTGCAAGTAAGCTGTGCCAGTTTGTAGATACAATTTTTCAGTTTTGTCTGTGACTACACTCATTTACACAACAGACCTAGATACCAACAGAGACGTGTGTACAGACACTCGCATATGTGTGGATTTCAGACCGGTAGAAGAATTCCTGTTGTGTATCTCTTTATCTTTATACCACCACTCTGTTTCAAAAGGTGTAAAAGTGCTCTTTCAATTACAGACAGGCCTAGTATTACCTGCGGTGCAGCTCGGTGATTCATGCCTTTATCTGTCAGGTTGAGCCTGTGCGGATGCTCTGAGTGTTTTTATTCTGCAGTAATTGGAGGCGTGCTGCCAGGCAGCTCCACCGTTGTTGTTTGGCAGTGGAGTGGTGCGCCCAGTGATTTACCGCCCTCCCTCCCTTCCCTGCCTGCGCATCATTACCAGGCCCCTACACTATCGTCACCCCTAGCGACGTCCGACAATAAAAAGTGCTAATTTATAACGCCGCATGCCGAAGGTGCGTTACAACCCCCGCTTTTAAAGGTTAAGAGCTTCTGAGGATTGCTGTCATCCATGAGCTGCGTTTTCCTGCCGTTGCCTGTTTGCTCTTTGGACAGAGAGGAATCCATTTGGCAGCTCTCTGAGCTGGGATCCGTAACACGGCAATCGCAAAATGCACATCTGGAATGTCACTTCTCACTGGCACGGCTGTGAATGTGCAGTTGCAGGAATTAAGAGATTTTTCATATTCTACTGAGGGGGAAAAAAATAATAATCCGGTTAAATAAGGTTAAGATGTAGCATCTAAACAATTTTACGTTAAATGTTGTCCATAAATCAAGGCATAGTTGCATTTCACACCAGTTCTTTTGAAACTTCACTGGCATCAGCAAGTGTGGCATTTTCCCAGCTCCTTTCAGTCCACTTGGATCTTTTGGAAACTGTGCATGTTGGTACCAGTGTGTGCTGAGCAGGAGGAGTGTGTTTGTTCCAGCCAGTACCCAGGCGTACAGACGGCACCTTTCAGAACTGTTTTATAAAAATAAGGAGAGTGTTGCATAACTCCTCTCCTGCTCCTGCAGAACGCAGCTCAAGGGCACTGCAGCTCTGATCTGTTATGCGGCACAGAGTTGCAGGGATACCAAGAAAAAGCAATAGTCATGCTAGATATATGTTGGCTATGAAGTGGTTGGGGAAGCTGTTTCTTATTAAAACGTTAGACGTTAATCTTCCAGCCAAACTAGCAAAGAAACGGGAAGTTCAGGACAACTTGAAAGTGAGCTTCTGTCCCCCTTCTTAAAGCTTATAAACTTAAAAGGTTTGCTTCAGCGTCTTCATTGCGTTGTAAAGACTGTAGACAGAATAATGTGCTCTCTCTCATGTACCTTCACATCAGGATCTAGGTGCTTGTGCAAGTAGTTCAGAAATCAAATTTCTTCTGCTATGCCTGAATTAAATCTGTACCTTTGCCTCTCCATGTCTATAAGCAGGGCACAACATTTCAAAATGAAAAATCTGACTTGTTATGGCAAGAAACTGATTTTGAATTAAAAAGCAAAGCATATTTAAAGTTCTGAGGGTAGGATGTGACAAATACAGGTGCAAATGCAGAGCAGTTGACCATTCCAGGTTTTTCTGTAACCTTTCTTTAATTCAAAATCCGTGTTTCGTGGGTACCAACGTGTCCCATAATAAAAGATAGAATGACCTTCCTCAGCCTTTAATTAAGTAACTCTTAGTGTTCCCTGCCCTTGAGCTTTGCATGGAAAATTACAGTAAATTTACATGTCTTTGTCCATCTGGCTAGATTCTCAAAATCGCTTTCACATTGCAGTGCAGTCCTTCACCCCTGTGACAGAGTTGTGTGCAGTGACTTCATGAAGTGAAAAGGCAGTATAGCAGAAGTGTCACAGGCCAGAGCTGGGGAATAGTGATGCCCTGTACAGCTGCAGTATCGATGTGCGCGCAGTCCTGAACGGAATTAGGTTGATAGTTGGAGTTACTCCTTTTTTGGGAACATAGTGTTTGCTTTCTACTTTTCCTCTTAATCTTTTTAACCACACAGGACTTAGGAGACAAGATGAAGACGTGTTTACTCTGTGGAATCTCCTTGATCTAGCGTGATGTGGGTGTTCTATGCCAACTTGGTATCAGAGATGAAGGAATCGAGCTGCCGCTTCCCCTTGTTAGTTTAAGCCATTGATGCAGGAGAAATGCATATTTAATCTGAAACTTTACTCGTATCCAGAAAAGACGTTGTGGACAAATTGAGAAATACCTTTTTCTAATAATTGTTTTCCGGTAGTTTTGTTATTCTGAGACATTTTGTAGAATGGCTTAGCTTTTTTGGCTTTAAAGAAAAGCACAGCCATGTGACTATTTTATTTGTACCATGGTATTTTATTGCTGATTTTGTTAGGGTTTGTTCTCAACATGTTGTGTGACTTTTTCATTGCAGCATGTAGAGAGAGGCATTCAACTTGAAAGATTCATGGTGCTCAACTACAGGAGCTTTGCTGAGATTCAGTGAAGGAACAAAATGATTCGCAGAGTAGCAAAGAAAGCAGGCATTTAATGTATTTTAAGTATAGTAAGAGGCTCTGTGATTGAATGGAGTTTGACCAGTCTGACCAGCACACAGTCCGGAAGTGAAATACTTGACTAAACTGATGTTTCAGGCATAATATGTGCTAGATGTATTACAGACTGACAGAAATTGAATCATTTAAAAAACAAAAACAAAAAAAAAACAGCAAATAATTTTGACTGCAGATTCTTTCTTTGAATATTAGAGTTCAGGCATTGAAATGCTTTACCAAAATGATGCAAGTCTTCAAAAATAAATTGTCATTAAATATCCAATGTTTTTTTATGCACAGAGTAGCATAAAGCAAGTAAATGTAGTTGTATACAGTATCAAATCATTAAACATGATGCAGTCATGTCTCTTAACAGTACTTCCTAATTATTTTCTTGGAATGTAGTATTGCTACTTTTCCAATCCGAGCAAGTTGAGTTGTCTTGGAGTATATTTGACCTATAAGTGGTTTAGTCCCTCTGTATACTGACTTCTCTTATCTTCTCTTGACTTCTCTTGCATCTCTTAAAGCAAATAGGACTGGATGCAGGACAAATGGCTCAGTGAGGTATAATATCTGCACAGGTTCAACCATTTCTGCAATATTGTCTTGATGGTGAATAACTCGGCAAACGATTAAAAATGTTTTTTTTAATCTGGATGTTTTAGTTTGTCTCTCTGTCTTTGTCTATTAAACCTTTTTTTCCCAGCATTTTTGTGTTAAGTAACATTCAAAAATTGAATGCAGGTTAAGATGTGTGATGTTTATAGATTTTTTTTGTTTGTTTTTGTTTGTAGTTTAAGTCTACAAACTAAATTTAACAATGTCTTATGATGTTTGCTTCAGCTGCAGTTCCTCAGTCACTGTGATTTTGCTCTTTTCATTACCATTTTAGATTCCACATGATTTTCAAGTTTGTGTTTTGGGATTTCTTTAAATATTAAAGCCATGTTATCATAGTGTTGAGAGCAGTTTGAAATGCTGTTTGTGTTCTGGAAGGTGCTAGAAACTGAAAAAAGAGAGGTTTACAAACTAGGGGGTGAGTATATTTCAGGAACATTGTGGTGTTCAGGGTCTCTCATATCCATACAGAAAAACCCTAGAGCCATGCAGATTAAAGCAATAAAATGTAGCTTTCAAGTACAAGGAGTAGAAATTCCAATCTGGATTTGTATTGTATTTTTGGTTTGTATGGCTCAAGGGCTCTTCCATGTATAATAAATGGATAAGGTTTTAAAATCTATTTTGACTCACAACTGTTAATGTTCAAAAATGCCCCAAAGATTGATATTCTCAGCTTTTTATTTTAAAATGACATTTTGTTATTAAAAAAAAAAAAAAAAAAAAAAAAAAAAAAAGCCACAACACCAGGCCCACAGAAATGTGAAATTTGTTGGTGTTGACCCACTGCTGTTAGGATTCCCTCGGGAGACAGTGGCGAACATCGGGCTGCTGTGGAAGTGAACTGTAACCAAGTGCCATTCACAGGTCTCTGATGGGAGACCAGATTTGTTCATGAAAGGAAAGGGGAGGAGCTCCTAAGGGATCCCGATCCATTGTGCGCTCTAATCCCAGGGTGTGCATTAGAAATGTACAACGTGAGTCCGTAAGGTGGCATGACAGTTGAAAAAGATTTTAAAGCCTTAGGGAATGCACTTTCAATATCATATTCATAATGTATAGCGCTACTGTAGTAGGTCTGATGAACTTTGAAATCTACATGCTTTTGTTTTTGTTTTTTTTGTTTTGTGATGTCCATTATAATCATGAACTCTTGATGTATTTTTCAGATTGCATATCCATTCCCTACATTAGCTTTTCCAAGAATGGCAAGCGGGCACCCTACTGACAAATTCAGTTTCTTGTACCAACCTGAAAGCTGTCAAAACTTGAAGAGGTCAGTGTAGAACCACTTAAATGCTTTGATGTCCAACAAATGCTTATGATGGGGCGGGATCATTTGGCTTTGTGCCATGCAAGGAAAGATCATCTTGCCCTGCAGACCGTGCCCTCAAGTTTTCAACATCTGTAAGCTTTCATGACTAACATGACTAGTATACCTTAAACTGAATTGGTATTTTGTTTGTTTTGAAACTGTGGAGTGGGGGGGGGGGGGGAAACCTTTCGCTCAAATGGTTAATTTTGTAGGTTACTTGTCTTGTGTGAAAGCTCTGTTTTTATCTTTGACAGTTACAAAGTCCCATACATTTGATTTTGTGTTTGATGTAATTATGTTCTGCCAGGATGTAGTGGTATGTAATAAACTGAATATATTATAGTGTCTATCTTAAACTGCTGTTTGATGTTTATTAAACTTTTGTCTTGGCTTATATTTTCACACTTATGTAAGAGAATGTGAAAAGAATGTGGAATAATTAACATAACTTGCTTTATTTCCTTTGCAGCCAGTAAACCCCATTGTACCTATTCTTGCATTTAGGCAATTGTGCAGCATAATCAATAAATACGATAATGTATTGTGACAGTATACCCCAAGTATACTTGCTTGTGGGTTTAGTACCATTGTTATGCAGGACGTTGACTGTTTGCAGATGCCAAAGTATTTGTCTTCATCATTAGTATCCAGTTAGTAAACACACTATGGTTTGGTTTCGTGTGACTAAGCATGCACAAAGCAAAGGAAGAGCAGTGAGGTTAATGGTGCAGTGAATGCCGACAGTAGGGAGAAACATAACGTCTTAACAATGTTGGAATGAACTTGCATTTTATATGGTGCGGTTGTGGTTGAGCCCAGTTAAACATTCTCGCACACAAAAGAGGTTTTGAGCCTTTTTGTGATCAAAGAAGGCCGCAGCAGTGGTTATAAAATGCCTGTGTGCTGCTTAAGAACTCCTTGGGCTGTAGATCCTCCGAAAGAGTTGGACAGGTGCTTAGCATTTGCTTGCGAGATGCAAAATCAATCCCCATTGTGTGGAGGGATGTTTGATATTGTAACCTTATAATTGCCTTCATGCCCCTCGTTTTGAAATCAATTTCACATGTCACATGAAAATAAACATAGTAGAGTGCTCCAGTTTTTACAGAGCCTCTCTCTTACCTGGGAATATATGTCCCCCTTCTGCACTAGCAAAGCTCACGGAAAAGCTGTACAAGATTATTTTTTAGCAGACACCCACAGCAGATACAGACAGGGTTCTCAGATGTTTGTGTCTCCTTTGGCTGCTGCCGATTGGGCTGTCATCTATTTACAATATCTTCTACTTGTAGAATTGTTGTGAATTAGAATCTTCCTAGTGTTCTTAACTAGATTACAGTTGTACTCTATGGACGTATTTGACATTACTAAATTTCCAAAGATTTCCCTTCAGGTAAGAGCAGTTGTTAAAGGATGTATGGTTAAAACGGCAATAGTTCAAGAATTCCATTCTCTGTAAATATTAATTTTCAGTGGTTAATGAGATGGTTATAACTTAACCCCACTGCCAATTAAAATCCATTCCGCTTAGCTTAACCACAACTGCGCATGTTCCCTCTTGTATCAAATTCGAGCCTTCTATATGCAAGGTATTTTGCACTTGGATGAAGCATTACATTTGTCACCAGCCTAGGACACAGATGGGAGAAAAACACAAATGTGTTGGCATCCCTATTTATATTAAAATTAAATTAAATACATTCTGGTAGCATCTGAATCTCATAATTTAACCCAGTAAAGTATCCAGTACTGTTGTGAACATTGTAAGCATTGACGCAGATACAGGCTTGACACGGCATTCACAGATACACCATTGCATAGATACAAGTACCGGGACCTGTCCAGACCTCACACTGAGCACAGTCTACAGTGTCTATTTGTGGGGGTCTTGGGAGGAAGTTATTGGCAGCTACACAGGAAGTAAATGTTTATTCTCTCAAGTATAACTGTAGGATAGACAGAAAATGTAGAAAAAACAAATGACAGAAAAACTAAATTAAAAGGCACATTAGATATGTGATCACATGCTGATTTAGCTGTAGCTTTACATGTTATCTAATGTGCCGCATTGACCCTTTAATAACAGCTCTTGAGAGGAGCAGTTCTGTCCTTGAACATCTTCCTCTCTGTTCACCCAAGGGAAGGGTGGCTCTGTACAGTTGAATGATTGACAGAGCCATTTACACACATCCCAGCTCCTACGCCAAAGCTTTTAGTGGATAATGAGAGAGTTTTGACACAAAACTCTTGTCCGCACCTCAAGGGGCAGTCCATTTCATTTTGATCGTAATTTGGCTTTGACAAGAATAATGTTATTACCGTACTAATGCAGCAAAATGTCTGAAATGACTTTGAAAGGGAATTACTGTGAAGGTGGGATTCAGTGGGAATATCACAAGTCCAGGTGGGGAGACTGTTGAGGCTGGTCTTTTATAATGCATGCGGTCTGTCACTCATTAAGTCTGTTTGGGGTCGGACATTTTGTCAGATCGATGGGAATGTGGAAACTGCCTCCGCTACATCTCTGGGTATATTTTAACGAGTTAGACCTCTGGTATTAGTTCAAGCCATTGTTCCTTTAAGAGCATCTTTCAAAGAATAGACCAGATGCATGCCAGACGGTTGCATTACTATTTTACTTGGCTGTTTGATTCCATGCCATAAATACAGGATGATTTGACCTCGACTGCTGCTTAGTACCTTTTTCTTTCTATCAACATCCTAATCAGTGTTCCTCACTCCCCTTGTTTGCCCTGTAGAGGGGGCATTATTAGGCAATCTTTCAGACTGCCATTATCTTTGTTGGAATGTGCTGCTTGGGTCCGTCTAGTATCCTTTCAGCAAGATCTCTGCCAAATGCACATCCTGCCACATTCCCCATGTTTGTGGCTCAAATTCCAGCTTCGTAGGGTCTGTGATCTAAAACTGGGCCAGCAACCACTTCTTTATTTAAACCATGCAAAGCCATGGTTTGGAAAATGTCTAAATACTGTTTACAAAGAATGGCTGCACACTGCTGCCTTTTTGAGGGCATTGCTTTTCATTCAGCTCATTGGCTGAGGCCCTGTTATTGAATGTGTGGTACTGTTTGTGAGGGGCCTTTGTGGCCATTGTTCTTCATCTTGTGCCACTGTGTGAGGAGCAAGTGAAAATCCTGTACACTTATTTCTGCATAATTTATATTGAATTTATTTGAATTGGTCATGTTTTAGAAAGTATTCAAAGGTACTTTAAAACTAAAGCAAGAAATAAAACAAATCTGATCACTGGAATGTTTATTTATATCCCTGGAATGCATATTATGTCTGAAATTCACATAATTCCTCTCAGAGTTCAAGGCTAGTTTTGCTATGCCCTGCAATGATGTATAGTTTTGTTTAAAAAAATACACCTTACAAATACTATAACACTCTGACATGCTCTTGTAAGTATTAGTTTATCACCATCCTGTGGATGATGAAAGATCACCGGATCTTCAGTCTCAGCAGGCACGTGTTTGCACCACTGATAGGCTGTGTATGCTGTAAAATGCAATTTCCCACTGCACTCGTGACCACACTAACTCACTGTCAGTGTGATGCACTTGAAACTACATTTTGCAAAGGAGAACAAACACAATATTGAGGCCTTGGCATGACTGCCCTTCAGTAAACCAAGAAATAACACACAGTACCGCTCTTTATGTCTGTCTGCACTGCTGCCTGTCTGCTTCTCACTCGTACAATGCTGGGAAGCTTTCTGCAATCTAAACATTAGTGTCAATATACTGGAGAAAAGTGTCCGGCCCAGTGCCTGTTGAACACGGTTTCACTGAGAGAATTGAACATTATAAAGGTTAGAAAAAAAAAAAAAAAGAGAAGGCCATTCTGACCATCTTGCTCTATTGGTACCTAGCTACTAGCTTATCAATCCCTGAGTCATCTTGTATGCCTTCGCTGGATAGTTTTCTTTTTAATTATAAACCAGTTGATATTTGTAACATCTCATCTTGCTACATACATGTGGAACTTTGTGATTCTCATACCTTAGCACGTTACTGGACATCTGTTTGAGGCCTGTTTGGCATGAGACTTTCATCGTAACTGAGGTTTCTCTTGTGATTGAATATAACTGCCCCATTTTCCTGATACAATGTCCACTTAAAATAGTCTTACTTGGAAATAATTAGCAAGTTATTGATTTCTCTGCCAGAGAAGCAAACATTTTTGTTCCTCCTTTCGGGCAGGTAATAGATTGTTTTAAATAAGTCTCTTATTATTTATTTATGCATGTATGTATTTATGTATTTATTTCTTAGCAGATGCCCTTGTCCAGGGTGAGTTACAAAATATAAGAGCAATACAAAGTACAATAATACATATATTATAAAATATATACACGTACATAAACATGCATACAGCTGAAATTAAGCTATTGCTTTGGTCTATTTTGGTACCACTTTCAATAGTTCCTTTTCTTTGTTCACAGCCAAACTTGATTTAACATAGTCCAAGACCATCTTTTGTGAGGCACCTTCCTTAATCTCCAAAACACAATGCTGCATCGTTGGCTGCTCTTAAGATGTGCATTGAAGCGTCCATAAATTAAGCGTATTGCTGTCAAGTACAGAAGCAGATCATCTGAGCAGACATCGAGGGCAGGACCTAGAGTATTGTGTGTTAAGCGTGGAGGGGGGAGAGCCGTCACTCTTGCAGTGCAGAGTTGCTGCCAGGCAGTGTAACATTAAGATGGAAAGACTGGGCAGACAGATTTCAGGTAATTAAGTTGGGCATGCATGGGTGAAAGAATAAGTACGGACTGGCGCAGGAGGCATGTGAATCCGCCATGTGAGTTTGACTAAAGCACTGGTTTGTGGCACAGCGGGGGAGCTGAGCGAATTGTCTGTGTCTGTACATGCTTGCATGTGTGTGTACCTCAGCGTTTCGGTCTGTGATGCTATGTGGCACAGTGGAATTGTATACCTTTTTATACATTACTTATTACTTATACATTGTTGGTATAATTCTGCTGGATTGGGTGGGGGGGTTCCAACCTTGATCATATAATGAGCCCCCTTTCTCGTAGTGCTCTTCATTATAAGAGGCATGTTGATAAGGTTTAGCTTACATGGACGCAGAGAAGGTCACCGAAGGGAAAGTTTGGAGCTCCAACAGAACATTTTAGTTTGTGATGTACCTGTGACGTGGTCCCCAGGGCTGTAGCTTGGCTGCCAGTAATGTGAACCAGCAGCTCTCAGAAGACAAAGTTGTATCTATGTATAGTTATTCATTTGGATAATTTATTGTAGCTGTGTGAGAAGGTGGACAGAACTCAAGGGTCATATTGTTAGGTTTTTTTCAGTAAGGGCAAAAAGGACTGCTCTTCCAGATAGCCAAGACAGGTCCTGATTAGATGTCTGTGAAATGAATGTATAACTAAGGTTTAATTGATCATCTTTGTCTTAGGAAAGGTGGTGCCCAAGAAACTGAAGTGGTATTAGCTGTAGCAGGTTTCGAAGGACCCAGGTGTGATGGCATATTAACAACTGCCTTTAAATTTTCTACAGTTTAGGGGGTTTTAGCCAGAAAACAGTTTGTGTTGATTAACATTTTTCATAAACAAGGCCAGGTGGTATAATAAAATGAAGAATGAAAAAACCCCCGGCTTGTTTCAAAAACTCTCCTCTAATGGCTTAATGATACCAGACTACAGACTTGACATATGCTGATGGTTCTGGCGTACATATGTTGGGGTGTAATTTATTTGCTTAGTTTAGCTTCACTTACTGCCAAGATTTAAATCAACAGTCTTCTGTTTACACTCCCAATCGCCTCACAAACGCACGCGCTCCTGCTTTTCCTCTAGCATTTATTTTTCTGATTATGCACCCCCCTTTCACCTAATCCTTTTTGTGAATAATTTTAGGCTGCATTGACAGACGTTGAAGTTCAATATCTCCTTGGATTTTGTATGGCCTGTAAATTGCCTTTGATATTGGTTCTCACAACAAACCTCTATTCCACATAGGGGCGTGCAGCTGTCTTGTCACTTGGGAAGCACCTTTGCCTGCTGCGTTTCAGGCCTCGAAAGCTAAATTCAGCACGAAGAGCAAAGTGCTCAGTGCTGTGAAGATCAGCAAGATTCATGTAATTCTACAGCATACCAATAGGCATATGCTTGGGAAGACAATGTAGACCAGAAAGAAGAAAAGGCTGATCTAGAAATGGTCCCACTGTTTATCCAGAAATATAATTGGTTATTTATCACTTCATAAGGGTGTTTTGACTGGTTGTTGTTATGTGCCTCGTTTCTAAAAAATGTTTTTCTTTTTTTGTCTGTTTTGTTTGTCTTCCAGCAAAAGTAGACTGTCTTCCACTATGAACCCTGTGTACAGTCCCGTTCAGCCCGGGGCTCCCTACGGCAATCCCAAGAACATGGCCTACACAGGTGAGCAGCTCTTCCACATTGCTGATGAACTGGTGTGCTTGGAATTGACACCGTTTATGTAATTGGAAACAGAAAAACGAAACGAGAAATAAAACCAAACCAAGCAAAGGGCTCATTTTCTTCTTTTGTTTTTGTTTGAAACTCCCGCCGTACGGTTTGGGGTGTCATTCCGTGGACTTCCACGGTCCGTAGTCTAAAACCCTGTCCTGGCTGTGCTAGGACTTGAGGTTTCTTTTTTTTTTTTTTTTTTTTAGGACAGGACTCAGACAGCTGTAGTGAAATAGTGCTTTTGGAAGAGTTTTAGATCAAGTGTGAACTTTGGTGTTCTTTACCAGGGGTTCATGAAATCTAGTTCTGGAGGTCTGCATTTTAATTTTTCTTTGGTCCAACCTGAGATCTTTACTTAGTTTAACTAATCCATAGAGCTTACTACTCAACTTTTATCTCTCCTGTCCCTACCTGCCTTTTAAAGCCGTTATTGACGTAATCCACGTCCGTTTCTCAATTCAATCGTACAGGTCTGATGACCAATTGTGCATTTATTGTTCGTGTTTTCCACCCTGATAGAGTAATTAACTAATCAGTGTGCAATAGCTTAATTCTCGGAGTGGAAAGAGACTTGTTAGCAGATGTTGTTCCAAGGTTTTTTTTTTTTTTTCCTTTGCAAAGAATTACGTGACATTGACCGGCTATTTAATTGGTCAACCTGAATGCAGTTTACAATGTCATTTTAATGCAAAGCAATTATGAATAATTGCGAGATGCATCATCAGAACAATGATTTAATTGTGAAAGGGAAACCGAAAGATAATTACACCATGAAACGCAGGTAGTGACAGCAGAAATAGTTAAAATTAGGCAGCCACAATCCTATACACAATTGTTTATAATTATCATCTTTAGCAGGTTGTGGATTAAAGAGACCCATTTAATCTGCAGGATGGGGCCTGCCGGGGCTTGATTTTGGAAGTTGCTACAGAGCCTCGATTCCCTCCATCAGTACTAAACAATTTAGTGCTAGAGTTTAAGAGTGTCAGCTATTTTGTGCATTGATTTTGGCTTCTTCATAGTCTGTTTCCACGTGTGTTTATAGCAGTCAATCTGCTGAGCTTTCATTCACAGCCAAATGTGCCTGTACTGTGTTTACAGCCTTCATCCTTTCCACACCTTCCTCCCCTCCTTCCATTCTTTTATTTTTCTTCCAGGTGCATGTTTATTTTGTGATACGGCATTTGTGTCCTAACTTTTTTTACTCCTCCTGCTGATGCTCACTGTAGAAGATCATTCCCTTCTTGTTAGACAGCTTTTTTTAATCAGCTCCATTGCCACCTATGTTGCAGTCTTTGTGGTTGGACTAATTTCAGTTACTTTCCATTTCATTCCTGTCAACCACATGACTGGGTTTCCTAATTTAGATTTATTCACTTTCCTTGCAAAAAACAAACCCACGACAATACCAGCTGACAAGGGGCCTGACACATGCTTTCAAAGGGTGCCCCACTGATGTGCTCACCAGCAACCTTTGGTTCCTTGCCTTTATCCTCCCTTTATTCCTCAGAGGGGAAGTATGTTGCGCTGTGTAAAGTGTAGTGATAACAAACCAACTGAATGGTTAGCCCATGCTTCCTGACATACTATAAATAACAAATAAAATATATAGATGGATGTATAGATGTAACTTTAGATAAGGCTTTCAAGGAATTGCTGTTTTATTTGAGTAAGTCCTGTCTGGGTAAATCATAGCATAAATAAAATACTCTCATGGCAGGGATTGAAGGCAGGATGTTGCCCAGATTTGTGTGTGTGTACATGTATATAAGCATTTTTCTGAAGTGGAAGTCACGCTGGCTTGGCTGTTGTTATGGCTCTCTTGTTGAATGTAGTGGCTTGACGTAACACTAACTGACACACTGCCTGTCACACATCAGCACATATAAATATCACCAGGAAGATTACCATCATTTGTTTCTTCCTTTTGAATCAAAATCAGGTTTTTGCGTGACAGCACTGGGAGCACAGAGAGAATCCTCTTTGCTATCTCTGAGGTTTGAGGGATTTATCGTATGGCAATGGGACAAACTGTGTATTGCTAATGTGGCTGAAAGAAGCCATTTCTGCAGTTGATACTTCTCTGGTTTATTGAAAAACACTTCACATTTTGGCATTATGAACCCCTTCTTTTTCTAGAGGCATTTGGTTGGGTCTTGTGAGCTGTTTCTGCTACTGCTGAGCAGTAGCATTGTTTGTTATTATTTGTTATTGCAACAAAATACAAAAATCGGTAGTGATCTTTATTTACCCTGACAGATCGCCTCTTGTATAGACCGTTCTGACATGAATTAATGAGATTGGGTTCTGCAAGTGTGCTGGCACTACCGATCATTCCAATTAAACAATATGGTCTCGCCCAAAATGCTCGGCCAAATGTATGATTGCTTATCAAATTACATAAATAGCCTACATCATCTATCAAGTCAATTAGTAAAGGTAGTTGTAATGCTCTGGTAAGACCTAGAATTCTAGGATTGGCATCTGAAAAATATCACCTGAGCACTCAAATAGATCTAAGGAACAATGGTTAGAGTATACCTGGAGCCAAAGGGCAAGGTTGCAAGGACATGAGCAAAAAAGGAAACTTGAGATCTGCTCCTTCAGATTAATACAATTCTTCAGATAATAGATCTGTAAATCAAGAGGGAAGTGGTTTATGAAGCACACCTGCCAAATGTAGCTCCTGTATTAGCAGTATACACGGTGCTCGCTAGCTGCTGTTTTCCAGGGGTCCTTTAGGATCTCATGAATTTGCTATGGTTTGAGGAATGGATGCTTATAAAAGATACTACAATATGGTTTATAGCACTTATTTTGTCTTTATTTCCTTGAAATACCTCAAAGTGGTTATGAAGCTTAAACATTTAGTGGAGATAGGATGGGAAATGAGTCTTAAAATAATCCATTCTGATGCCCTTGAGTGTCACCTTGAGAAAATGAATGTTTATCTGGAAGAATAGTGGTACTAATGGTATTGAATACAAAGACTGAATTGGTATGATGTTTAAATCATCCAACGTTTGCAGTGCTAATATGATCCACCTAATTATTTGTATTTATTGTCTGAACACTCCTGTGAAACATGCCATCTTAATTGAGTTCTGAGGTAATAATGTATATTCTCTGACTTTGCAATGAACCTTTTGAATAAACAAAACCTTGCCTTACATGCTAGCAGTGTGAATTGCATTTAGTGGATTACAGCATTTGTCAAATGTAATTATGCTAACTTCATAATGTAAATAAATTGACTGATGGTTTCAAATGGGTTAGTGCAGTGGTTCACTAATCCAGGTAATGCATTTCTTCTCCTGTGAAGTGCCAATCCATTTACTGCGGTGTGTTCCCCTGATAAGACTTGTGGGCCCATGAAAGCTTATCTCGACCATTCAGCAGCAATAACTGGAGCATGTGCTTTTTATATGGTTCTCATATGGTATATTTTAAGGAAGTATTCCATTATAAGCAACATTATAGTATCATTAGGGTAATGAATTAATATAACTTTTTAAAAGCAGAATGAGTGTCATTATGTCGAAAATTATAGTCGCAGTGACGTGAATCCTATGTATGCTTGCATGGGAGTTTAAGATGAAAATGAAGCTGCATGTGCCTTGTAGATTGATTCCAGTTGGTTAATTCTGCACAAGCCAGTCCTTATCATTTTCTGCTGTATTGGTGTGAATTTGGTAACCATGAATTTACCTTGTTTTGAGCAGTGAACAGAAAAACTCTTGCAAATGGGCTTTCCGTGAGTAAGATCTGAGCTCCTCATTCCTTTATTGTAGATTGTTGTCATGCAGAAATCTCAGATATGTTGGTAATTATATCACAGGCTGTAAGTGACCTATACATTTTGAAATATGGTTTGTATTATTTTGAGGTACAGTTCCTCACATTATATCCTATTATAATTAGGAGAGGCCCAAAATTAAATAGATATAAAGTACTGAAATGTCATGGTACTGTTGGCTGCTGTGAATGTGTTAAATAGAGCTGCCTGTCGTAGTTTTCTCTGTGTGCTCAAAGGATTTTTTGCAATGAAAATTACTGTGTATATAGAGCTGTTATTACTTATGCATTTTTAGAAGCAGCACTCTCTCTCTCTCTCTCTCTCTCTCTCTATTTATATATATATATATATATATATATATATATATATATATATATATATAAAATGCTTTTGAGCAACATTTTTTGTCTGCAAGATTTCGGATTTCGGTAATAGCTGTCTGGTAAACGGTACAGTGCTGCTGGAAAATATTTGCATAAACTGATTGATTTAAAAAATGCATGGTTCTGTAGATGGTGCACTTTGATATTGTCTGTAGAAAACAAGGAGACGTTTAAAATGGTGGGGCTTCTGCTTATTTGAAAAGTAATTGATATGTGCATTATTCCTGAAAGCAGCTGAACAGCAAATCTATATTATTGTGATTTGCAGTGCTGTGATATTGTGCCGCTACTGCCTGACAGCGATCAGTTGAGTCGGTTCAACTTGCAGACACTGACAGGACCGGTACCACTTATCGCTTACCCTTGAGTAGGTGACCTGAATTTAGAACAGAATGACTTTATTGCACGCTTCTTTCTCTTGTTGCATTTCTCTCTCTCCTCTGGCTGCTCGTTGGTCTTCTGTCAGCAGCAGCTCGGAGGAGGACAGAGGCTAGCCCGGCATGTTAATGTGTCGGAGGCCAGGGATGATTCATGAGGTTTGGGAGCCCTGAGTTGTGGGAGAGGGAGGGCAGGAAGAGAAGACTCCATCATTGAGCCCATGCTACTGCTGCTGCAGCTGGATCACATGAATTACAAGTTAGAGGACTCCGCAGGGGCAGCACTGACATGCCCTGCTGCATGCTGAACTCCTGTCTTCCTGTACCACACCACACCACACCGTACCTCTGCATCTACCTGGACTTCCCACCAATTTACTGTAAAAATGCTTCGCTAGTTCTGTTTCCGAGGAGCCTTGTCCGCTGCCGGGTATGCTGTGGACAGGCAATCTGATTTTACCTGTGCTAAAATTCAGATACCAGCATTTCAGAGCTGGAGGCTGGGGAATTATCCCTCTCCACCACCTCGCACTTACAATCTTCTCACTTCATGACAAGGGAAGTGATTAATTGCTTTTCAATTCACTCTCTTTGGATTGGCCTCTCTTTGGATTTAAGAACTGGCTATTGGGAGTAAAGGAGATTGTATTATACCCCCCCACGCGCGCGAACACCCACGCACACTGGATCACGCTCTCAGTCTCTCATTTGCAGTCTCCTTTCTTTCTCTCTCTATCACTTGCTGTCTCTTCTATTTCTCGGTCGGTCTCTCTCTCTCTCTTGCGTCACGTGTTGAGAAGAGGAACCTGCTTTGTTCCCTTATGTTGAGCTGCTGTTCTCTGCAGTCACCCTCCCTGCTGATTTTGCACCTCATTAGCTATGTTCAGATTTTGCTGTTGGAGGCCTTTTCACATCCTCAGGTGGTAGTTTGCACTGTTTAGCAGGATGGCCAATGGGCTAGCACTCTTGACAATGTCTTGCTAGCTGCTAAACTTGATTTGTCTGTCCTTTTCATTAGTTGCCCCATGTAATTTTAAACAGGCAAACTAATAGTAAAAGCATGAATCCAAGGCAAAATGTATGCTATCAATCCCACTGCCCCAGTGCTCCTTTCACTAAGTGTGTGCCCTCCACGTTGTCTCCAGATCATGTAATTACCTGATCACCTCTCTTAGTGCTCCAAGGTAAAGAAATAAATGCATAAGAGTATGACAAGGAATGGCTGGATTGTATCTGAAAAAGGCCACTGGATCTGCAGTTGTTTTTTTATTTTTTAAAGGTTACAGCGTTCTGTGACTGGAAAGATAAAATGTACTGTCAGCAAAAATGATTTATGTGAAGTGCATCTAATGGCCTGCTGTGTTTTCTGCCTCTTTGGAGGGGGGTGGAGCGAGGGTGAGATTGTATTTATTTAATCGCATCCCCAGTTAAATAGGAAACCAGACTAAACACATCTTCCTTAGCCAAGCCTGTACTAAAGCATAGCTATAAATAACCTATAACTGCGACAGGCTAGGTGATGTACCTTAGGAAATTCTGGCCTTTTGACGTGTTTGTTTCTTGTGTGTTTTTTTTCCCCTCTTATAGCTCAGGTATGAATGGCTCCCCCACTTCATCACTGAGAGCGGCCCGAGTGTATCCAGCTCTGATTTGCCCATGTGATTAAGAGGAAATGGAGTCTCTGGGTGGGGTCAAGAATAGGTCATCCTGAATAAACCCTTTTGTGACTCTTCTTTAAATTGGCGAGTGCTGGGATATGAAGTCTGCCCTTTCTTATAAAGTTACAGGAAGTGTATGTGGTTAATACTTGGATAAGGTCAATAAACTAGGAAATCAAATTATTGCATTGCCATGTAAAATTTAAGTGAAGAATTCAATGGCAGCTGCAAATAAATCAGAAGATATATCAGAATTTTTATAATGTTGCTGTTTAGTTAGATATATGGACAGTATTCATCCCATCTCTGAAGATTCTTAGAAGTAATTTGCTTTACCTTTTCATTGTTTTCCACTTATGTAAGGTGGAATTTAATTCCATATTCTCAGATTGTTTTCCTCAGTGCTGCAAACACTGCAACAGTGGTGGTCACTTAGTCAGCTATGTATGTGTGTATATAGTGTAACATTGTGTGCAATAATCCCGCATCCTATTTATTTTATTTATTTATTTATTTATTAATTTTTAACCTGATCTTCAAGCTGTCTACAGGTACAGTAATGAAAAAGTATTGGTTCAGTAAAGAAGTAAATACAAATTCAAGCATAAAAACATTATTTTCCATTAGCCAGAACTGCAACCATCTGCACTGTGACTGAAAGGATATTAGCTGGCAATTCTCCACACAAGGAATGATCATAGGTTTCAAGTGTACTTGCAGATTTAATTTTCTTTACAAGTGCTTTTGAATGTACCAATTTTTATTCCTTAGCACTAGAAAAGTGTCCTTTTCCTTATTAAGAATTTGACTGATACTTTTAACCCAATTATATAGTTGGGTTTTACCTGGGTGAATGATCTTGCTCAAGGGTGCGGCAGACCAGTGTCTCCCCTGGTATGTAAACTCACAACCACCTGGTTAGGAGTCCACAGCCCTAATGGTGAGTCCATGTTTCTGCTCCTACTCATCTCTGCTTTGTAAATGGTGTGGACAATTAGAAATGTATTAACATAAGTAGTAGTTTTAAGTAATAGACTTCTAAGTAGTTGCAGAAGTCGTGAGGTGTTATTGTATCAACAAGGATTCCTTTTTCCAAATATGGAACATTCATATAACCTCGAAGCTCAAAACAGCCACTCTAGTTTGAATGGGCATGGTCCAAAGAGGGGATGTGTGCTTATGGATACAGGCAAAGCATGTGCAGCCAGCTTTCCTTTGTTCCAAACGAACACCGTGAATTAGCCTCGGGTTTACCTTTATCCTGTAAAGGGATTAGTATTCTAGCCCAAGGAAGTGTTTAATTCGCCTGCCTTATCCCATAGTATCTCCTACTCTACCCCCCACCTTACTTTCTGAGGCCATGTAGTAAGGGTATCTGAATTAAACTGTCAGTTTTCACCAGCTTCTACAGCTGCTTTGAGCTCTCCATGAAGAGATTTGTATATATAAATATATATTTTATATGGAACTATATGTATATAAAAATACATATAGATCCATATAAGAAAAAAATAGAAAGGGGATTTATGCCGCTCTAATTGTCTTGTTGCCGTAGGCTGGGAGAGTAATTAGCATTCCAGCAGAGAGGCTGTTACTATGGTACTGGATATTGATGAAACACAGTGGATGCAAGCGAATTAATTTAAAGGTGCCCCAGGCAATATGTTTTTCAGGCCGTCTTGTATTTTAGTTATTTATTTATTTGTAACCAGGTTCTGGAATTAAAACAAGGATAGGAATTCCTAGATATAATAATCATGACCTTCACAGAAATGGGAAAATTCTGGGCAAAATAAAATGTAAGTCACTGCATTTAATGCGGACTCATGGGATAAAGATTAGACCGGCTGAGTTAGAGGCAATGGTCATAATCATGAGAGTGTAACATCTTCCCTCAGGGAACACTGAGAGACACGTTGCTCTGACTGACTTTGACTAGCTAGTGCTTTAATCTCTCGTCTTTTCTTAAGAGGAGGTAAAAAAACATCATGGATGATGCACACAAATTGTTGAGAAGAAAAACCCTCAGAAACTACGCTGAATACATGTCTGCCTGGGAGGTGTTAGTCAATCGTTAACTATCATTAAGCACCTGCTGAAACGACACTTTTTAGCGATGGACAAGAAAACCATGAATTCTAACAAAAGCATAAAAATACTAAACAAATAGGGTTATTTCCCGTGCAAATTGCACATATTTTAGAGAAAATTATTGAAGACGGGTGTTGGCAGAAATGTAGTTATACCTAAATTAGTTATATCTAAATACAGTAGGATACAGTGCTCACTTCTGCTGGCTTCTGCATCAAGTCTGTTACAGTAAGAAGCTGCTCATGAGATTTAATGGATGCCCTACAGATACTCCAATATTGTTGTTATTTTTTGTATTTATCTTTTGCATCTAACCATAACTGCTGCTCAAGCTTATCCATCACGCTGCCATTGCTGTAGAATGTGATTAATACAGACGTGTAACTGCAGTCAAGGGGTAGAGTCATCAGATGCCCTCTGGCTGGCTGTAGAGATTTGTCCTGGGGGCCTGTGTGTGCCCGGCAGTGGGTTAACTTTAGTAGATTGGGTCAAGTAGACAGCCCAGAGCAGTGCTGTGGACTAGTCTCGCTTGTGATCATGTGCCTGTCAGTCAGAGCATTGCGTAAAAAATGCAGCGATCTCTGCCATCTTGGCCCAGCAGGAGAGCCGCTGAGATGTTGTGTGGATTGTTGATGCAAGGATAGTTTCCCATATGCTGTTTCTGCCTGTGCCACTCCATGGTGGTCTTCAGCATCAGTGTCAGCAAATAACTGTCACAGCTGATGCCAGCCGAATATTTTGCCAAATTCTTAGGCTGAGTGTCTGTCTAATTACATCCTATTAGAAACAATTTGCCAGAGTGCAGATATTAATTAAAGAGTGAACACCAAAAAATATACCTTTTAATTATTGCAAGGATATTGCAAGTATTGCAAGGGTAGAAGTACAGCAATCCTCTGTAGACTGAGATATAGTTAGCTAAAAACACGTCAGGACCACACTGTAAACCTATGGGATTTGAATGGTTATTGCGGATCCTGATAAAAACAAAGCCGAGTGAAATGCACACAGGGTAATGTCAAGTTTCAGGTCCTGATTAACTGGGATCTTTGCAGAGAGAAAATAAGGTTCATAGATCAGTAACATACCAGTAACTGGAAGATAAAATGAGCATTGTAGCCTCCAGTCATTTGTAACTTTTCTTATGATCTTTGTGTGTGTGTGTGTGTGTGTGTTTTAATATTAGGAATGTGTTCCTGTTATATATTCTGATAGAGACAAAAAAAAAAGGAAAGGCCCCTAATTAGTTGTGTAGGAAGCGCGTTTTCAGAGTGCGCGTGGGAGTACTGTGATCCTTGTTAGAGACGGTTTAATGTGGCACAACGAAAAGCTTTTATGATCCGTCTTTTATATTTATGGAATGGCAGAAATTGTCATGCTCTGATAGCCTAAAATGACTTGGATGTCTTTTTGTTTTAGTGAGCCTTTATTGTCAGCAGTGATTATTCTGAATCCCATTTAATGCAGAGTACAAATGTTTGTGTGGGATAGAATGATAAGGGAAAGCCCAAGGTTTTTTATTTTTTATTTTAACATCAGTCGGTATCTGAACTCCATCCATAATGTTGCAGAACAAGATGCACAGCCTCTTCCTTTAAATGCATCGTATTTGTATTTGTTCTCCTCTATCAGGAGTTAGGCTGTGTCCATGTCTCGCATATACATCTATACTCGAGCCGAAACCAGGTGTGATTTATGGATTTATTTTTGTTGTTGTGTACATTGTACATTGAGTCTGTCAAAACAGCTGATCCCTGCCTCCCTCTGCATTTTTAGCTCAAGTCTCAGTCAGTGGAACTTACTGAAGCATACGGTCCCAGCACGTGTTGTCTACCAGTCTCCAGGGGACTTGCACCAGCCTCCTGGAGGCGATACCCTGCCAGTGAACCTTGTGCTTGGCGCTGTACATTTCTCACAAATTTGGAGTTGTTCATGTCACACACACTCAAATAACAGAGCTTACATGATACATATATACATATGCATAAATATATACAACAGGAAGAGATGGAAAAGGAAATGAATGAATCCGAGAACAAACAAACAATGACAGTGTTTGTGTGTATTTATAGTACTGTGCAAAAGTTTTAGGCAGATGAGAAAAAATGCTGTAAAGTAAGAATGCTTTCAAAAATAGACATATTAATAGATTATATTTATCAATTAACTAAATGCAAAGTGAGTGAACAGAAGAAGATTCTAAATCAAATCCATATTTGGTGTGTCCACCCTTTGCCTTACTTCCCTTCACAATTGGAAGATGTCCAGCAGTGCCATAAGCTCAGAATTGGCAGAAAACAGTGGGACCCTGGTACACCCGTCTACTGTCCGGAGAAGTCTGGTCAGAAGTGGCCTTCATGGAAGACTTGTGGCCAAAAAGCCATACCTCCAACGTGGCAACAAGGCCAAGCGACTCAACTATGCATGAAAACACAGGAACTGGGTTGCAGAGAAATGGCAGCAGGTGCTCTGGACTGATGAGTCAAAATTTGAAATATTTGGCTGTAGCAGAAGGGCTGCATTTCTGCAAGTGTAGTTTGGGATTTGTTCAAAATTAATGGTCTCATCAATGCTGAGAAGTACAGGCAGATACTTATCCATCATGCAGTACCATCAAGGAGGCATCTGATTGGCCCCAAATTTATTCTGCAGCATGACAACAACCTCAAACATAGAGCAAGAGTCATTTAAGAACTATCTTCAGCTTCAAGAAGAACAAGGAGTCCTGGAAGTGATGGTATGGCCCCCACAGAGCCCTGATCTCAACATCATCGAGTCTGTCTGGGATTACATGAAGAGAGAGAAGCAACTGAGGCTGCCTAAATCCACAGAATAACTAGTTCTCCAAGATGTTTGGGCCAACCTACCTTTAGAGTTCCTTCAAAAACTGTGTGCAAGTGTACCTAGAAGAATTTGTTGTTTTGAAGGCAAAGGGTGGTCACACCAAATATATGGGTTTGACTTAGATTTTTCTTCTGTTTACTCACTTTGGATTTAGTTAATTGATAAAAATAATATATTTACGTGTCTATTTCTGAAAGCATTCTTACTTTACAGCATTTTTTCCACACCTGCCTACAAATTTGCACAGTACTGTACGTGTTTATACATGTATGTATATACAGTGCCTATAGAAAGTCTACCACCCTCCTGAATATTTTTCCCGATTTTGTTGTGTTAGTGCATCAGCATCCCCATAACACGATGCTGACACCACCATGCTTCTTTGGGTGAGACACTGTGTTTGGTTTATGACAAACATCAACCTCTGCATTTAGGCCAAAAAGTTCAATTTTCTTTTCCACAAAACTTTTTGCCCCATGGCTACAGAATCTGAGTGTTTGTTTTGTTTTTGTTTTTTTGCATATTTCAAATGGAATTCATTGTTGGATTTCTTGAGTAATGACTTTTTACGCGACCATACAGGCCAGATTTGTGGAGTGCATGGGATATTATTGTCGCATGCTCACTTTTACCAGTCTTGACCATAAAAGCCTGTAGCTCTTGCAAAGTTGCCATTAGTCTCTTGGTAGCCTCTGATCAGTTGCATTGTATACCCATCCCCTGATCTGTGCCTTTCAACAACTTTTCTCCAGTTTTGAAAGCTCCTTGCTGCTCATGGTTTAGTCATTGAAATGGAGTTCCCATCAGAGGGAACCTACAAGAACTGATGAATTTATCCTGAAATCATGTGAATAATTACAGTTTAACACAGGTGGAGGCCACTTGTTGGTATGTGATTTTGAAGGTGATTCGTTACACCTGAGCTAATTTAGGATTGCTATTACAAGATGGGATGGACACTTATTCAACCAAGCTGTTTTTTTTTTATTTTTATATTATTATTTGTATTAATTTACATTACTTTTTCTTGGAAGTTGTGGGGTTGGATGTGTAGATAAATGGAAAAACAACTGTTACTGCATTTTAATGCCAAGCTATAAGGACGGAGGTTTAGACTTTCTATAGAGACTGTCTCTCTCTGTCTTGATATAGATGTATATGTGTATGTAAAAATGTATACATACATACAGACACACACAGTTTTCTCGAGTAATCATGAAAAAACATCTAAGCAAACCAACCCCCCTACTGGAGGTTTGTAAATGAACTACTGGGATTCACAGATGGTGCTGTTTCCCAGTTCACGAAGAAAAGAAAATGGTGACCAGTTTTATTGTTAATCTGGGACTTAGCAGGTGGGAGTAGGTGTGCCTGTGGGAACGCTGGCACACGCTGCTCCAGTTTCTGGAGCTGTTCTGTCTTTCATATCAGGAGCTCGACTGTGATTGAGCCTCAGAGATTCGGGCAGCATGCAGCTTTCTCCTCACAATGCAGCTAATACAATGGACACACACACATACACACACACATACACAGTGCCTCTGCTCACCTGCAGGGAGTCTCTGCTTTTCCCCGCTGTCTTGGGACAGGACTAGCTTGTGACCTGCCGTTTCACAGGATGAATGGATTCCCCTGCTGGTACCAGTTACACAGAAGATGTTTTTCTCACGGAGGAGATGTACCCGATTGTTGACGCATTGTTCCCCTCCCTCATCCCTGTTGTATTTGGTGGCTTTCTGGTTGTAAACAGGTATATCCCAGCTGAGATGCAGCTTTGGGTTTCATAGGAAAACAAAAGGAAAATGTTAATAAACCCTAGCAGATGTAAGCAGCTGGTGTTCTGAGCACATTAATATAGAGAGCTATTGACTGCCGACACCCGGCATGTGCTCTCGATGATGAACAATGTATTTTCCAGTGTTCTGCACCTGTTTCCTGCTCACCACAGGGACATGCAGAGGCTGATGACCTGCCTAAGGCATGGCCATCCCATACCACGGTTTCTTTTTTGTAAAAGATTGAAATGTAAACTTTACGTTCAACCATAAGTCACTACCTTTCCGTAATCTTTAAGGAGCTGGAGAACTAACAAAAATACAAACTTTTCATATTCAGTGTTTTTTTAGAACTCGTTTGTAGCCAAAAACAGTTTGACACACTTTTATTGTCTTCATTTTATGGTTTTATTTTTATTTTTAAATTTTCATTTTGTTTTGAGAAACTGCTTAGAACATGCTAATTATATCTCCAGTGTGTGGTGTCTGGACTAACTGATTTCTGCCCCTGAACTGTAGAGACAGGAGAGAAGTGAAACATGAATTGATTCCTAGCTGTCCACTGATACTCTGGAGCCTTACACTGACCAGCTGAACCCTGTGGTGGCGACTATCAGGTTTTACATCTAATTAGATTATTTTATTTGACCTGCTTAATATTTTGTAGATGGGGGTGGGGGGGAGGGGAAGCAATACCTGAAATCTAAAATGACCGTTATGTATTTTTTTTCATACAGCTGTATGCCAATGCTTCATTACCCATGTCTTCCACACCGAATGCTCTTATAAAATTTCACAGCCACTAAATTTCATTACAAATGTCAGGGAGCAAAGCATGGCTAGCTATGGGAATGATTAATCATATTGGGGATGCACTGAATGTAAGGATACAGAACAAGGCAGCACACTGAAACACTCATCTAAACAGGGGTGGTGGGACTGGGGATGGTTATTCAACATGACAATCAATTTTATGCAATGAGTCCTGTTCGGATTTTGCAAAATTCAGTCTTGGTAATGGATAATCCCCATTCCATTCCTGCAACCCTCCATTTTGTTTTTATACATTTCCTCGTCTATTTCTCAGTATTTGCACATGGGACGACAACATCTTTAGCTATGATCTGAGTTTAATATTGGAACAGGAAGAAAAAAAGCATGAGGTTTATAAGGCAGTACAGTAACTCCACTTCTGCAACTATACATTCATTGTCCCTTTTCCAGGATTTGTCCTGTTGGAGCAAATAGTGGTAGAAGACAGTCTGAGTTTCACCTTTGTCCTTTTTCTGTCCTTTTCTTGTCCAGGAGCCCATTGTGGACTTCTGTAATTCAATTCCACAGTACTGTGTTTATACCACATTTTTCCCCATTTGTTAAACACAAGCTAATTAGTTAAAAACTGGCAATTTATCTTGGGTTTGTGAATACAGATATATTTCCTCGCTAATTGGCATAGTAATAATGTTAAAAAGTGCAGAAAGCAATATATATGTCCCATTTGGGTAATTCATGGTGAAATTAGTTTAATGAAGATGGATGCACTGTGATCCCAGAAACCTCTGAGGGTTACTTGTTACTTTTTCTTTGTGCTCCCCACCCCCGCCAATTCTTTTCTGAGATCAGTAGTTTTCAGAATGATTGCCTTTGTTTCTAAACAAGATGGATGTCATTTTCATGCATATTTTATATCTTGAACCCTTTTACGCAGAATATATTATGCAAGTTGCCCTGGATAACGGCATCTGCCAATAACTAGGCTAAATAAACAAACCTATATTCCAGTTTTTTAAGAAAATAGATTTGTTGAACTAACTGATAAGAAATGAAAGGTCTAGTTGTATTGCTGGTGGGGGCATATTAATAGCTTGCTTAAGAAAGTAACTGGAAATATCTGAGAGAAGCGTATCCCCAATTCTCATCAGTATTCACTAATTTGCTCCAATTTAAAGTGTGGGGGGGAGAAAAAAATATCGCTCTGTACAGCCCGGTTCTTCCTGACACCGTAATGGAAACTTGAGGATCTGCATTTGCAGGCCGACTGGTTTATTCTTGGTGTTCTTCTGAGATTTGCAAAGCGTGTTTAAAATCAAACCATAAACCCCAGAACATAAAAATGGTACGCGTAGGTGAAATTCCAGTTAATCTGTGGTTGGCCGTGTGTGGGCGCGAATGCAGGTGCGTCAGTGGGTATGACCTAGATCCGCCCCGTACCGAGTCGGTCTGAATAATGAATGAATGGAGTATTGAATGAACAGACTTCTTAATGGCCTCTGTGCGCTTGCAGGTTGTGATATACTCTTCCCTAGATGAGTTTTGAATTGCTGATGGCAGCAGTACTGCAAAGAATGAATAGGCAGCGGTGACAGGCGCTGACAGGGGCTGCTGGAAAGGTATGCAAGACCTGGGCTCTGAAGAGACTGGGGCCAGGATGTGCAGAACTCAGTCAGGGAGAAGGAGGGAAAGGAACTGGCTTCTGTAATCAATAACCCTCTGCATGTATGTATATATATATATATATATATATATATATATATATATTTTAGATCTGTTTTAAGCATACTGGAAGGTTGGGCACCTTTTCTAAACATGTTAGTTTCAAATATGACCAACATCTGATATTGAATCTGGTTCTAGAACAACAAAACACAACTTGGTTTTGTTCACATTTTCCTCTTGCTTCTAATAACCTGCGATTGGAGCAGTTTTTTAGGGGTAAATGTCACCAATGCAGCGGTCAGCAAAACATTGGAGGATATACTGATCGCTTGGCACTGAAGAAATAATTCTACGTAGGTGCTCTCGCTGGAAATGGATTTTTGTTGTAATATATCAGGTTTCCCCCTAATCACTCTGGTTATTAAAATAGTACATAAGAAAGTAAATAAATAAATGATTACAGACAGCCCTGTGTTGTGGGCCATAGTTGATGTCTGGGCAGGTCCAGCTGGCACATGCTCATTTAGATCAGACCCTGTTTGCTCATGAGCCTTTTTACCATCTGGGCCAAAACAGCAGCTTGTGCTTTACATTTAGACTTGTCATTTACACATTTTCTCTTTCCTCTTAATGGCTTTAAGAATAACCACTTGCTGTTCTATAGGTTCAGGAACAGATGCATATGCAAAATGTATTATTTTGTAATTTTATCGACTTTTATCGAGTAATTGATAAATCAGCAGAGTGCAGCATATCCTTATTTTTTAAATAAATGAAATGCATATTGTAAGGTATCTTGCCTTTTAAATGTACTTAATAAACCATCTACGTTGTACTCTGGAAGCTGTGGTTCAAGTCTTAAGTTTACTGAAAATCAGACCCTAAAAATTACTTAGTTATCAATTTATTATAGCCTAGGTGTTCAGTATTTGCACATTTTAAGCAGTGACCTTCTACTATGCTGTCAGCCTTCTGAGATGGGGGAACTTGCTGCTGCCAGAATGACATTTCATTAGAGCAGTTTTAGTCAGTCTCCTGTTTTACTATTTTTATCTATTTAAGTGAGTCTAACATGGCTTGATTCATAGGTCTCTAGAAGCAGTTGGTGCTCAAGTGACTCCCTGTATGTAGGCTATCTTTTTATGAATCATTAAGTCTTTTTTTTTTTTGCTTACTACTTTGATCAAGGAAATGTTAAACTGTACTGGGATTTCAGTTAAAAGTGAAAAACTGGGCATATTTAAGCAAAGATGGATATTTCTTAACAGAATAAAACCCCAAATTCATTTTAGGAAGTTAAATGAGACTTAACCAAGGGAATTTTGTGGGCATTAGGCTTTTTTACAGGGGGTTTGTTTACTTTTTCCAACCTTAAATTAACTTGGACATGGACCTTGGTTTGAATAAAACAGTGTATCTTAACACTTATAGTGTCACCTCTTTAAATCCATCCATCCATTTCCGAAACTGCATATCCTGGTGAGGGTCGCGGGGAAGCTGGAGCCGATCCCGGCAGGCATAGGGCGCAAGGCAGGACGGGACGCACCTCTTTAAATAAAATTATTTTTTTGTGCTAATGTTACAGCTATAGATCTTTTCAGAACCACAATCCTTTACCAACCCGTGGACTTGTTTTCAGAACCCACCATGTGAAAATGAAAACTGTCATGTACAATATTTTTAGTGGAGTATCCTTAATCCTGTTGATTTAATCTCAAGCCTTGGAATTTATTACTGGACTTGGCTTACTAATTACTAGGCTTTTTTATTTTCCTTGAGTCCGGTTTCTCCCCTGTTTTATCAACATGTGCAACAGCAACTGCATGACGAACAACTGAAGTGTAACTGAAATAGACTACTTGTAATAAATGCCATCTGCCTGCTTTCCCAGTGCCGTACAACACAAAACTTCTCCCATTTGGCCCTTTTTTCCCTTTTTGAGAAGTGGCTGCTGTCTTGTATGTGTATAGTCTGTGTCTTAAAGGATTGAATGTTTGTGTATGGGAGTGTGATCACAACATGCAGTATAGTTGTAAATATGCCCCTGCTGTCTGATTTTGTTGTAGTTCAACAGATATTTTAAACATAGGTAGATGAAAGAGGTGCTTCAGGTCTCATCCCTTCATTCAATAATGCCTTCTATCAGTAGAAGCAAGAACACTTAACTACATACCAAATACTAAAACTGGAAGTAACGGGACACCTTTCTTCACTGAGCGAGTTCTCCTATATTTTGAGCTCTGTAAAAAGCAAATGTAGAACTTAGTTTTAATTATGATTGCATGTAGCGAGAGTTTTCTCTTGTTCTGCCTGAGGATCTAGTTTTTGAAAACCATTGTCTCCTTTGAAAGATGCAAGGGATTTAATTTAACTTAATTTATCTTTTTTTAATAATCTGGGATGTGCATCTCCTTGTGTTGGTTTAAATGTTTATTAATTACCACTGTAATTAAATCTACTCCTGAAAGGCACTTTATTCTTTTAAATAGAACTTTTTTAAATGGCTTCCTTGAGACCTTTCTTTTCTGATTGGAGATGCAGTGATGGCACTTCATATTTGCAAATTTTTATAGTTTGCCTAAAGATGCAACAGCATCATGGTAAATATAGTTCTCGGAAGCCATTAAGGTAAATGTTGCATGTGTGTTAAACTGTATGGTGCTTAGTTAGCCAGTTGACTGACAGAATTAGGCCACGACAGCTAGACTTTTAAATGCTGATCTAGATTAATTTCACTCACATAAAGGAGTAAAGTTAATCCCAATATTATGTTTTACTTCTCTTTGTGACATTTAAAGAATCTTAACAATATCTCTGAACTCTGGTAGAGCAGAGAGAAAAAGAGGGCAGGAAAGTCATTTAATGGGACATAAAACCGTAGAAGCATCTTGTGCTTAGTTTTTGCTCAATTCTTGCTGTGTTAATTGATCTTTATCTTGTAATTTTTTCTTGTAATTTTTGTGGTGTGCAGGAAAAATTACAATAATGGTGTAGTCTAATTTGGGCACATTCATCTTGCTAATTTCTCGTTTTGTTTGGTTTTGGAGGGAAGGAATGACTGATTATGAGACTCTGAGAACCTGACCTGAATAGTGCTTCCTTTTGTACTGGAGTGATAGTTAACCTGGAAAATGTTCACTTTAATTTGCAGGTGGTAAAACATCTTGTGTACAGTGAACAGTCCAAGAGAGACACTGCTCCATGCATTTGACTTGTGCCCTCTCTTGATGATGTTTTGCAGACAAAAGGGGTTGAAATGTCAAAGGAAGGTGGGAGTTTGTCTCAAGGTTTGGAGAGTTAAGATTGATGGGGTTGATGTCAAGACAATCTGAAACACCTTCTCCCTAATCACAAAGACAGGTTCTTATTGTGCTAACTTCAAACTGGCTTCTGTACTCTGGAGAGCCGCAGGGCAGAGGAACAGATTTAATCTTAATTGCTCAGGGAAGGAGTGTGGCTGCTTGGCTTGGCAGAATAGCTACGTTTGTCGCTGTTGAAATTGGTGAAAATGGAATCAAAACAGATTCTTGGTGACCTGGGTCTTGTTTTTAAATGCTGTTGTTTGCCACTTGTCTCCTGATACTGTGTTGAAATTTCTATTCACTTGAAAGCTCTCTTCTACACAGTTTAACAAGGTGAACACCTGGGCTGCTGCTTGTCTTTAGTACTTAATTGGAATACCACTTTATTTGTTTTTTTTGGAGAACCAATTATGGGGAGGATTTCAAGGTTGCTCCTGGAGAATGAAGCACACTTAAATGGAGATGAATGAAAAGTCTTTCAAGGTTAATATCATTCCATTCAATTGTTGTGGAGATTTACATGGAATTTGTGGAGATGCATGTCCCAAGGAGAGAGGAATTAGGTTTATTTTCATTCATTCGTTCGTTCATCCATTCATTCTACCTTGCCTCTCAAGGGAGCCAAGCTTTTTATTAAAAGGTTTCTCTAAGATTCGTCTGTATTTGTGAGCTGCTTGTTGAGGATTGGCTGCCAGTGACACGCAGAGGGTGTTCGGTCTTGAGTGGTTGTGCCATAACAATATCATATTGATTAAATTTCAGTGCGCTGGTGAAATGAGAGCCATCAGTGGCAGAAGAAGCGTGCCCAGAGTCGCTGTACTTCTGGAGTGACTCGTATTCAGATTACAGCTGCTCAGATTAGAGTTCACAAAGGTGCTGCCGCAGAGAAAAACTGGAATGCTAACTAATGAGAAATACCCCACATTGGCAAATAACTAGCAAGGGCCCTGCTCTGTGACTCTTCCAGTGAGGCAGAAACTGACTTTGGGTGACTAATAGCGAGAGAGAGAGCGAGAGAGAGAGAAATGTGAATAATTAATAAAATACATTGCGTATCAGGTATTTCCAAGCTTTGTTTAGTCCTGTACGTGAGGAGATTAGAATACGAAAAAGACATCTAAATGAGTGTGCTTGTATTTGTTCAGTCATCTTTTGCCAAGTTCACATTTCTCTCCCAGCATCATAAAACATTGTGCATTCTTCTCAAGAATCAATACCATAATCAAGCCACCCCCAGCTGCAAATCTTCATCTCGTAAGGTTTTCATCCCGGAAATAAGTCTAGTTGTCGTTCTCTCAGGCCTCTCTGGGGTGACCAGAACTGAACACTACATTCTACATTACATGCTAACCAGCGCATTGTAAAACTTTGTCATAACCATATTATAGCGCTTGTAGTTTATGGAGTTCAAATGGTTCAGAACAAATAAAGTATTTGTGCTCCCACGTGTTTTAGTTATGCGAAATACTAAATCCATGTTGGAGAAACATTACTCGGGAGCACTGTGCTCTGCAAGCCTCGCTATTTGAAGAGCAACTCATGAAAATCTGTGGTGTACTGATGTCTGAAAGTGCTCCAGAGCAAAAGGATTTTGGGATCACAGTATTGACATTTCTACTTTGCTTTGAGTTAAACAAAACAAATGTTGCAACACAGCAGCCAGATGAGCGATGATTATTTTAAATTGTGAACTAAACTACTGAAGTGACACACACTATTGTTGTTTTACCGGGCAGCAGCCATTTTGCTTTAAATTCAAATTCGAAATTTGTAAAATACATACAAATAATTCTGAAGTCAAAATTAGATCGTTGGCCTGTTTTCAAAATCTTTCCAACACCTGACCAACATTTCCGGCTTCCATTGCCAGAGTTGTCTTCGTGCATTTCCTGTCTGTCCCTGCCATTTGTCAGTTCGGTCACCGGAGCGCTGCGTTGTGCTGTCCTCCTGTCTCGAGCCCAGTGTAGAAAGAGGATTGTATTTAGGCACAGAAAGAGGGTGGGGGAGGAGAATTTAAAGGGGCTGTTAAAAAAATTTAAAATGTAATAAATTTCAGTTTTTTGCGTATGTATCACAGCTCCTGTCTTCTGGACATGTGGAAATAGTCTGGTTGCTGGGTATCTCTGCTATGGTAAGCAAGACTCTAGTATACCGTGTCTAGTGTCCCTGTTTAACTGGTGGTATACTTACTGTAACAAAAACAGAAATGCATAGATTAAAAAAGAAAGGAAAAAAAAAAAAGTTCTTGCTCAATGGTCAGTAAAGATCGCCCTATCAGATTGTCGTTCAGAATATCAAGCTTTGTTCCACAAAGTGTTGGTCTAAAAAAAACGATTGTTTTTTCTTGTGTCCACAGGCTATCCAGGAGGATACCCCACCACAGCCCCCACCTATACGCCCAATCTCTACCAGACCGGCAGCCCAGGCTATCCCCCAGGTACGAACAGCTGTCAAGCCATTGTCTTCGTAGCACCAATGCATCATATCTTTATTTTACTGTACTTTTAAACTTTTGTAGTTTTGTGACATATAGCCAGCATTGATTTCCTTTCTCTCCATGTCTCTTCCATAAACTGTAGGCTTTGGCTGTCACTCTACACTCACCTAAAGGATTATTAGGAACACCTGTTCAATTTCTCATTAATGCAATTATCTAACCAACCAATCACATGGCAGTTGCTTCAATGCATTTAGGGGTGTGGTCCTGGTCAAGACAATCTCCTGAACTCCAAACTGAATGTCTGAATGGGAAAGAAAGGAAATAGGAAAAAGAGGCTACAATTTGCACAAGCTCACCAAAATTGGACAGTTGAAGACTGGAAAAATGTTGCCTGGTCTGATGAGTCTCGATTTCTGTTGAGACATTCAGATGGTAGAGTCAGAATTTGGCGTAAACAGAATGAGAACATGGATCCATCATGCCTTGTTACCACTGTGCAGGCTGGTGGTGGTGGTGTAATGGTGTAGGGGATGTTTTCTTGGCACACTTTAGGCCCCTTAGTGCCAATTGGGCATCGTTTAAATGCCACGGCCTACCTGAGCATTGTTTCTGACCATGTCCATCCCTTTATGACCACCATGTACCCATCCTCTGATGGCTACTTCCAGCAGGATAATGCACCATGTCACAAAGGTCCAATCATTTCAAATTGGTTTCTTGAACATGACAATGAGTTCACTGTACTAAACTGGCCCCCACAGTCACCAGATCTCAACCCAATAGAGCATCTTTGGGATGTGGTGGAACGGGAGCTTCGTGCCCTGGATGTGCATCCCACAAATCTCCATCAACTGCAAGATGCTATCCTATCAATATGGGCCAACATTTCTAAAGAATGCTTTCAGCACCTTGTTGAATCAATGCCACGTAGAATTAAGGCAGTTCTGAAGGCGAAAGGGAGTCAAACACAGTATTAGTATGGTGTTCCTAATAATCCTTTAGGTGAGTGTATACCAGGGCTCTGTGCTCATTATATTCACAGACTTAAAGCAAACTTTTTAATTGTCTTAATTGCTTTCTTATAAAAGAAACTGCAGTGCTGCAAAATGTTAGCACTTTGGATATTTTGTCTTTCAGTCTGCTTGACTAATTGCTTGATTTCAAGATAAAATGGAACAATAGATAATTCATTTTTTAAAGTTAAACAGTCAGGTTCACAGTTGTTAATTAAACAGCAATCTTTATACAAGTAAAAGATGTTCAAGTTATGTCTTGTACCCTCATGTCTCATTTACAAGTCAAAATCTGGAGAAACATTGGCATGAATCGTATGTGAATAAAAGGCAACAATCTGTGTTTTTAAATAACAGTTTTTATATATTCACGTAAAAGTCAGTTTTGTAGTGTCGGACAGTGCCTGGGTCTACAGGGTTTTATTTTTCCATTGCTTAGGAAGAGACATTGCCAGAATAATTCCACTTCCCAAATAACATTTTTTAGGGTAAGATTTATTAAACCTTTCGGATAGCAGGCACTTCTTAACAGTTAAATAATGTTTCAAGTGTGTGCTATGTTTATTTTATTTTATTATTTTTGTTTTTGCTTTTGCAATTCATCAAAGCTTACTGCTCTGAATAAATGAAATGCCAAGCCTTTAGTTTGTTTTAAGGAAGATCAAATTCCACAGGCTTTATTTTTTCTTTCAAAATAAAATAAAGATAGTTTCTATTTGCAGCCAGTCAAAGGGGGATTAGGGACTGGATTTTTGTACAGAAAATGGAGAGCTAAGAAAGTAGTTCATAGGCTTTCAGCATCTCTAGAGGGCACATCTAAACTGTCTACAGTGAGCTGCAGCTACAGGCTATCAAGATGAGAGAGAGAACATTAAAGAGACAACCTGGTTTGAAATGAAAATTGAAGTGTTTCACACTCGCCAAATTTATATGGAAACCGAGATCTGAAACTAAATCAGAGCCGGCCTTATTCTACTGATGGTGGCAGCGGGACCTTGTCGTTATGGTCACTCAGCCACCTTTGCCTTCCTGGATCCTGCTAGCACGCAACTGTGCCACCTGGGGTGCTGCACTCCAGCAGGGTTTGTAAGCATCATTGAATCATGAACACATTAAGACTTGTAAAGGAAAGTTTAATTAGTTCACTTAAGCAAATAAGTAGTTCCATTTTAAGCAATTACAAACCCTGTCGGAACGAAAGACCCTGCCACCTTCCACGAATGGGACCCCCCACATGCTGCTTTAACATGAGTGAGCTGCAGAGAATCCCCCGTTTACTTTTAATGCTACTAATTAAAACAAATGCTTACATTATCAAAATCACAGTTAATGAGCTAAGCATTAAGTGATGGTCTTTTTATAACACATATCCTGATATTGTACTGTCAGTATGTAGAAAACACAATTTATTTTAAGATTCAAGATGCAGAATACCTTTAAGTCCTCTGATCACCTACAATCTCTTATATAGTTAATAGATCCAGTAAACATAAATATTACAAGTGTATTCCAAGGCCCACTCCCCCAAAATCAAATGACAGTTTCATGTAAAGAGCCTTTTGGCACAGTATGTGCTGAAAAACATGCATACACTCCAAACAGTGAAGCCCACAGTGTTCTGATGAACAAAGCAGTGATTGCGATGGTCTGTACTATGCAATGCAATTGAATAGATTTATCACTAAAATCACTAATTATATTTAGTACAATCACGTACTTTCATACATTTAAAAATATAATTATCTTAAAGTATAATGGCAGCCTCATTTATTGCATTTGATAGATTCACGGATTCTATGTGTTCCTTTTAATTTCCTCTTTGATGTTTTCAGGAGTTTTAATCTAAACCCTTTAAGTGAGGAATCCTTTCTCCTGATTTAAAAATAAATAAAAATGAATTGATATATATCCCCCTAGAGCTAGGGAAATCTGCAATAGTCGGCACATAAAACTTTAGAAATCAAGGAGACATTGAAAGGACTGTCTCGAGTAACATAAAATCTTCAATCTCTCTGGTTAACTCGTTGGAAATCCCTACCGCTAAGTAATTTGTGTAGGTTTCTTATTGCTGCGAGATACCTACAATTACTAAGTCTGCAGCATTAGAGAAGCATCCTTTTACTTAAAAAGTTGGCATGCTGGGACAGCATGGAGACCTGAAGACGTCTGTTTATTATCATCCCTCCCTGGGAAACTGGGAAATAATTGAGGACAACATCGACTCGTCAAGTTAAGGATCTCTCGTAAATGGTTATTTAATGTTTATTTGTGTGTTGCGGGGATGTTATCAGCAAAAACAGTTTGCCACCATTCCCCATCCCCATCAAATGATTGCTTGAAGTGGTCTTTTTGTGACATTTCTGATGACATAGGGTCATTGTCAGTTGTGAACAGCGTCCAGTGAGGTTGCTGTGTGGAGTAGAGTGAAACCAGTTATGTTGAGCCACCTGGAATAATCTTATTGAAGTCATTGTATCAGAGTCCACGCTTTAAACGGGTACAGTTCTGGGTTTGCCTTTTTGGTCTATGTGTATTTTAGATGCATTCTGAAATCATTCCTGTGGAAACTGGACTTTGGTTAAGACATTAGACTAAATTTTGGGGGTTTAATTTGAATGCCACTGAATCAGAACTGAAGAGATCACGGCCTTTTCTGATATATCATTTCCTGCAGTTCAGAGGAGACTTCTAGATTGTGCATGTCAAGGGAGACTAAGAAAATCAATACATCAATAAACATAATAGCCCAGTGGAATCTTCAGTCTTGGTTCTGTAGATGTGCTCTTTGGTGTGTTGGATGTGCATTGAAATGTGCCAGTGTTGAGATTTTCTAATGAATACTTATTTTAGTGTGCAAATGCAGTTCTACACATTCACAACTTAATCTCTATATAGTTTGTTGTTATAGTTTTGTTTTGTGGAATGGTTTAAGATTATTTTTTATATCGACTCGCTAATAATGTGCACTTCTTCAATTACTTTACTTTGACTGTAATTAGGAGTTTTAATTGTAGCCAGTCTGTGGTATCTTTGCATCTGTGTCACTTTTATTGTTGTTACTTTTACATTTTGCAAGTGCCCTGGCTGAGACTGAAGCTGTGTTGTGTTGTGTTGTCTGGGAGGGAAGGGTTTTACACCTGGAGACTTCAGCAGACTCTCTGGTGTTCATGTAGGATGATGCTTCTGGCGCCCCCTTGTGGTTATATTAAAGGTTAACGGTACAGGACAAGGAGTCTCAATTACCTTTGTTCACGGACCATCATAATCTTAATTTAACCAAAAAATTGTTTTAAACTGCACAATCAATAGATGAGTTAATTTCAACACACTGATAATGAAGGCTCTGGTATATTTGATCAGCTGGTGTCTTTCTCCAGCGATGGCATAGTGTTGGTATTCCCTCAGCTTCGAACACCCTTACTTTTACATTCCCTTTCTGTGGCTGGTGTACATTCATGGCAGATAGTTTAAAGCAAGCTTTAATTTTGGTGACATAACAGAATTGTGCGTCAGGTTGACATCAGTAAAGAAGGCGTTAGTCTCACGCGAAACAGTACTGATCGTGGCTTTCGTCCAGATGCAGGGGAATATATACAAAATATGCTTCAACTACTTCAAGATCAAAGACTGCAGTGGTTCCATCTCATCTTGGTTTCAGAAGGCCCACTTCAAGGTCCATTTGATGCCCTCTTTCGTCTCGCACTGTTCCTGTTCCCAGAGTCCCATTGCTGCACAAATAAAATGAACGTTACGTAAGTCGGTAAGATGGAACACAGCATTTGTCGTCTTATGATGCTGCAGCTCAGCTGCATCTTCCAAGAGTTCGTTCAGGCTTCCCACCTTAGAAAGGCAAACAATGGTGAAAGGAAAGTGCGTGAAGTGCCGTATCCGTATCTTTAGTTTTGGACACCCCCAGACTCGCATATGTGTGAAGTTAAGTCCAAGCCCCTAGATGTAGCCTGTAGCAGGTTTTCTCCACCCTCTCCGGCAGAGTAGTGTTAAACAAACCCCAAAACAGACAGGCGAGGAGAGCAGGAGGCTCTGAGCGGCTGTCGGGCCTGGGGGCGCGTGGGGGCGGTGGGGTGCTGTGTGTAACACCATTCTTCTGTTGTCTCTGCCTGAGCAGTGCTGGTGGTGAAGCAGGGCTGGCCACAGACCTCAACCTCTGGTGCCACTGAGGGTTCCTATGACCTCGCAGTGGACGCGGGGACTGAGAACAGAACTTACCAAGCCTCTTCTGCTGCATTCAGTAAATATCCTCCTTTTATATGGACTTTCACCCCATTGCTAAGAATTGCAACCACTGCAAGCTGTCACAGGCTGGGGACTTGCTTGGCTTTCGCTCCAATGCACAAAGTTTGCATATTATAGTTTTGCCTTAACTCTTCCATTTTATTTTTATTTTGGAAATAAATGAAATTGAATCAAACCCCTTAATTAGCACTTGGCTGGCTTTATCAAGGATTTTGCACTAATGTGTGATTTGTGCAATTTTATTTCTTAATTTTATTTTGACTCTTACAAAGCTGATTAATTTGACTGGGAAGGGGGATGTTTTAAATGGGAGAGTGCTTTGAGCTGACAGGTTTTACATGATGTATATATATTTTTTCCCCTGACAAAATGAACAGAAAATTGCACTTTGAAAGGTCCTTGATAATCTAAGCTTTAAATTGTCATTGAGCTGCTTTTCAGTGGTTTATTTATTGTCCACTTAGAAATGGTGCAGATTTTACAGCAGAGGAAAGCTTAGTAATCTTGGCCCTTTTGTGTGCGTATTGGTGTGCATGCGTGTGAATATTTACCATCAAATGTATTCATACCTTCAGATGTTCTTGCGTGGTGATTTGTGTTGCACAACACTGAAGGTACACCGCTGTGTTCATTACTCCATGTGTCAGCTACATTTGACATGAGTTTTGGATGCAACTACCTAGATGTATTTGATTTAACATTTATAAAGAGGCCAGCGGGTTGGAAGCTGCAAATGGTACACAAGTAGAGGACAGAACTGGAATCCCCTGTATTCCAACCTTTAGAATCCAAATATCCCTCAAACAAGATCAGTGTTGCCCTGGGAAATGCAGATGGATGGTAGTGCCCCCCCCCCCCCGATGTTTAGAATCTGCTTCAGAGCTATTAAGATAGTTATTGCAGTTCACCTTGTACAATATTGTGGGAAATGTACAAACTCAGTCTTGTTTTTTAAGCTTGTCCTGATTTTCTACACTTTTTGTTTTTTTTGTACATGTGTTTGCAACTTCATGTTCTTCTACCCAGCAAGTGTAACTGATTCCTCTCAGCATGCATAATACATAATTTGCTGCTTCCAAACTTCATACCTGTATAGAATTTATATATAATGTGTATATAATATACACAATAAATGTTTGTCGTGCAGTCTGCTTTTTGTTTTTTTCCATTCATAATATCAAGTCATCAGTGAAACATAATTATTGATTTTCACACTTTGCCAGATCCAATGTTTACACATTCAAATTATATCATTGTTCATTACACTATTGTATCACAAAACATGAAACAGACACTAGAGGTTATAGTACTATGTATTTCACACTTACATACTGTTCATGAGTAATTACTGTTTTCAGGATTAGGTAGTGTGGTAACACATGCATTAGCCTGTATTGCATTTTATGATGCATTTCTTTAGGTATTTAAACAAATTGTCATTGTGTTGCATGCAGGATAAATAACATCCTTCTTGTGTGCTTCAGTCCAATACAAGGAAATATTATTTAAAAAAGCATCCTGATGATTTATTGTTTGGAATATTGATAAATGTGGAAATATAAATACTCCAGGAAAATCTGTATTGGAGAATCATGTGATGAATGGGAGAGGTTTTTTTTCTATCAAAGTTGCACTCTCCATTCTGTGCTCTATATTCTGTAGATGAAAAAGTAGGTCTCTTCATCCACATGGTGAATCTGTCATTTATCTTTGGAAAACAGTAATGGAAACATTAAATGGCACCTTTACCCTGGCCTCCTGCAGTAATTATGAACAAGGCCTGCATGCATTTGCTTCCTTAGTTTTCTAAATCCTAAAATGAAATCTTAATTTATGATTATAAACGGAGGTTATTTGGAGCATAATTGTGTAACTGAGGTCAGTGAATTAGTACTGGCACATTCTGGCCAATGTGGTTGGAATTATTGTAACCTTTATGATTCTACTCATTTTTTTTATAAATTGTAGAACTCCATCGATATTTCACATATGATTTGTTCAAAATTTGATGGTGTAATATTTGATATGACCTTGGATCTCTTTTCCAATCTATTGTATACAGTATGTGCAATTCATAGCAAGGTGATGATTCTGTTAGTGATGGCATTCCTAGTACTTAAACACCACAGAGAATGAGCAGGCAGTGGTGGTGAGGCTAATGTTTTCAGTCTGTAACAAAGAAGTCTTTTAAGAAAAGTAAAGATGTGCTTTTCTCCAGGCAATCTGTGTCCTCATTTATATTTTTATCAGCATTTTGCACAGGCACCTTATTATTGGAGGAAAATACAAGACTTCTTAGCATTAATATTTTAGGTGTCCATTCACCAGTCATTAATTGTATATTAATGTGTATGTGTAGGCCTATACCACAATACCAAAGCTGCCACCCTTCTCGGCCTGCCTAATGCTGCAGGGAGCGCATTCGTTCAGCTGCAGTCTCTCAGCTCTCCCAATAGGCCTTCCTCAGTTCTACACATTCACAGAGATGTTGCACTGATTATCATGACTCCCTCCCTGGGTTTTATGCTTCCGACACTTCTGCCTCCTCTTATTGTTAAATAGTATTGTTGTATTGTTAAATAAAAGGAGTATAATTTTTGTTAATAGACCCTACTATATAATGTAAACACTCAGGTGTTTGTTGTAAATGGAAACCCAAATCCTTAATGTTAGTTTAGTAAACTAAAAACTTACTGTGCAGATGATCACTCTTCACTAGACATTTAGTCTTTAATTATCTTTTGAAAATTAGACTAGTTTGTTGGTACTCCAATGAGAAGAAATAGGTGACCTGCAGTACCATAGGTTTACTTCCTATGTTGAGCCTATGCATAGGTGTTGGTCTAGGGAGCGGGCGGTATAGACCGTTCATTCATTGTCCTTATTTACGAGTTCTTTTTTTTCCCGTTTTTCCACATAATCCTCTGTCTATGAATCTCATTATTTATCATCCCTTGCCTTCTACACAGCAGAAATCGGCATGATCTTTCAGAAAACCATAAGACATAACACCTCTGGTAATTTATTGAAGCCAGCAGCTCAGACTCTAATATTTGTTGCAGTTCATGCGTTACAGTTACAGTACATGACATGTTGGGTAACTGAGCTAATGTGCGGTCCCAGCAGTTCTTTGTATTGTGTCACTGTTTATTACCATGCCTGGTTTGCTGAAGGCTTTCATTTAAAATAAGTTTGAAAGGTTTAACATCTGGCAAGTCCAAGTTTTTTGTTTTGTTTTCTGGATTTCCAGCAATATTAAACTGAATCTGGTACACATTTCAATTTGTAGGCCGCAACTTGCTTTATGATAAAGGAGTGTTTTGTGCTGTGTGCCCAATTAATGATTGACAGCCTGCAAAAATAAGGAAAGATGTGAAGCCAGCCGTAGTATGCCACAATGTAAAAGATCAATTTAAGGAAAACTAGAAAAGCAGAATTCTCTCTTGGCAAAGAAATGCTCAGCTGTACCGTACCCAGGGTGCCGCTCCTGCTTTTAAATTAATTCCAATTGATTAAGATTTTACTGCGACCTGTGCGCAGGCTTCTGCAGACTGATACAGATTATATTAGGGACTCTTCCTGCACCCAGTTCTTCATCTCAGAAGCCCACTTTGATTAGAATGAATGAATGTTCAATTTCCCTCTCCCTCTATATACCCAGAGTAAACACGATTTGCCAGTTAAACACTACATGAAACCGGGAATTCATTTCTGCCCCACCTGGTCAGTCAGCCGTTAGAGCAGTGCGTTTGAAGGAGGACGACGTGGTCACTCTCTCCTTGCCTTGAAGGTTTTCTTCGAGTGCATTCACTGGAGACCACCAGGACTCCTCAGTGGTGCGGAGGTGTAAGCCAGGGATCGATACTGCAGGCCTTATTAAATGCATGCTCGTTAAGTGGGAGCCTCATGTGGAAAGATTAACCGAGCTCGCCTAATAAGGTCTCGTCACGGGCTCCTCGCTCACAGCGTTTTCAGAACTATCTTCATTGGACTCTAGAGCAGCCCAACTCTGTTCTAGACTAAAACAACTGGTTCTAAAGCACTAAGGAAAAGGGAAACCGCTAACATTGTCTGTGTGGCACAAAGACTAATTGGTTGGGTAATTAAAGAGGTTCGAGAAAAGGCAGTAAAATCAGTATCTGTAGGTATAGATTTGATTGTTTTTGTTCATATTCTCTGTAGTAGACAAAAAGTGCTTTGAGTCATTGCAGTACACAGGAAAATCAGTTTGTGTGTATTGACCTCCTCCTGCCAGCAGAGGGAGGCAGTGAGACATGCATGAGGGAACGCAGTTGGGGGCGTAGAGCTCTGAACTAAGACGTGCTGCTCTTGGCATTTTGAAAGATGCCGACGCTCTTGCTGTGAGATGCTGTTTTGTGCCATTGCTCTTTATAATGAGAAGGAAAAGGGTATTCATACTGAACACATTGTAAGCAATTTTATAAGATTCTCCAGTAATTTGTCCTTTAGCAACACAGTAAATATTGGTGGCAGCCGTTAGTGAATGTGGCTTCTCTTTACATAAACTGCATTGATTTTCCAGATGTAAAGCTTGTTCAGTTTATTTCTTAAGCTTGCTATTGTGTGAGGAGTGGAGTATAGCACCTCTGTCCTTAACTGTAATTCACATGGAATCTACACAACTCATTGGAAAGCTGGCACTGCAGGCATGAATGAGGAGGAAAATAGAGGCGAATGTAAAATCTCATTACTTTACCCCCCACACCTCACCTCTGCTAATGCATTGTACTTGTGCTGGCTCTTGGTTGAAATTGCAATCTTTTTCTTCTCCTTTTGTTTTCCCTCCCTTTTTATTGCCCCCCACCTTACAGGATACACTGCTGGAACCCCTTACAAGGTCCCTCCCACCCAAACTAATGGAGCCCCTCCACCCTACTCCCCATCTCCAAACCCCTACCAGACAGCCATGTACCCCATCAGAAGTGCCTATCCACAGCAAAATCTCTATGCTCAGGTACGTGCATCGTTCACTCGTTCTTTCTGCACATCAATTCCAACATGCACAACTATTATGTTAGACCTCCTTGTCTATGCAGTTCTAGACAATGAGAAAATAGACTGCTTTCTCTTACTTTATATTTGGAATGACTTCTTTGTCCGGTAAAGGGCTTTATTTATAGTATTGTTCCCACCCATTCCTCTGCAGTGCAGTTGCAGGCTGGATTTGTTTGCATATACGGGACGATTCTGTGTAGGCTTTCCACAGATAAGCTGTTACTCCGGTTTATTGAATGACTTTAGCTGTGAATGGCATTATTCTCGCCTACTTACTACTTGATACTACATCAATTTATCAACAAAGGTTTCCATAGTTACCGAACATTAGAGCTTCCAAGGTCAGTTTTAATTTGGTTAAATTACAGTGTCTGTGAAGTGCTATATGTGCTGTAGGTGTTTGTTTCGGTAGAGAGCGTTTATTTGGCTCTTTTCTCTGCTTTTTCTTATTTAAGTATTTAAGAAAGGAGATGGGCTTTAATGAATTGTTAGGTGTAGTAGGGCGCCCTGGTCTTTCACATTGTAACCAATTCAGCTGTCGGTTGACTTAAATTCATTCTTTAAACTAAATAGCTTTCGAATCAGTGTTGTCTGTGGATAGAAAGCACATGTAAGGAAAGTGTATCTGCCATTGTTTTCATTCTCCTTTGAACATATCAGAGGAACATATTATGTACCAAGTCAGCCCTTTGAACTTTATGTAGATTATTCATATAATCCATGTAAATCGCTTTATCGTAATTATTATTTTTTTGAGCAAGTCTGCAGTCTTACTGAAGTTTGTCCTGTTCTCTCTGCCCTTTCCTGTCCCTCTCTCAGGGTGCTTACTACACACAGCCCGTGTACGCAGCCCAGCCTCACGTCATCCACCACACCACGGTGGTACAGCCCAACAGTATTCCCTCGGCCATCTACCCCGCACCCGTCCCCGCCCCCCGAGCCAATGGCGTTGCAATGGGCATGGTGGCAGGGACCACTATGGCGATGTCAGCAGGTGAGCTGGGCCCAGGCGTACTGCTACTCCTGTGTTTAGTGTGATTCAGGTGCTCGGCCAGTGACGCCAGATGTACGACACACAATCAGTCATTTCAAATCGGCGCACTTGTCGACATAGGCATAGCATCTGAAACTGTCAGGAACCGTCGCTCCAATGCACTTTCTTGCAGTGTGTGATATTTGAATTTTTTGAAATACAATCATTTTATATTTTACATCTGGCAACACTAGGCTCGGCAGAAGAGGAGACAGAACGTTAATCATTTCTTAATGCTTCAGATTACTTCTGATGGTGTGAAATCAAGGATCTGCGTGATTATGTATTTTATTGTAGTCTCCTCCTTTTATTTGCATGACCTTCAAACAGAGGCTTAGAAGCTGTGTGCCTCCAATTTAAGTCTAAATATAAAAGGCATGTTTTCTAATGCTTTGTAATACAAACTCATGCTGTCTGTTGATTTTAATTGGAATCAGCAAACCGGATTTGTGTGAAGTGGATTGTTAAATATGAGCGATTCCAGTAGTCATCCACCCTTTCTTTTCCCAGGGACCTTGCTGACCACTCCACAGCACACTCCCATTGGAGCACATCCAGTCTCCGTGCCAACGTACCGGCCTCAAGGAACCCCGGGGTACAGCTACGTGCCTCCGCACTGGTAAACTCACCGGCCAATTCATGTGAGTTCTCCTGCCAGCCACACTGTCCGCCCGAAAATCCAGTCATTGTGTGTGTAGTGACATTCCAGGACATCCCCCCCCTCTGTTGTACCAGGTCTACACCCGACTATAATGTTACAGTCCGGAACCAGCCGATGGGACTCACAGGGACAGCGTTTGTTTCTGTAGCATGAAGGAAAGTGAGCGTTCATACAGTGGTACTAGTCTATACTGTTCCCACCATATTTGTTCCCTTTTGTGTTTCAGATCTGGAGTCAAACATTGTATGCAACTACTCAAGTCTTACATTGGTGCTGGAGAGTCAACATCTGAGCACCGAGTCTGTTTGCAAGAACAAAAAAAAGTGCAAGGGTCACTTTATGCATTCTTTAGTGTTTTTGTAAAAGCTGCTTTTTTAAAATTTTTGCCTCTTGTTTTTTTCCATTTTTACTTTCACGGTAACTCCAGACTGACCAATGGTAGTAGTAATGATCTCTTTTTGTTAATGCTAGTTACTTCTACAGTTTCACACGAAGCCAGTTCAGTGGTGGGAATGTACACATCATATTCTTACGCTGCCAAATTTTCTACCAATTAGATTTTAGCACAGGGTCTTCTTTTCAAGTTTGCTCCCAGAAAGGGCTCACAGTGTATACATTCATTTTTTCCCCTTTCATTTCTCCTTCCAGTTCGGCTTTAAAATTTCATCTTCCAATATCGATAAAAGGGTGTCTTCCAGATAGTAGCAATTTATTAGGTAGGCTTGTTATTAATATATCATCTGTATGACAGTATAAATGTGGTAATCCCTTTATTATGAAAATACAATTATCTTAGACACATTCAATGTAGATAAACATTAGCTAGTACTGCAGAATATAGAAAGCAGTTTTAGGACTTTGAACATATATGCATACATATACATATATTTGTATTTATATGTATATATATGTATGGCTTAGGATGTTGTATTGGAAGCTGGCACAATAGCTACCCCCACTGAACTGAAGCAATTTTGCTGAATTGTCACTACAGGAACAAATATAATTTTAATCTCTAGCCTTGTGTCAGTGTATGGGTGGAATGGTGGCTTTATTGGGATTATTCAGGAACATGTTAAGGATTTAAAGGGATTTAGTTAGTGACATATGCATTGGATAAATACAGAGAGGAATTAGCGAATGGAAAAATTCTAAAACAATTCTGACCTGCTGGGGTACGGGAATGCACAGATTTGAATGCCCTCTCCCCAGCACACCTGTCAGACCATATCTTCATTTCACACCTTATGCTTTAGGTGCCAAAGATATAAAATTTAAACAAACAAGTCTCTCATCCTTTAAAAAAGGAACAATACATTATAAAATATGAATTGGAATACAAGAACAAATTTGCAGTAATAATTCTAAGATTGTTTATACATTCTACTGATACACAAAGTGAGAGCTTGTCACGCGTGAGACCGCACAGCGCTGTGCTCACGGAGGCGATGGGTGAGTGGCAGCAGGTTGGTGTGGTGAGGTGTGTTGGGCACAGGGCTGGGAGGGAAGAGCAAAGGCAGCGACTGAGACCGTGACAGCCCAGATTTCTGCAAACCGCCAGGGTCGCACCAGGGGCCACTCGCACTCAGGAGGGCCCAGGAGACTGCTAGAGCTTTCCTAACCAGGGTCAATTCTTTATTTAATTTTAAAATAGAGTGGGTGAGAGGCGGTGGTTTTTTTGTATCATTATTTTGTTTTTTTTAATTCTTACCACAGATAAGTAGACAAAGATAGACATACAACCTGTCTTTGTAGCCCGGCTGTGACCGCTTGAGGCCTCTCTCTAGCACTTGGTGTACTGGAGTGAACTGACCCAGCCAGTTGGTCTCTTTGAAACGGTGCCCCTGTGAGCTGCAGAAATCGGTGCAGTCATGTCCACAGTAATCCATTGAACTAGGAAGCATCTCACCCTGGGTTTGTCTTTTGAGGATATGGTACATTTTGTTTTCAGAGGGAAAGGCAAAGGAAAGTGAGTTTCCCGCCGAACTGAGCGACTCATTAGGATAATCTTTGCACACAGGGGTAGGATGAGGTGGGATCTGCGAGTGACTAGAAGGTGAGAGGAAGAGTAGAAAAAAGGAACAGAATTGCTTTTGTAAGGAATTGATGGATGTGCAAAAACTGCATAGCTGTACAATTTTGCACCCGGACTGTAATTCCCTGTCCTGTACTGTACCTTCAGTGGAAATGCCAGGTTATTTGTGAGTAGAGATTTCAGATCAGTGTGAAACAGTGTGTAGCCTAAGAATAAGGCCATGGTTTGATCACTAAACTGTCCTGTTAGCCTCTCTTCCACTTTAAGAAGAAATTGACTGTAGGTACACGACTGTTTGGTATCAACCAGTGTGGGTGTTGACACTTCCTTCCTAATATTCTTTACATGTATATTTAGTGATAAAATGACCACATATCAAGAGTTATTCTATTAAACAAGTGCATTTAGATATGTTGCACAAACATTTATAAGTAATAATCTATGCTAATTACCAGGTACTTAAAATGTACATAAGCTCTGTAAGGAGAGCTTCTGTTAAAAAGAAACAACAAACCTACAATATGGTACCCTTTGGTCTATATAAGTAATATAAACCCCGATGGAACACTATCATATATTCTCTTTCTGTTAAGGTTAGTTAACCACTACTTAAAACTGCAGAGTTTAAAAAGCATTTTGTTTAGCAAAGTATTACCCAGAGTAACCACAGCATATAAACAAAATACATATTCACATTTATGATCGCATGTATAATATAACTGAATGTGTTATATATGCATAAGGTGGATTAGTGTCCTTGCAAAGCATGGTTGCGTGAGTTAGATGCAGTTTAAAGTGCAGCCTTGGTTTTGCGTGTTTTACCTTAAACTTTCCTGAAACTTACCGTATTCCCTCCGTTTGAAGTCTTAAATATAAACAACAAACTAAGAAATGGTCAGGCATTGGTGATTGTTTGTTTGCTATCTGGTTTCTGAAGATTGAAGGGCTGAAATGTAAAATGAAGCTCTTAACAGTGAGTGGCCTTCTACTGACTGCACAAAGCATCCTGCTGAAGGCCCAGCCTACGGGCATATCATTCTGAAGTGTGGGGGGGAACAAAAACATTTGGATATACCTTGTTTACGTAAAGATATGCCAAATTTGGAATTTAAATGTGGATTTGTATTATAAATTAGTCATTCTGTGTTTTGAGGAACATCTTCGATTTTACAGGTTCAGAGTTCTTGGGTTTCAGTAGAAGGTTCTGAGACTCTGCCCGCTTCGCTGCCCTGTGGCTGCTGATGAGTAAAAACTATCTGCGGGAAGGCAGACAGTTAGTCCAAAGACTTTGGAATATCATTTTTTCTGAATTTAAACAGAGTGTTGAACATAATGCAGTTTAATCAGGAGAAATGTATTTTAGTCCTTGAAGAAGCCATCTCAGAGAGAACTCTCAGATTTTGTGTTTACATCAATATCATTTGCTTTCTTCATACAGTTCATGCATTCATACACATTACTTTGCAGAATCTCTTCTTTATTTTGGAATTTGTTTAGCAGTATTAAAATGTTTTTATTTTTTGATGTCCACATGGAAAACAAATCTGCATACACAATTTCACTCCCCCTCTGATTCTTGATGCCTAGATTAATGGAAACTTTCTGGAATGGAAATCAGATTGAGAATAGGCCTCTGGAAAACTATACCCATGTTCTGACTGTGTCCTAAAACAATATGTAGCATTTTACAAAGGAAAAAATATTATAACTAAAGAATAAAACTGTTGACATAGTTCCCCTACATTGGGATCAGTCCCAAACACAAATGGACAAAAAAATGATAGTTACATTGAGACCATTAACATTTTTTTTTTTTTTTTTTGTATATCTTTGCTCACAAATGTAATGTAATGCAAGACTTGAACAATGCATATTAATAGTTGTACTGGCCCAAATCAATGTTGAAGTAGAGTACAAAATGAGAAGGGGCGGGTGGGGGGAAAGTTTTAACTTCAAGAGATTAAACTGTGTATGAGTATTGCCTCCGGTATTTTAAACTTTAAAAAAAGAAAAAATATGAAAAAAATAAAAAAAAAAAAATAAAAAAATAACCTAGGTAAAAAACCTTTTCAGTTCTGATACGTAATTTAAGCGCTTTTTACCATAAGTGTTATTTAAGTTTTATTGATGATTGATGTTTATTATTCCTAAATAGAGGAACTTTATGGTTGAACTGAAGTCGGATGCTTCTTTGAGCTTCAGGGAGCATTTCAGAACACAAGTCTGTGGGTCTTTTGTTTTATAAGAAGGGTTTAACTTTTTATTCCTGGTAGGAGTGGGCAATGCAAGCATTGTGATGCATGGACATTAAATATAACATTCCCAGACAACCACTCAACCCGGTGGCAGCTTAATGGCAGTAGGTCTTACCCTGCTCTCTCTCTATTGCAATGCTGTTTCCTGAGGGTTCGATAGAGAAAATACCCTCCTGACAGACAACTAAATTAAAGGTAACTTGAACTTACCACAGGGTCTTCAGCAGATGGTGTTTAAGCAAAATGTAAACCAGATTTTTGTACACATGCCATTTGAGCTGGGTACAATTCTTAACACCTTCTGTTCTGAATACACTGAACTAGACATGACTTGAGCAATAAGATGTAAATGAATAATGCTGCAAGCCCTCTTTCTGATCCTGTTGGGCAGTTTAATTTGATTTTCTCGCCCTGAGACCCTTAACGTTAAGTTTCTTTAAATATGTGACTGATAACAGGTCATGGCAATACCTCTCTGTAAAGGAAGTGGCTCAATTGACGCCAGAGTTGCACATTTCATTCTTTAGCACTTCGTATTCAGCCAATGACAAATGAACAAATTGAGAGAGAGTTGCCCTGTAAAAATCACATCCATGTTGTCACTGCTGGCCTGTCCTGAGTGTTAGAAACCCTGTGCAGAGAAACCTTACTCCAAGCAACATGAAATGCCTTTTAATTACAGCATAATGAACCCCCTTTTATTATTGCATATGTCATAGCATCTGAATCTTGGAACATAATGAATCTGAGATCTTGCAGGTTAACCTTTGTGTTTTATTTTTGTCAATGCAAGTCCTAATTATATAGAGAGAAATGTAACTGTGTGTAAACTCGACCCAGTGCTGAGACCACAGGGACGGTCAGTGCTTACATCACCGCATCATCACAATTAGTATTATTTTACAAAATTTAAACATTCTTGAACATACTGATGTTCGAGTTCATCATGGTAACTCTAAAAGCAGTAAATCATTTCAACACAATCAATACTGGGAAAATGTTTGAAAATCATGACCGACTTCAGTGGGTTTGTGTGTGTGTAGGGATATATATGCGTGTGTGTGTGTGTGTGTGTGTGTGTGTGTGTGTGTGTGTGTAGATGTATAATATGCATGCATGTATATCTGTATATACATGTGAACATTTATTATATGTATCATACCTGAGCTTGAACAATAAAATAATAAAATTGGCATCTGTTGCTTGGATTGGTTCACAGTAGAGGGATGAGAAGGGTAACAAAGCTGAACTACTATTAGATTTTTATTTTCTAAAAAAAAATTTCAGCTTAAAAGTTCATACATTCTTTTTAGATTTTTTTTTTACTATTATTTGAACACTAATTGTGAAGCAAAAAGTGGAAATTCAATGTCTTCCAAATGTATTTCCAGAGCGTTTTTAAGAGCAGCATTTAGATCAGTCTTATGAAGCAGAACCCCCCACACTAGGCTTGTGAATATGAAGTGTAAATCTGTTTTTATTTTTATTTTGTTTTGTTTTTGAAGATCAGTTAGTGATCTCAGTGACAGAATTAAGCCAAGTTTGTAATTGTATGATATTTACTGTAAGATGTAGAACATTCAATAACTATTAAAATCTTTCCCAAAAAATGTTTTTTGTTGTTGTTTTTTCAAGTATATACCCAGCCTTGTATGACGTTTAAATCAAAGAGGACTCGGATCGGTATATTCCACTTACATGCGCAAGTCATGCTGCTGATTTGCTCTGAAGTCCACTGTAATAATGACCCTACTTGAACCCTTTACAATTCCCAACTGAATTTTAATGGAAGTTATTAACTTTTAAAGGTTAATCACAAAGTTCATCAACCTGAGTCTGGATCAATTATTTCAATTTAATTCCATTAAGAAAATTTGAACGCCTTTAAGTAAAATGATAAATTCTTTTATTTACATTTTTATTTTGTTTAAGAGGGCAGTGCCAGGATAATGAGCAGTGAAGGTCCTCAGGCTTTTCTGCAGGTGCCTCTCATCACTGCTGACTGGTGTAGCGTCTCTGAGATCAGTTTGTACGTTTTCAGACTTCAGAAGCTACTGAAAGTCTTCAGTGCCTTTTTTTGGGAGCTGAAGGGTTCAGGATAGTCCCAGCCTGCGAATTGAACCCACGGTCACTATGTTTCAACTCGGGAACAGCTCCAGAAAGAAGGAAAGATCAAACCTATTGTTAGTATTGAGTAAAGGTAAGACAGCGGTTTTATTATTTTAGAAGTCATTTATAGTAGTTTTATTTATTTTCCATCATGAATTGGTAACCTGTCATGAGATGTTTAAGGAGGGCTTAAGGGGAAAATGTAGTACACGTGTTGAGAACAGACTGAGCAGGATTGTTTGCTCAGTGTCTTGACAACAACACATCTAAAGCACAATGAAACTAAGGATTGTATTAAAATCGATGATCGTGAGAGAGGGAGGACACAGGAGTTCACAGGAGCACGATTGGGAAACCCAGAGTCTCTGGAATAATATCTGTAATCCAGGGAGCAGAGAACTCGGTGATCAGTCTGAACGGCAGGTTTTGCTTTCAAACACGAGCCCTGTAGTTCACATGGTGCAATTACTGTAATACTAAATTATTATTTTATCTACCCTTTCCCTGGACCTGCTGCAGATAACACAGCTGGTGTATTTGCATTAAAACTAGATATACCAACAATCTATTAAAAGATTGTGGTTATATCTAGTTTTAATGCAAACACACCGGCTGTGTTATCTGCAGCAGGTCCAGGGAAAGGTGACGTTGATCCTCCACTGAGGAAGCACAGAATCACTTCTATGATCAGAACTAATTGCTTATATAATCAACTGTCATCCCCCTGTCAGTTCAACTTTAGGGTTCATAGCACAGAAAGTTCATAACAAGTTTTGCATTATTGTCTTTTACCTGCAAGTGGTTATGCACTATTTGCATGATCTCTCGCTGTACTTTTCCTCCTGCCTGGCATGTAGTGAGTGCATCTGTGTATGACAGTTACAATTAAAAAAGCAGGTTCATTTTAATAGAACTAGCATTCAAAACCTGCTTTGGGCAGGAAAAAGCACTCTGACAGGCCAAAACCCAGCCTGTTCTCATAACCGGTTCACTGACGCAGATTTAATTACATTGACCCTAGTTCACCCTTTGGAAGTATGACTGGTTATACCGATTAATGCAATCAGGTGACATTTTATTTGTATATTATACTATATGTAAATTCTTCCTATTTTCAGTTTTATTACAAATACAATCTTAACTCAAGGCCCTGTAAGTCTATATAACTTCTAGAATTAGTGTGATTTTCTAACATTTTTAATTCTGTTCAAGCTCAAAGATTGACCGCACAGCTCGCCTCACACACGCACCAGTGTGTCAATATTCCTGGTTCTTGTGGTTTCCTGATGTAAATTGATATGCTTGTGTCTGGTTCTTGAATGCATTAATAACTCATTTTTAGGGAAAAGTCACCCTGGGAAGAACATAACTGCTACAACAGGTTTGTAAATAGATTCTTTATTTAAAGAATACAAATATCCAGCAAATGGAGTATAGTAAATTAAACCTACAAGGTTGGAGAGATGAGGTTTTAATCATAGACATTTCAGTTAATATTTAACAGATTAAAAACAAAAAATGTCCAATCAATAAATACAAAAACAATACAGAAACAAATTTACAAAAGTAGCATTTAAACCATACAAAATTTTAAATGTAAACTTTTAACAAAAAACAAACTAAACAATGAAGTGGCTTTCTACTCCTTTAAAGTAAATCCTAAGAAACATCCAAGGTAGGGACTGTGCCTGACAGGAACAGAGGAGACAAGACCGGATGTCGATAACAATAGGACACTTTTACTGTACGTTTCCAATTCCAGTAAAACCCGCTGAAGTGAAAGAAACTCGTGTGCCAGGAAATGGGTCTTGTGTGTGTGAAGCAAGAAAACGTCCGAATACTGCAGTGTGCATCCTGACGGCTCCGCCAGGTAACAGCGTGCAAGACGTTACTTGACATGTCTCTCCTGGTTTGTGGTTAAATAGAAAGCTCCATTCCAACCGCAGGTATGTACTGAGAGGGTGGTTATTATAAAGACAAGTGGCATCAACAATAGTTTTCTGTTCTTGTTATGAACCCTACATCTGAATATGCATCGTATCTGTCAGCTAGCATGGTGGTAGGTTTGGGGATGAAAAAACTTTGCAGGCTGCACTGGATGTAATGAATCAAAAGTATAGTGACTACAGGCCATTGTCTTGGGTTTAGTTTTAAGTTTTAACTTAAAATCTCCCATAATTAATCTAGAAATACTTAAGTTTTATTTTTCCTCCCCAGTTCTTTTACTGTTGAAGATTTACAAGTGCACTTGTTTTCAAATACTGTACCTTTAACATTTCAGTTTTTTATGGACTAATTCAATGGTAAACAACTTGAGAGCTCAGGGGGAATGGAAACCAGTAAACAGTACATGTGTAACAGCAAGATGTTAATTAAGGACTGGGGTAAAATCACAGCATTTCCAATCGCAAAAGACCAATCTTAGCACTGCAACTGCAAAAAAAAAAAAAAACTTGGGCAAAACTAGTGCTCACAAAATCTTGGATAGTAATAGTGTTTTTGATGCAGTGGAAAGATTTAAATTCCACCTTTTGTATCTCTGGATAGGATGTGCAAAATAAATATTTACATTTGGTTTGCAGATGCATATAGCACAGCTGTCTGAAGCCGTGTAAAAAAGTTTAACCTCAGTCTTGGGCATGGAGGTCACCCTGCCTTCTAAATGCCCGAGTCCAGACCTGAATAGCGATTTTAACTCTCAGAGCAGCGGGAGTGGTTCCTCTCAGCTGGCCTTCATGATTATTTGTAGGTTTAAGATTTAATCCTTTACTCTATCACCACATTCTTCACTTGATCTCTAATTATTAAAACATTTTAGTCTACAAGGTGCAATTAGATTCAGAATGATCCACAAACCTGGTTAGAGCCTGAATTCAGTCAAAAGAAAGTATTAAATGAAGATACTTGTCTCCTCCCCCCCAATTTGTTCTACAACGCTTTTCTTAAACTCTGTTATAGATCTCAGTCTTGAACATTGTTTCAATTATGTTTTAGTACCAGGTCTGGCAAGCATGCAAGATCTGCGTGTAGTGTATTTCCTACACAGTGTAGACCACTATGAACTAGAGAAAGCTCCTGTCGATACAGTGCCTTGTCGTGAAGTGATGAGGAAGCACAACCACGGAAGAACAGTTTGTTCCTTAGCTTTTGCTTCATGGTTAGAAATGTAGTCTACTCAAATGATAATTAAAACAATGTACTGTGGCGGCAGGCTGCTGCTCAGCCCCCTCCTACACAGAGTCCAGTATGGTCCTCACGGCGTGCCTTCCTGCCCCCCCTCCTCCACACTGCAGCTCCCCGGTCTTTGGCAGCGAGGCGCAGATCTGCACGTGTTCAAGTGCTGCTTCCATTAGCTGCTCACCTGTGAAGAGAAGAGCAGCTGAGTGACACGGCCTCCATCACCGCACCGCACCGCTGCTGTAGCAAGACTGGTGAGAGACATGCTTTGTGTTTTCATGTACACAGTACTGGCACTAAGCGGAGTGTGGCATCATCACATCTTTAATGAAATTACTTTTTCTGAGCTGGCATGAAACTGAGACATTTGCACCTGTTTATAATCATTACTGTTTAGGAACTGTGCCTGATGGGAACAATTTAGGATGGGGCAAATTAAGGATGAGTCAGACTTTTTTTTTTTTTTTTATAAGAACTAAATTCAATTGAGCTCAACATTCTTGTTCCAATGTGTCATTCAAATCAAGGTAAGTTACAATAGGGGATTCCAGAAAAATGAATTCCCGTTCTTTGCCTTGATCGGTACCGCTGAGGTAGTCAGTGTGCTGATCGTCTCACACTATTTCTCATTCTGCTTCAGCACAGCTGCAGTTCGTATTTCAGTCACGCACCACTACCTGCACCCACCCCTGTGGGTCTTTCCAGTGGCCCAGTCACTGCCGCACCCACAGCCGGCCTGCCTTTACACCTCCCCAAGCACAGAAGAAAAACCGAAAGCCCAAGCCCCAGTAGTATGAAAGCTGAGCTGCGCCCCAGCTGAAGGCTCAAGCTCCCGGGCTGTACGACAGGAGCAGCAGAGTTAAGAGAGAGCGGCGACACCCAACCATCACCAGATGATAAAGCTCTTCAGTTACCTTTTAAATTACAAGATTAGTTTCTCCCAGTCTTATGACAAATTTGCGGTCCTGAAATGAGGGGGAGAGTTCTGTATTATGAGGCTCACAACTGAATTCTATTTAGATAGCAGTGGGGGATAAACCTTTTTTAAATTGTATAAAAAAAAAAATATATATATATATATATACACACACACACACACACACACACCATTCAAGCTTTTGGAGGCTATTGAAAAACATACTAAAGTACTATTAATAAATAATGTGTAATAGTCTATTTGTATACTGCAAATACATAAACAGTAATGTGCCAGGAAAGAGGAAGTTCTTTACACTGAACAAAAACAATGAGCAGGAATCAGCTTTGTGATTCACTTTGACTTGTTACTTATGTGGAGTTGAGCCTGTTTTGCAAGCTGATTTTTTCCACCACGTCATGGTTTGCTTTACAGATGATGACGCTCCAGAGAGTTTAGTTCCAGTTCTCACCTCGAGCTTGCTGTCCCCGGGCTTCAGCCACTTGCTCTTGGGCCGGGCCGAGGACGAGCCACCCAGCAGGGACTTCTGGTCCGCGGGCTCGGTGTGCGTGGTGTCGATGGAGTCGGTGTCGCTCAGCTCCACGGCGTTGAGCTCTGTCAGGGGAGTGGACTTCAGCTCGGGGATCTGGGCCACCTGGAACCTGCCGTTGACATGGCGAACACAGGGTTAGGAACACTGGTCAGAGAACACAGTGGGACTCGAACCTGCGACCAGTACACCGGCTACTTTAGCTGAGCTTCCCACTAGAACATGACTGTTGGCTGAGAGAGTGTCATTTATCTCCCATAGAGAGATGCTTTCTGTGGGGCTGTAGTGTAACATGATTTGTTCACAGCTTGCCGTACGTCAGTGTGTGTGTGTCTACCCTCACCTGCCCACTGAGAGGATGGTGATCTCTCCAGGCCGGCTGCTTTTCGTTCCCACTTTGGTGGTCTTGCTGGTGTCCTTGGGCATGAGGATCTCAGGCCATTTCTTCTGGCTGCAGCGTGAGCAGCAGTTGCCCGAGCGCGGGGCCAGGCCGTTAATGGTGTGCAGATGATGCTGGTGTGGACACAGGCGGGGCAGGGACCTCAGCAGGGGCAGGTGGGGGAGATGAGGAAACCTGGAGGAGCGGAGCAGAGCAGTAGGGTTGCACATCAGCTTGGAAAATGACCGAACCATAGCGCAGTATAGCCTCGACCCCTTCAAGCATGCAAATTCCAGATTGGACGTTTAAGACTGCATGTAATCAGTTACATTCACTGGTTAAAATATGTTCAAAGAATAAAAAAAGATAGGAAATCTACTGTCCATTTTCCCCATTTAGATGCCTCAAATATGGCAGAGTGTTGGCTGTAATCTTGCAGGACTGGCGTCCTCATTTTCAGTGCTGACCTTGGTGGGAGGTGTCCGTCACTGAGCGCCAGCCTGCTGTGCCAAACCAGCTCTCTCTAGTTAACCTGTGACACGGCTTACGCTATTAAGAATTTACACACTGTTTTGGTGGAAAGCCAACGACAAAAAATATCCTATTACAGATCATATGCGCGGTAATTCTCGTTTAATTATATTTCCATATTGCGATCAGGGATTCCGTTTGTGATATTAGTCTCCGATTCCAAAAATAAAATCTCCACATAAATTTAATAGTTCTGTTTTATTGTATTGCATAAAAAGGGTTCAGATGCACTCTCATCTATTTGCTGCTGCAATATGAAGCACGCTATTGACCTTGTGCCAGTGCCAAGCAGGCCGTCATATTTTCCACGGCTGTCCTTCTGAACATGACACGGCACGGGGATAGAGTGCGCAAGAGACACGTGATACATGAGGCAGCTTCCACTTTGACCTCACTTTCACAAGCTGATGAACCCTTAATCTCCACCCCTCCAGAGGCCACAAACTACAGAGAGGAACCCTGCCAGGGGCCAGCTACTCCCTGCACTTAACTCAGTGTCTGAAAGAGCTCCTCCCTAACATTTGTCAGAGTCCTGACGTCTCAAATGGATCTGTGCCCACCCAGCTTCTCCAGAATCACACCTCTATGAATGAGAAACATGGCCAAAGGGCTTTCACGTTTCATCCACGCTGTGAGGATGAGGAATTGGACGAGAGCCCCAAGTCTTTAAAACATATTAAGGAAAAAAAAGTAGCTGAACCAGGTTTGAGGTCAGCATACAGCACAGCTCTGCGTTACACTATAGTCAAGGGAACTGTGAACCCCTCACAACTTTAATTATTTGTGCTTTATGCAGCTGTGACACAATCCTAAGTGTCTCCTTTCAGGCTCATGGAGGAGAAGAGGACACCAGTGCCTAAGGTAGATTAAACTTTTCCACTCAGACGGTTTCTTACTGCAGCGCTGGGGTGCATGACCGTCCTCCACTGTTATAGCTACCTGGTTTCCATGCCAATCTGTAACTCTAGCTCTGACTGAATACGGGCATTGGATGGCAGGTTCATTTTAAAGCAGAAATCCTCACACAGATAATAGAGAGACAACTATTCACACAGCTCTATATAGTCTACTGTACTTGAATTTCCAGGGAAAAGGTGTGCACAATGTATTCCCCAAAGTGGGATCTTACTTGACTGAAGTGGCTTTACTGATGGACATCTGCTTGCTCTCATATTCCTTCAGCAGTTCTTCTAAAGCAGCAGCGTTTTCTGAAAAACCAAGAACAAACAGCTTCTGTTTAACTCGTGATGCAAGGGAATCCGACTGAAGAACTGACTCTAAATGTGGGGTGAACTCCTCCCGGGCTTCAGCCGTACCTTTTTTCTCCGTTATGAGCCGAACCAGCACACTGATGGTGTCTTCATTGCCATCATCCACAATGTATGGGAAAGCATTCACTGTGGGAGACAGGTCAATACGCTTAATATACACCATAAACAGGACACAGTAGTCTGGAGTTCAGGGTGTTATTATGGGAACCAAACTACATGCTCAATCGCTGATAAATGAATTGGGACCTACACCTCTGTCTTCCTAAGGTCTGCAAAACAGAGAGCGGTGTGTGTCATGGAAAGCGGCCGTGTTGACACAGCCATCAGGGTCTGCTGTATTAGGACAGTCTCCATGACAACCAGCCTGTTCCCACAGCTGTGAGGGATGGGAGGAACTCTAACGGCCAAACAAGCCATGCGTCTTACTTACGCCTTATTAAATCTTTTTATAAGCAATCCAAAACGCAGATCATTTGTCATCTTTTTTTCATTTCAGAGTTTCAATTAAAACCTATTGTGTTTTTTCACATCGTTCTCATTAAATCAATATAGGTCTCCCGGCAACAGAAAGTGCAGCACTATAAATATCACAGGATGTGCAGAAAGCAATTACCTGAATATGTATGCAGCTGAACATTTTACACTCTCTCTGCTGGAAGAGACTGCTTCACTTCCAAAGCCTGACGCACACAATATAGACATAGTAGCATCTATATGTTCTATATATTCCTACATTACATGCTGGCTGAGGAGATTTCCTGCTTCTGTAACATCATCCTTTAGGATATGCATACTAGGTCACATAAGGCAGAAAACAGCTTTTTCCATTTGAAGTGAAAGCTTTAAAAAGCAGACTGTTTTAAGCTGTTGCCAAGCTCTTAGATAAAAGGTCTTCATTAATATTTAAAAGGTTGAATTTCAAGAACCAGCAACATTTCAAGAGGAGTGTGGTTATATAAGCAAACAAGCAATGCAGCAAGTGATAGCACTGCTAAAAACAGGTGCTGTGTAAACTGCCCTTCGCATTAACATTAATCTCGCACACAGAGAGAGATGCACGTTTTATATTTTGGTTTAATGCAAGACACACAAATGATAATTAACACTCTGAAAGCTTGCGGAGGATCAGGGGTAGAAGTGAAAGAGAGCCCAGGTCCCCCGACGCACTCTGCACTCACACAGATTGGTTACCCAGGCAGGTTGTAATGCTTATTATTGTTTTATAGCTTTAGGAGTCAGAAGGAAGACCACAGTGGATTAAAAGAGGCAGATAACAGAAGCACTAAAAGGGAGAGATGCTGACCAGATTCCTTTTAAATGCACTCTTTTCTATCATTCTGAGATGACTCGTGTTTTTACTCTTCAGTTTGATGAAGAGTCAGAGTTTCCCTGCACCCTTCTGCTGTCCCTTACTTAATAAATAATAACTCTGCAGTGTTGTTCAGTCAGGCCCCGACTGTGCTGCAGTGCCCCCACACCACGGCAGCTTGCAGACACTTTACAGACGCACCTGGACGGCCACAGTTGCTGCACACCTGGTACAGCAATCACTATGTCTGCAATAAAGCTATTGCCTTTTGCCTTGTTCACACATATAGAAGTATCTAATGCAATCTTGTTTGGGGGTACTGGGGTTTTACTTAATTTGTAAGTGCCGATATATTTTAATTGTGCTATTTTAAGTTCTATATTTAGCTGTATACTGGAAAAGGCAAATCAGTGCACTCAGGCAGCTTATAGTTTCACCGCAGTCATCTGATCTAGGCTGCACAAGAAGGCTCAGCTGTACAGAAACGCCACAACAATGAGCTCCTGCATTCATCACATACACTGCTCTGTGTCCAAACCCTGCCCGGCCGCAGTGTGGGATGTGGTTCTCCAGTTCCCTCGAGGGTCATTCCCAAGCAGCTCTGGGATTCATTCATTAGAAACGGATTCTGCCCGTCTGTCATTCACACATGACTAAAGTGACCAGGAAGGATCTTTCCTTGTGCCAACCCCCCTCCCGTGTGACTGTGAGATGTGTAAAACGCTACACTGAGATCTCACAGGGATTAATTAAAGATGAGGCAATCATTTATCACCTTTGAAATCATACACAAAGCAATACTGCACCTCCGCCTTACTGCCTGAGCAAGGTCTGTCTGTGAGGTCGGCCCCAGCATGACTAACTCTATTCACTACAACTACACTAAGACCCGTGACTAACAGAATACAAGTACGTTTGTATTTAAAAAAAGAAAATCCTTCTCAATAATATTCTGTTTTCCTTATTGTATTTTATCTGTTAACTTACAATTACATGTTTGAACATCAGACCGCATTACTAGGATTGTATCAAAATGTAATTAGCCTTGTTGGTGGACATTTTGAGGACTTGGCGCCTGTGAGTGCAGTTCATTGTTCCCCCGCAGTGAATGAGACTGCTATTGTAATGATTCAGATGTGCCGTGCATGTATGGGATTTTTACAACCATCCAATTAAGTCCACACACTACAGATACTGTGTCCACCCCAGGGTAAGCGCACAATATAGCTGCATTCTGCTGGCAGTCATCCTGGTACTTCACAGTACAGGTGTGTGGTCTAACAGCTGACACAGAAAACGCTTTACTCAGCAGGCCTCTCCTGCAGCCGACTCCAAGCTCAAAGCCTCGGTCACATGGCCGCTCTCCAGCTCTGCACTCCCCGGCGGTTTCATAAAGCAACCCGTGTACAATTAGGAGTGCGATCAACCAGCCTGTGGCTGTTCAGTTGAAGATAACAGCAGTGTAGGCTGGGCAAATGCCCCAACGCTGACCCTCTTAGCTGGGTCACTCTCTCTTCAGACAGATAATTGAAAAACGTACAAAGAATTCGATTAAAAGAATAATGAGGACACAAAACGGTAACAACAACAACACAATTTCCTCCTCAGTTGAAGCCACGCCATAGCTACATTTCATTGTGTCCCACTCTCAATGCTTTAGGTGTGCCAGGCTATTATGTACTTAGGCCTTTGTGCTTCTCAAAGGAAAATCAAATCACATGTTGGGCTGGTCATTTATTCATCATGCTATGCCTCAGTTGTTGCTCTGATGGAATAAAACATGCCCTAAGCCACCTTACAACATGCCCGCTGCCATTTCCTGGGGAAGTGTCACAATGGCTGTGTTGTCAATGTAAGCCACAGCCCGGGTGAATAAGCGCCGCTCTACTTCATGAGACCCTGTCTGAACATCCCCTCATACACACTACAATGACAAGCCTTACAAATACATTTTCAAAATATTACATCTGATAAAGAGTTAAAGTATTATGTACTCAGTTAAGTCATGTTTCAGGTCTGTTTGGTGAACCTTTCATTATTAAATACAAAACATTGTTTGTGTTTTTATTTCTCAATGGAGTTGAAGGCTATGCACTGTATATTTCAAAGGAAACACTCTTTGAGCAAAGCATTCATTAGCATGGTAGGTAGTCGTAGCACTGCAGCAGTTGCATGACACACTGGAAGCAGAGAGAACAATTGATTTTCAAATGGAAAAATGCTGACCGTGCTAGTTCATTTGTGTTTGTAAGGTAGTTAACTTTAAATGTGGAAAAATGTGAAAAGCAACAGTACTGTGAATGTGCAGAGGAAAGTATGAGGAAACAAGTAGGCCTGGCACATAGAAACTCTGAAATGTCCTTTCCTTTTTCACCTGGTTCTTTTATTAGGTCTAGAGAGCAATGTTTTAAAGTTTTCAAGTCAATAGGATTCTTCCTTTTAAAAACAATACTGTGACATCAGTTTCTCATTCTTAGTATCCCATAACAAAAGCACTGTAAGCTCTGTAAGACACAATTTTACAGTCTAGTGTTGAACCTGCTGAACAGCCTGAGGCACCAGTGTTTAGAGCCCTGAACACCCTCTCCACAGAAAGCATGGAAAAAAGCTAGAATTACACAAACACCTTCTCAGCCACAGGCACCTGGATCAGTCAGGAATCTTACCTCTATCTTTTCACATCTCAATAATGTAAGTTTAAGTTAGCTCAGGAGAAAATGCTGCCTTATAATTCACAACGCAGCCAACTATTACCTTCCATTTATAGTGAAATTAATTAAGCGGTATAATTTTGTATATATACTTGCTGAACACTATAAGAGAGCTCTACAGGGGAACCCACCTATAATTGTTGCTCAACCCCTCTTGACTCCATTTCCAAACACTGCTCATAGAAGCCACCTGTATCTGATGCGGGTTTGAATGTGAACACCCCTCCTCCCCTAGTCTCCCGTCCCAAATCCTCAGCAGGCTTTCTCTTACCGTCCTTCTCTGGTGCTGGAGCTTCTTCATCTTTGCCATCCTTGTCCGCCATGCACTGGTAGCCCTTCTTCTTGAGGATGTTGCAGATGAGGATGCCCAGCAGTCCCATCACACAGAAGATGGGCACCAGGGCAAACACGGCATACTCCGTGGACTTCTCCTCGGGGTTCAGCGCGCTGGTGATGTTGGGCTGGGATTTCTTCACAGCACTCCTCAGCACCCGCTCTGTGGGCTTGGAGAATCCTACAAGGCCAATCAATTCCCACAGCACATAAATACACTACATTTATGGTCAAGCTTATAAAAAAACATGTAGCAGAAATTTTGACTTTCTTTTCCCCCACCCAAGAATTAAAAAAAATTCCTTCTGTTAATCTCAGATGTTTGGAAAGGGAAAATGAGAGAAAAGCCTGTTTTTACATGTACGCCCCTTAAAATAACATGTCCTATGATCTAGTCCCATTTAAGAGTGAATATGTAAGATCATAGCTGGGCAATAAGATGCACGATTGAATTAATTTGAATAAATAAAAGCCTCACCTTCACAGCCAGCAGTTCCTTTGGGGGTGGACTTGCAGCTCAAACAGGGGCTGGCAGCCAAAGACCCCTCACTGGAGTAGAACCTATAAACACCAAAAAAACATGGGTCACACTTGCCCCTTGGCCGAGAAGAATCTTCAAAGATCGTCACAAAACCAAAAGCCTCTCTGAAACAATCAGACCGACCCCTAGAAGCTTTCTGCACCAGTTTAACCAGCCTTACAATTTACCAGTTAATCCCCCAGATGTACAATTGTCTTGTAAATATAGCACACCAATTACCACACAGCCCGCAGCGTGCATATTTACCGTTCTGCCTCGCTGATTATTTGTGCAGTACAAGTTAATTGTATTCTCATATTTCCAGCTATAAAATAATGGTTGTGTATCATGAAAAGGGCAACTTTCTCCTCACCGTTACAACAACTGTTAGGTAAACTGAATGTACCTATATATATATATATATATAAAAAAAAATTACATTTAAAAACACATTTACTGCTGTGTAAAGACTATTCCATCACATCACTGATTGTAGGAAGCACGACATTTGTCCTTGCTTGCTCTATGGCAATAAAAACAAAGTGACTTACCCAGACAAGCACTCTCCACAGGCTGCATCCGTCTTGGATGTCCCGGGGCTGAAGAGCGAGCGATTCAGAGCGTCACACTGGCGGTGGGGTCTGCAGGGCTCTGTGTCCAGGCTGTCCGAGAAGGTGCCGGCGGGACAGTCTCTGCAGGTCACTCCCACGCCCTCCCCAGATCCGCAAGCCTATGAAAATAGCATTCCACAATTTGATTTGATTTTTAAAAACAAATAAGCTAAATCAACGTCCTATCCCATAAAAAGAAACGGTTAACCGTAACAGAATCTCAGAATGGAGCGATTTCAAATTTTGTCGCCAATAAACTAAACATCTGATTTAATCCTGATATATATAAACATCTAGAGCCGTATCCCTCTGTGTGGTCAGTGCTTATTCGTTTATTTACTTCTATTGGGTTTAAAGTTGAAGTCCCAAGCAGAACTGCGCAACCCTGACATCTTCAGACACAATTATTAGTTCATTGCAGGGACTGCGGAGTACTTCTGGTCTGAAGGAAAAGAGCCGTGATCTCACCTCGCCGGGCTCCTCTCCCTGGGGGCAGGCCGGACAGGGAACACACAACCCTTGGCTGTTCAGGAGCTCTCCTTTCCCACACTGCAGTGTCAGCGCTCCCCGCCAACTCAGCATCTGCAGAGGAAGCAGGGATTAACGCTGGTAATTCTCCATCCCCTACACTAGAGCCTCAGTCGAAATACAGAGGAAATGAGACAGGTTGAGTCCTGTTGAGTGCTTTGACGTTATTTATGCATTTATTTTCACAAGGGCCAAAAACTCTTTTGGTGCATGTTCTGTACTTTTGTACATTTACCACTTGCACCTCCAAAATAACACATTGTAAACTTGCATTAGTTCCCAACTTTCAAAATATGATAACTCATTAAGTTTGTCAGTGCACCACATTTTAAGATAAAAATGTTTACATTCCTAATTAAACTGCTAATGATTTATGTTAATCATCCAGCAAATGATTATAATTAAATTAGATTGGCTTCAATTGGTCTTTTGTCAGGGATTTGACAGTTTGCTATTAAATTGTCATTTATTAATACAATGCAAAGCTTTTCACACTCAGAATAGCATGACCTTGAGAGTCGTGAATTCTGTTTTTTGGGTACAGAGAGCTGAAGAAACCTCTCTGCGACACTTTGTTTCTCCTGCTTCAAGGGCAGGAGAGTGCAGGGTTGATTTATTAACCTGGACGTCCAGGGCCGGGAGAAGAGACTGAGACAGCACTGTCAGCAGCCTCCCTGCGGTTCCCAGAGCTGCCCTCAGGTCTGACCCGCACCTGCAGGCTCCTCTGGGACTCTCAGAGATGGACAGGGGCAGGGTGGTTATATAATTTTATTTCTAACAACCAAAAATACAATTTTCTTATTTTCTGTCAAGGTCTGTCCCACTGAAGGGTTATGTTTTCACAAGGGAACGGTCTAAAATCAGGTCGCTTCATGCACTAAGTATTGACCACCAATTGGAGTCTGAGGCTCCACATTTCCTGGGTGTCTGGAGCAGCACAAAGGGTCAAGTTAGGGTTACTTGTCTCCCAGCCTGAGAACAGAGCGCTTGTGAAAAGTCAAAGTCTTCCATGATGGCCCATGAAGAGTTGAAAGTTAGAAGACTCATATCTTGGGAGCCAAACCTATTTTTCCCCTCTAAAGTGATTTCTCATCAGATTCAATAATGTTTGTGTGTAAATATATCTAATTGAAAGATTATCAAAAGCTAGAAGTATTATACAACAGTGTGTGTCAGTTTTGTCCATTGCAGGCACATTTAAAAAACAGATTACTGAAAATTTTATGAAGAGATCTCCCTTGACAAAAACACAACTGATTTAATTAAATCAGAGCTTAAAAGGGGAATTGATTTCATGGCAATAAAAAGTTAAGAGTCATCAGATTGTGTCACTGGAGGCCTTATGCAGGAATGCGTTGTCACGTTCTCCCCACCGTGGGCAGCAGAGAAAACCACTGAGCTGCTGGCCGGCAAACAAGCCATGCTCCACAGATACGTGCCAATTGAGAGTGATAAACAAAAAGAAAATGAAAGAATAGATGAAAAGTATGACTAAACATTAAAAAATAGCCTTGAAATGTTTGTGGTTTGGATTGTTGAATTGTTTTGCGCTATAAACTTTAGAAGATATTCATGGAGGTGAAGCATGGAGATATAAAACCCTAAACAGACACCCTACTGATTGTTTTTATGCTGGTTTGTCTGTTTTTTGGGTTGTTTCCATGTCTTATGAAAAAAACACAAGAGGGAGATTGAGAAAACCTTCAAAACTTGCTTCACCTTGTGATTCACAGATATGCAGCAGACTGCTATCCCCTGCCCCAAGTGAACATTTCTTAACACATTAATCAACTCCAACTACATAGGTCGCCTTCAGTTCCAATTCATTGCATACCATACCAATCCATTCTGCACCATACCCCCCCACAATGCATGCAGAGTACTCACTGTAAGGAGAAGGAGAGGGGAACAGCAGAGGTGGCTCCTCGTCATCTTCAAGATGATCTTCTATGACCATATGATCTGGAAAACAAAGCAAGCGAGGATTCGTTAGCTTTCAGACAGAACTAATGACACACAGGAGCTCAGCAGCTCAGCAGGAGACGGAACATGAGAAGAGAATTTAAAACACGGTGACAAATAACAGAGAGCATCATCATTAGATCCCCCTCTACACAAAGTCGAGTACATAAATGATCAAAAATATAGGTTTAAAATGTATTTCATATAAAACTATACATTTGTGCATAAGCATCATTAAAACTGTGAATAAACTCACATCTTTGATGGCAGATCAAAAAAGCACCGTTCTCAACCGCCATGAGACGTTCAATAATATTTACAATTGTGTCCCAAGAGTAAAGGCAAACAGGGCTTTCATCACGGACAGGCATTAGCGATTGGTGTCAATGAAGAGAGTAAATATACTGGGATTAGCACGCGTTCATGGATTTAGTGGTTTTCTGTTTATTCGGTCATTTATTTTTAGATGTTACCCAGGCAAGGTCATAGAGGGACACTATATTACAGGTCCTTAAAATAGTGTCAGCTCTAAAAAAAGCACAGTGAATCAGAAGTGTGGCGTGTGTGATTAAGGATCTGTCCTATAGTGCAAACGTAGCCAAGGAGAGCCGCTGCTTGTGGTCCTATAGAGCCTTATTACTAATACTCCTGCCAATAACAGTTTCATCTGAATGAAACTGGTATAGCAGTCTTAGATGAAACATCCCTGCAGGCAGCCCAGGAAGGCTGACTTCAGACATATCCTTAAATGCAGGTATAGGTTCTCAAATTATACGTTTCTGAAGTTTTGTCAGGGCAAATAAATACAGCATTTCCTGAGTGTGCCTGCCGGGGTTTTACTTTCAGTGGGATGCTTTCAAACCTGAGCAATCCTTCTGAAAGACAACTTGTCATCCACCGAGTCAAAGTCAAAGAGCATTGGAGGTCAAACCCATGGAAAATATCCTTCAGGCAGTGATCAATGCATTTCCTTCCAAAAACATGTGCAACTTTAAGAATAAACAGTGGTGTGCTAGAAATGTATATTTAATTAGACTGATAATCAACTATAAATAAAAACTAAAATGTACGTATAAATGAAAAGAAAAAAGCTCTCTATATTAATCATAATATACTTAATACACAGTATTAATAATGTATCATATATAATGTATTATAAATGTAGGTTCTTTGCATAGAACCTTTGTTTAAATACTAGTGAAATTGTGTTCACACATACACATGCACACACATTATAAATGCATAAAGACCAAAGTTATTACTTAAATGCACAAAATCTTTTTCTTCTACTGCTTTATATAAAATGGAAAAACTGTCCATTCAATAGGCACCTGTGAATTAAAGGTCACATTGGATGACAACATGATACAATATTGAATACAAAATGTTTGAACTTTTCTCAAGATATATGACTACAACTAAGCTATCAATGAATGAATTAATGAAGTCTTTCCTTTGCTGAGAAATGGTAAAAATGCCTGCATTTTATGAAAAAGAGAAAGCAAGATTTTTATTTTTAATAAAATATGGACTTACCCCAGATCTCTAAGTTATGTCTCTGATGCCTTTGTTGGCAAGAGAAATATCTGCTGCTAGTCAGAGCAGAGTCAATCACAGTTCAGCGTAAGGAACTAAAATGTACCTGCCTGAGACCCAATTATCATCACTTATACTATCACCCTCACCAACATGCTCCACCCCTTCCACCAAGGTACTGCCCATCATCATCATCACAGTTTACCATTTACTTACACTAAAAGACAAATTAAAGTGACCAGAAAGATAATGAGAGTTGGCTTGCAGAACTTGTTGGTAAGGTCCTCTCCACTAATAACAGTCATCAGCGCACAGTGAGGTTCTACTTTGGTTTGCCTCCCTATATACATTCACACACGCAGTTTCGGCACTCAGCCAGGACCTTATAATCACTATTTTCCACAATAATCACTCGCAACAACAACTTAGAAAATCCTTGTTTGGTTATCCATCCTTAGAAAACATCACAGAAACCCTTGCTTTCTACCTGGGCACTCTGAGGTCTAACCAGATAACACTGTTCACCCAACACCAGTCTGGGATCCCTGAGGGTTACAATAATGGCAATCCCTTGCAGTTGAAGATTCAACAACATGTTTTTTATTTTTATTTTCAGCAGCAATAGTAACTTGTCATGTTGACCTCTACCAACAGGCTTGGTCATCAAAATCTAATTGGCAACACCTAGATAAATAACTGCTATTCATGGATCAATCAAAGTGTAGGGTCTTTAAATTTCCCCAAATATCCTCCACACTTTCTAAACAGTGTTAGCAATCAACTCTACTCTACGCTTGAGAGAAAACATATGAACTTCTCTCTCTGCACAGCTGAAGAAGTACAGCACACAAAAACCAATATCTTGCAAACTGGACTTAAAGGTCAACTCTAACTAATAACATATTTTCGTTTTTTTTCAAAACCGTTTTTTTTTTGGGGGCAAAATATAAACCTGTTCTATAGAGTAAATGATGGGGTATTTTAAAATAATATACAGCTTCCGTAATTTTAGGGAATGAGAAAATAAAAGCCCCTCGCTCAAACCACCACTTTAGAAAAACGAAGACCTGTCTTTCTGTGCAGTGTACAAAGCAAAGGCATGCATAGCGTGCTGAGGAAGTTTAAATTTAGCCCACGCAGGGAAAACTCCACTTCGTTAAAATCCTATAAAGCCCAAACACAATTTAATTACAGCTTTTAAGTTTTTTGGTGCTTTTTGAGCCCTATTTTGTGGTTTTTGGGGCACTTACAAAAAAAAAAAAAAAAAGACAATCAACTTAGCTGCAAACATAAAAAAAAAAAAAAAAAAACTATTTTGGGAAGAAAATTACTTTCACACAACAAATTATAAATGGTAGGTTGGGGGACAGCTCACAGAGAACTTTCACTGTCATTCTGCTCTGATCTGGGAGCTGGGATGGGCAGTTTAACTGTTCGCATTTCTAACATTGCTCCCATTTCACAAGATCAACAGGCCCTGGCAGAACAGCGAGGCCACGTGCTTTTACTATAAGCAAAGTCCTATTCATTGCTATACTAAGCCACTGAGGCCTTGCATATTTGTATCGTGAATGTCAGTACAGTTGGGGCACCCAAGGTTTTTCATCCAGGCGCACATTTCAGCCGTTGACCTTTAACTCTCTCCCTGCCATCGCAGGCTTATGTCATCTGGCTGTACATCACCAATCCACAGACACAACCAGAGGGGTCACCACAAAGCCAGGTCTGGAGCGTGGGGACAGGTCATGTCTTACAGTTTGATCTGCTGGGCTCTGTAGGAACGCCTGACACCAGTAAGTAATGTCTGATGGATTACAGTCAGACAACATTCACCACTAAAAACTCAACTATTTATTATGTATTCCTTAGCAGATGCCCTTATCCAGAACTACCAAAAGCAAAGAGAGGCGAGTGGAGAATCCCTGTAATCCATGCGGATCGATCTGACCACCTAAAGAAACACCCTTTAAATCTCAAGAAAATGATGAAAATAGGGTGTCAGTTCAAGAGAGGTATATATTTTACCAAAGCATGGGCATCTTTTACTGAATTTCAATTAGATCACTTACTTCAGAAGATTAATTTACTTTAAGACATGCAGTTGCACATAAATACATACATAAATACAGAGATCAAGCTAGCCGTCAGTATGATTTTCTGACCAAAACTGTTGCACAGGTGTTCTAAAAACTATACATGAACACATGCAATGAGTTCATAAGTTCATGGCATGGGGATATATATGTGAAATCATCAACCAATTTTGCTTAAACATACATTAGATTCATCCTTGAGAGCTCTAGTGTTGTGGAAAAGGGAATCTAGAGAAAAGCATTTGAGAATTTATTTTACTCACTGCAGTCACTGGAGGGAGAACCGAAACAAAGGGTAAATTGAAGACTACATAAAATGGATCCGATATGTATTCGACAGCTGGTGTGCAAAAGCTTACTGCAGGTTGGGTATGTTCACTGCAGTCTCAGTGTAGTCTTTGTTAAAAACAGGAAAAAAAGGCTCATCTATAAATGCCACACACACAGATGACGCCATCTCCATGTTCAGGGCCGTTTCCCCCTGTTTTTCTGAAGATGTGCTATTCATACTCACAGTAAAACACTGACACCCCGAGTAGTGTCACTGCACACGTAGGATGCTACGGTCACACATCTCCATTGAGGCAATCACAGCACTGTTTGTTCAAATGCAATGGCACAGGCAACAGCAGCTCCCCACCAACACAAAACAAGGCCTGTCTGTGGTTACACCTCCGCTACATAGCACAAACGAGTTAGTACATTTGCACTGTCAATAAAGAAACGAGTCACAATCAGGCATTGTTGAGGATCGGTCAGGGCTAATTTCAATATGTATTAGAGGACACTGGTATTTCTATATTTAGAATTCAGAATGTCTATATTAAGTGTTCATGAAGGTCCAGCATTCATTATTGTTTCCATTCGTTTATGCCTTTTTAACTTCCAACTTAAAGTAATCTTAAACACTCCCAATTAATTTCTAATTTCTCTCTTATGATGAGAGAGAGAACGTCGAGATTTCACACTGCACAGAGAGCAATAATACCATTTTGCATTCCAGGTGTACATACCTCTTTTCATTCAGTGTATCCACCAACCTCAACTGGACAACCACCAGGAACACCGTTTTAAAATACTGGCAGTGGGATGCCATCTAAAAGAAAATAACATGGACTCCAGACACTAGCAAAGAAACAAATGAAGCTAAATGTCCAATCCAGTGGAAACAATGTATCAGGTTGCTTATATAATATATATATATGTAAAAAAAACACTATAAAACCTATCCTGAAAAATGTATCCCTGCAAAAACTCTGAGAACATACATCCCGCCTTTCTTTTCACCTGCTCCTCTACAACTCGTATGACTTTTCTCCTCTTGCCTGTTGTTGCTTCTGCTTTTCTCTCCCACTCATATTTAAAGTCCCCCTTTCTAAAATTACAGATCCTGCATGTTTCTTAAAGTTTGCACTCTTGTGCTTAAGGCAACAGCAGGCTATTTGCCATAGAGACAAGAAAGCCGCAGAAAATTAACATCTGAAAAACAATAAAAAGGTTGAGGGTTGTGGCAACTTGTAAATACGTTCTATTATAATTTATGATTCAGTGGAAAGTGTTCCATAAAATGATTAAATAAGTCAAAACAGCCAGGCTCATTCGCAGAGGAGTTCCCTGTCTTTACCAGCCTGTTTTTGGGACAGTAATTGCAAGGTGCTGCTGAACACCCAGTCTTTGTTATGATGCAAGAAAATGACAAAGACCCACCAAGGTTATGATGTGTGTGTTTTTTTTTTTTTTACACCTCTAGTTTATAAGCTGGTTTAAGACTTACTCGGAAAACACGACTGAATGTGGTGTACAATTATGTGACTGCCAGCGAGATCCAATGCTGGTTGACAGACTAACGTCTGAGACCTTGGAGTCTTTGGTGTCAGGTGTGTTTGTGGCAAATAAAGCTTCGGTATTGAGAGGGCGGAGCGTAATGGGAATTCTAGGTAAGTTCCATATAAGATACTGACTAGACGTGTGTAAGGAGATACCAAAGGAAGGATGTGAAGGGGTTTATCTTTCAGCAGGGGGATTGGTGTGGTGTCATGACGGTGTCTAAGACAGTATCTAGTGGAAGACCACTAACATGTCACTGAACGGCTTGTGACATGGCTTATTACTGCAGCTATATATATATGCTTAAATCCAGAGTCCTATTTTAAGGACTAGGCATCTTTCATGAGATGCTCCCCTGAATGAATCTACTTTTACCCAATCATGGCACAGAAAATCACTTCAGTATGATGGTATATTGATAATCTGAGTCAGAACTGTTGAAAAACCTGGAGTTCTCAACAAGAGGAAGTTTTGATCACTTCCACCACAGATTATTTTTTAACAAGATCTCTTTTAACAAAAAATAAGTCTTAAATTAAATTAAAGAATCCTACACGATAATCAGATGGAACATCAATTTTTTTGAGAACAACTGAGCACTCGTGATTCTCCAGGATGAGTTCTGCAAGCATTAATATGACTATTCATTCTGAAAAGAAGGAATTCATTCATTTCTAAGTTAGGATGGGTGGAAGAAAAGCTCAGCTGTTTGTTTGGTGGGTTCTGTAAATTTTTGCTGATGCAGGAAATGAGTGAACATTGGAATAACACACTGAGGTGCAGGACCAATGCTGGAGCCAGACCCTCCATGGGCAGGACCCTTCTACAGGATGACCTTGTTACCCATTGCCTGTAATTTCGCTCTGCAAGAATTTTTTAATTATGAGCTTGTTGCTGTAATGAATGGCCATTGGTTACTATGATCAGTGTGATCTGACCATTTAGAACTAAAAGAAATTCAAAATTCTAATTCTTGGCAGGAGGAGCACTTCCTGTCACATGCCAGCCCTGCATTCGCTCACATTTGTTACAGACCAATCCCAATGAGTATCTCAACCATAATTATGACTCTTGCAAATTTGAAAATTTGCCAATACTATTTCTGGCCCTGAGGTTTACATTAAAACTTAAACTTTTTGCTTAATGTTCAGGACCACATGAATCCAGAACTATATAGTACATAAAAAGAGACTGTGACAAGTCCCCCATCCCAAATACCACAACTGCATATAGCCTGAAGGGATAGGCAACATAGAATTGGAAATATAATAGCTTAGTTTGGCTTGCATCATAATCCCAAAAAAGAATGAAAGACTTTGAGAAATGAGTGGTCTTTTAAACCCTTGGAATTCTCTCAGATACAACCATTTACTCAAGAGACCACCTTAAACATTTAGGATGCAGCACTTTTATATAAGAATAGAATCCATAAATAATATAAGTAGGCTATACATTAAAATGCATCATCTCTGTATAAATACACAGAACTTTGTGTTTTTTCTGAAATCTCAAGCAATGAAAAGAGGGTCTGAAAGGTTTACAGCTTGGGGGAATCACCCAAATATCAATTTCACTGATTCACTATGTTTTTTTTCTTAATCTTCCCAAAAAGTTAAAAAGAAATCTCCCATGTGCTCTTTAGTAGTGTAATGTGATGTGATGCTGCAGTCTCCAGTCAGCAGAGAGAAGGGAGGGTTTTGGTCTATACCCTGGGGGGATGCGCTGCCAGAGGGGAACAGATTGTAATTAAGTCATCAATCTGCCTGTCAGCATCAGCCCTTTGGAAACACCACCCTTCCCATTTCTGTGGCACTATGGTTTTGACAAGGGACCACTTCCAATGAAAGACGAGATTCCCTGCCAAGCATATTCCACTTGTGGTACAATTAAAATCCTTAAAACTCTGGGGCCAAGCAACTAAGTAATTAAATAAAAAGTATGATTCACCTCACATGACCTACTGTATCTCTGCCTGAAAAAGGATATTGTGATGTGCACAGATGAACCTCTCGTTTTCTGTATTTCAGAAGAATTCCACTCAGAACAAACTATTTAAGCTGAACAATAAACATGAAATAACAATAAGTAAGTTTAAAACATAATAAAATAAAACACTACATTATTTACGTCACATATTTCTATATCATACAAATTTGACCTTCCAAACACGGACATGTATGTTGTGTAAACTGAACAATAATCAGATTTGACGGTTTAATTTATAGGTTCATTTTCCCCAAAAGTTACTTTCATAATATTCAATACATTATACGTTAGCGAGTCTTGCAATAATGCAATTGATTTCATTTAAACTAGGTATTCCATAAACATATCTGTCTTTTTATTCTCTTTTAAAAGCACTTCATGATTTCATTTTACTTCTATCAGGTAGGCAAAACACCTTTAAACACCAAACTACCCAGCTGGTTTCAGACCACATAGTGAATTCAAACCAACTCATCTTGTTAAGTATAGGGGAGAGACGGAAAAGTCTTAATGTGATACTATTAAAAAAAGAAAAACATTCACTTCATACAAAAATGTACAAAATGCAAGCCTTTCTTTTCTGCAACATGAAATATTTTTTGCCAACTTGGACGGCTACCAAATCTCAGTCCTGTACATAATTGTTACTTTGTTTAATCTTTCTATTTCTGCATTTTGAACAAAACAACCACTGCATAATAACATATTATATGAGCCTAAAATCGATATACGTTGTCTCTTGTTGTGGGAAGTTAACATTTAAAAAAGCAAGGTATCATTTTTAAATATGTGTACTTCAGAGAAAGGGCTGGATGTTATCGCATGAATCACAACATGCATTACAGAAAGGCAAAAGCACACGCCACCGGTATTTACTGTACATGTTCACAACAAAATAGTTAACAATAGATATTTACAACACAAACGTGTTATTCTTTGTGAGCAGTATTTAGGAAACCACTTTTTTCCGCAGACCTCAATGACAGAGAAGTGTCTGTTTTTCTGTGAAATTATTACACAGCAGACTGAACAAGCCTAAAGGATGTCCGCAAGGAAACATTACCACTTCCCATAGTGTACATGTTGTGTTGGCCTAACTGTCCTGCTTCACTGTTTCACAAGGACCTTCAGGGGAAAGACAGAGGAGTCAATAAGGTAATATGGTGGGGAGGCACCTCAAAAGTCTTTCCTTATGCCAAAGCACAGTGCAAAATGGGTTTAGGCTGTTGCACGAGGTGGGAAATATTCATATCACTATGGTGATGTACTGAGATTCAATTCAATGACTAATGATTCACAGGAATGCTGTCCTGTTGGCCATTCCCAATCCAAGTATGCCTTTTGATAGGTACTGACACACCCTGACATCAGGTTGAAGCAAAGTTCATGGGTATCACCAATGAAAGAATGACACCAGAGCAGTATGGATAAACTGAGCAATGTGGAACTGATTTTCCTGGCGAAGAAAAAGTCATGACCCAGCAAAAAGTTGCAGGATGCAGGAGACATCATTATACAGATCTGAGGAAAAGAATAAGCTTGAACCCATGTAAACAGATTACTCCCAGGTAAAGTCTGCATTGATGATATTTAAACAGTGACAATACAATGTTTCAATTTAAGAAAACATGTTTGATTTAATTTTAAGTCTGCTATTCTTCAAACGCATGGGAAGAATTCCAAATGTCACATTAGACAATACTGATTAAATCTAATTCCACACAAAATGCTAATGAAACATAAAATATGTCCTGGCACAGAGCCTGCACTGCGGAGTTAAAATTAGAAGCCTTGAGGCTTGAAGCTTAGGTTTAGTCTGGCACCCACATGAATATAAATCACCTCCACCTTTGCATGGGGGGTTGTGTGTCACTGCATTATCCACTCCTGCTGCTGTCCGTTTCTGTCTGACAACTCTCTGAACTGTATTACACCACAGCACACTGTTTATATGTATTCTCTAAACAAATAATGCCTACAAAGTGTAGCAAAAACTAAACGTGCAGTTATTTAAACAATGCACAGATCTGTGGAAAGCCTATTTCTATCTGTACAGTACAAACCTAAAAAAACAGATAAAACTAACTGGTACATAGTGACAAATGAAGCGATAACTTGTTGGAAGCCAATTGCATGCAAGTTTTTTTTTGTTTTTTTTTTTGTAACAGTTAACGATACCGAATGGGTTAATTAACATAACTGTGCATTCACACTCAATTGTCCCTAAGTGAGCGGTGATCAACATCCTGTAAACGGATGACAGACAATATCCTAACCGTTTGAGGTCTCAAAAAATAAAAAATAAAACGTTTTAAAGGACATCCAGAGCAATCCCACAAGAGGACGCAAAAAGACGGACACAAGTTACCCTTCAGGCTGGAGATAGCAGAATAGCTATCCATACACACAGCGCTGGTGACAGTTGCTAATCCTGTGCGGTGGGCACTGCAATAGTTTTCCTCATGTCAGATACTTGCAATGCACGATCATTTATCCCCAAAACATACTGCAGCCTTTGCAACGAGACAAACTGGAGCATATTCAGTAAACCGGGAAAGGGTTAGACATTTGACACCCTATATATAAGACACGGGGATCCGATCTTTGGAAAAACGGGTTGTGAAAGTACTGAATAAGCCTGAGCTGGACTGATTTGACTCGGCAGCACCGCATTTCTATTTATGTCTCCATTTTTCCATCGGTCATTGTCACAGCAGCGCACTGGCGTGGAGTAACACTGACAGCTGACGTCCTGGCGCAGCACAGACGCGCTTGCTTTGGAAAATAACCGGTTTTACACTCGGGTTAATGGTAATAATGTAACAACGCACGCAATACTGTACCAGTTTCTGAAACCTAACATGTCATGAGGTTTCTGTTTTTGTCTTTAATAATTATATATATTGCTACTACATAATAAATGATAATAATACTCGCTTTTAATCAAAATGTCACACGTAAAAGAAACATTGAAATCAATTCCAAAATGCCTAACCGTGAGTGCCTAAAGAAACCACGTCAGCTACATTGCCTCAATGCTCCGGCCGCGTTCCAGTAGCGCAGATGTCCGCAGTTCTGCGCGGCTCCACCAATGGGATTAGTAGGATTCCGCAGATCTGCGGGAATCTGCGCTACACTAACGCGACCAGATCCTGTAGCTGCAGTGCTGGTTTGGTTGCAAACGCAGCCGCACAGAGAGCCGGTGATGCGGAGACACTTTCCTGCCGGCTGCGAAAGTGCAATTTGTTTCCAGCACGGTGTGATTAGATGTGGGTAACCTATGCTGAGTAAGTGATAACAGAAAAACCTCCCTGTGTCTCCTTGAATACACACGTAAAACACCACCATTGAAATGATAACCGCCGACCACCGCAGGGCAGCGGCACAGGATGTGGTCGCTGTCTGTCTGTCTGTTATTATTATTATAAGTTATCTTGCTGTTTTCTAACACATATGTAGATATACAATGACCATGAGTGGTTTAGGTTATACAAATAACCACAATGAAGGTTTCTTTACAATGTTCTCAGCTTAAGTTCAAGAACAAGGAGGACATCCCAAGACGTCACAATAACTACATCAAACTAAATCGTTTATCTCCATTAACTCATTAATAAAGTTTTCTTTGAACTGCGGCCGTCTCTGTAGCCCATTTCATCACGGCATGCTTCAATTGTCGCTCTCTAAATCTAGAGGCGTGTAAAGAAATAGTAGGTGTCTGTTTCAAATTAGTATTAACAACACAAAAAAGCGCTTACCTGTTTAGAAGAAATACTTTTTAAAAATAACTAATGGTCTATAACCATGTTTTGTAGATATAAATATGAGTTCTGTGGTAATAAAACACCGGTAGGAAGGACCCCGGCGAGCAGCTCTCTTTGTCGTCCACAATTCAAACAGTGCAGCCCCGGTCCGCTCCGCGCTGCGACGTCACCACCTGCAACCCGAGCAGCTGTCCCCCTGCCTCGTACAGTATAGGTCGCCTTCTTGTTGCGCAGATTTCCGCAGATCTGCAGAAACCCGCGATCCCATTGGTGGAGCCGCGCAGAACTGCGGAAGTCTGCGCTCCACGAACGAGACCTCTGCGTTACTCACTCACGCCGTCATCCGGCGCAGGATGCGTCTGTCGGGACGTCCGTCTGTCGGGACACGTGTGAGAGCAACGCAAACTCAGACATGTGCTCGGTTCCGTACAGTACATGAGTCAATCAAGAAGAAACACATACTTTTACATTCATAACATTTTACCAAGTCTGATGCAAGTACTGTCAGAAAAAGATTTGAAGGTGACCTAGACAAAAACAATGCTTACGGAATTCATATAGATAGGCTAGAAAAAGGGCAAGATAGTAATGTATTTGATTTTAACATTGATAGTAATACTGTAGAATGTATGGATTTACACGTTTTTAAAAACCTTTAAATATTCATCACTGTGTGTACAGCCTATATATATAGTTCATCTTTATTTTTCCTTATATTGTGTAATCAGCAGTGGATAAAAATATCAGTTTGTTGATAAGTCTAATTACTGTTGTTAGTAAATTATTCTGCACAAATCAAATCTATTCTACAAGTTTAATAATCTAGTGAGGTCTTGTATACAGGATATTAATATGACATTGCAGTTATTACCACTGTCACATTCCGGAAATATTCAGATTTCAAAGGATTAAACTGGAAGGATTATGGTTCCTTTAAAAATAAGGAAGTTGAAGTTTAATCTTTCTCTGAACCATGACTTAAATTATCTGATGTACGATGCTGAAACAAGTGTCCTTGTCCCCAATTTCCTCTTGTATTTTGTTTCTGTACTGAACAATTGAAGATTGAACTGCAGCTACCGCTGGGATGCTCTTTATTGGTTCTTTCTTCTCTAAAGTGATTTGAAAGCTTCCAATAGATCTGATAGCAATATTCACACAAACCTTTGCCTACCACATTGATGTGATAAAACATAAAGCAATTCTCCACACATTAACACACAGTGGAGCAAAACTATATATAGATTCTCACACCTGACATCTGGAATACTAATCATCACCCCTCTACTAGTCATGTGCCTGGGTGAGAGGAGCAGGCATGGCACAGAGCTGAGGGTATTCAGTATTTCATTTTAGATTTCACTAGTGGCAGGATGACTGGTGTCGCCTCCAGGGTTGTGTCCTGCCTTGCACCCTGTGCCTGCTGGGTAATGGCTCCTGCTCACTGTGACCCTGCACTGGATGAAGCAATTATTGAAAATTGATGGATGGAGGGAGGGAAAGTGCCAAAAATCAACAGGAACCTATTGATTTATGTCAATCAGACTTGTTGTATGTTTTGTGTGTGTGTGTTTATTTAAATACTACCAATTGTCCACTGAAATGTAACAAACTTCCCCAGAATGAATGAATAAGAGCTTTATCTATAGCTGACCTGCATAACTGTACACCCCCTTGATATACAGAAAGAAAGAATGAGAAAAATCCCACACTGTGAAAATGAAATGCATGCTTTGCATTCTCTGCAGTGGGGCAGCACACAGTAAAGACATGACCTTTATAGAAAAATAAAATAAAATGAAAACACTCTCCCTCTCTCTCTCACACACACAGGAGGATAATCTACTCAGGGGTGTGAACAACAGGACAGACCTCAAACGTAGCTCACCATTAAGGTATAATAATATTAATAATAATAATAATAATAATATTATTATTATTAATAATAATAATAATAATAATAATAATAAGTAATTTGTCGTGATGCATGACTATGAATTATTGTGTATATTTGATACAAAGGAATGAAAACACAGTCTGGCACCAGTGAACTTTTTAATTACAAAGAACCCACAGTGACAAAAAACATAGCAGGAATATGTGATACTGATAACCATGACATTTGTAATATGAATTGTAATATTTCAGGATAAAAGTTTTTTTTTTTGTTTTTTTTTCCTTTCATCTTTAAAATACTGTAATAGTTATAATTTAAATGTGGTGGCACAATAGGTGTACCTAAGAAAACTTAAACAAGTATATAAAAATATGCCATTAGATTCATATCAACAATTGAAGACTGGGAACGGTATGTACAGAAAAGGCAGTATATATACCAATATTTACAATACACACAGATGACTTCTTTCACACATTGGCAGAAAGACTACTTACAAGGACAAGAGTTACAGTGTACAATTTCTGCAACAGAGGTGTCATTTTATACTTAATCTGCATGATATCATTTTTTTAAAAGAAATATGTTTATATATTTTTATATTGTGAGCAGTACAGGTCAGTATAGGAAATTTAAACCAAAAAAACAAAATTCCTCTGAAGCCTTTATATTCTCCACTTCATACCCATCCATGATCTAAATGTATAAGAGTACAAAGGAGTCCTATAAAAAGCACTTTTCAGACTGTGTTGCCATCAATATACTAAAGCAGGGCCTAAAATAATGTGTTCTTGTTTCCTGACAGCGCTTTGGCATTTCTATGAAATACTCTTAACCTATTAACACTTCAAACTAGACCACCAATCCAGTGGAATAGAATTAAAGGCACATCCAAATATTCTACGTTTCCTGGAAATGTTTAAAGTTTAATGTCATTGCAATTGCATTTTACTATGTTCATAGTATTTCTGTGTGCAAAAAATGACCTACAAGAACGCTTGTCCGCTACAGATTCGTTTTTAAATAGAGGAACAATCATTTTATGCACATAGGATGAGTGAGAAAATAAATGTAGAATCTAATCTAAATCCCAAAATACAAAATATCCGTATATGCATATAGGGACAGTGTTTGCTTATGCAATACACACTAGTGGTAAAAGGTTAAGCATGTGTGGTCCATTTGATTGCTCACACTGTCTGGATGGGTTAACTCAAAGCAAGTGGGCTGTAAAACAGAATCAACTTTAAAGGAGGAAGTGCACCTGTTTTCTCACAACAAGGTAAAGAATCTGTTTAAAAACACTCACCTCCTGCTACAATAACATGCCTCATGTCATTGTTAACCGTTTAAACTTTAGTAAACACCACAGCATTTTCCCTCTTACACGATAATAATAATAAAGATATCCGAACACTCAGAACAAGATGTTTTTATCTCCCTTCATGCATCACGAGGATATACACATACTGCAAACTGTACAACATCGCAGAAGGAAAGGGTGTTGACTGGGAATGAAACCCGATTTCACATGCTTAATAAACAAATGATCTCATTCTGATATCGTAAGATCTCGTTACGGCCAGGCAACATACAGACGAGTTCAACCAACATTTACAACGGTCATGGCCATAGTTGAAATGAGTTTTGAGAGACTTTGTTTCGTCCTTTGCCTTGACATTGAGCACTAGATTGGTTTGGTCACAGAAATGTGCAGAATTAACTGGCTATTGGGCACAGTGCTCATCTCAGCAGCACTGAAACAGACATTTTGAATAAGACAACTTGCGAGGAAGGCCCTAGACCTCTGTGGTCAAATGCTGTGACAGGAAGGCCGTGTCACAGATGTTTACACTACAGTGGTTCTGTACCATATCGTTTTCAAAGGAAATTCAAGAAGTAATACATTGCCAGCTCTAGTATGCTGTCCTAAAACCGAGTGGGGCATGATGAAACGCTGACTGAAAATACGTTAGACCAGATTAATGACTTCTGACAAAAAATTACTGTCAGCAATACAGCGCTGAATGCAAATTCGTAAAAGCCAATTTCCCCACACCTGCACCTGAAAGTAAGTTAAACAATATATTTTTCAGCTCCACTTGGGTTTATTCACACAGACACCACTTCCAGCTAACTGATGTAGGCGTGTCGACTGCTGTCAGGAAAATCGCTACATCACTCACAATGATGTGTAATAAAACATAAAAATAAAATAAAAACACTAACACCTAAATTGCATTTGAACAGTGCAGCTGCGGCTAATATGCAAGATAAGATATCTACAGCCAAGCTCTGAAATGTCAAAACCAGCCATCTGTCCTCGGTCTCACTTTCTATACCCTATGGTAAAGAGAAACATAAATTAAGTGCTGTAAAACGAGAACTACATTAAAATAAAACATAAATACTGTACAAAGATGACTGGTATGGTACCACAGACGGAAAGGAATAAGATGTCTCTAGTACTGTGGTGTTTAAAAACAATAATAATAACAATAAAAAAACAAAAAAATAGAAAAATAAAAATAAAGTGATTACGTGTCAGTAACTAAACTGTGGTTCTTAAGACTGAAGAGAGGTACAAGCTAACTGTATCCCAACGGACAGACTAATTATATAGGAATATGTATATAAATATTAGTCTTATCTGGTACCCTGGCCACATATTGCACATTGGTATTTTTTGTATACTCTCTTCAATTAAAACAAAGGAGATAAAAAAAAAAAAAAAGTCTTCATTAGAGAAATAAATCACAGTCTGAAATTAACAGTAGTTATCACACCATCAATAACTGATGTGTGTTGACCATTTTCCTTTATTAAAATAAAAGTGTAGGTCGAAGTATCAGTTGGTAAAGAATCACTTTTCTCTTCTTTTAATGTTTCCACCAACATCTTCCATTTGCTTTGGCTTTTCACAATGTGTCACTGGCTACACCATTCCCCTCTCTCTTCCCCCACGGGCTTAGCAAGAGCCCGCTTATAGCACAAACAATGACGTCGACTGACAAAGTGTCCTCCCACAGAGGACTAGAAGCTGCAGGCTGAAACACAGGAGAATGCCGAGCACGCGAGAAGGACTCAGCGGTGAGACGTTGGGAGAAGGTCTCCACGGTACCGACTGGTAGAATCGCACTTGTGGAGTTCAGACGATTATCAGTCAATTTATGTTTTTTTTCTTTTTCTCCCCCCAAAACATATTCTACCTCTTAAACTTCCTCTTGCTGCACAGCAGAGCCAGGAACAACACAGGCTGCGCGAGATTTACTTCTTACAACCAAATATAAATAAAAAAAGGAAAATTAACAGCAACAAAAAAAAAAAAAACATTTTAAAGCCACCCCTTTTTCTTTGTCTTAAGAAACACTCATGCACGTACAGACCAGACGTCCGAGCAGCAGACACCGAGTATAAAAAGGAGGGAGGGGTGCGCAGGGAGGAGCTGGCGTGGCTCTGCAGTGCTGGCGGTGGGGGGCCGGCGGCTGCGATCGGCTCACATGGCGATGGGTCACACCCTCCACAGCAGCAAGTGGTTCGTGCTGTCGTCGCGGCCCACCGTCTCGCTGCTGTTGGTGAGCCGGAAGTCCTCATAGCCGTCACCCCCGCTGATCACCAGGAGGTTGGATTTGGTCTGCAGGATGGTGGAGGCACGACGCCGGGCTGAGTCCCGTCTCTGCAGGTTGGATCCCCCATCTCCGCCAGTGGCCGGGGCGCCTGCGAGGAACGAGACATGGTTGTCACACCTGATCTCTGAAATGACGCACCTGTGGGGAAGCTCGGGTACTGGTGATGGTGAGGCGTCAGCTGAAAACACTGCCCACCTGTGATTTACAAACTTCAGGGTTTTAAATAAAGTAGAGCATAAAAATAATTCTGAGAAAGGTTTCAACAGGGCAGGGAAAATAAAGCAACCAATGTGAAGCCCAGTGATGACGGTACCTTGCTCCCCAGGCAAGGGGAAGGCCACATCGAAGCCCTCTGGGAGCTCAATGGAGGTGAGGAAGCGCACGTGGCCGGTGTGTCCGTGAGCCGAGCCCATGGGGACCAGAGGGCTGCGCAGGGAGCTGCTGCTGGAGGACACAGGGGGGATGTAGAGAGTGAGGACCACGCCGGCGCTGGTGCCGATCCACAGCAGGTCCTTACAGGCCAGCAGGGCTGTGATGCGCAGGCAGGCGGCCTTGTGCTGCCGGATGATGGCGTCTGAGCCTGCAGGAAGTAGGAAGTCACATCAGCTCCATTCATGCATATTTTCAATTGTAAAAAAGTAAAAACTTGCAGGCGACACACTGTGCTAATAAGGAAGGGTAATGGTGAAATGTTGGGAGGAAATACACGCCTACAAAATGGTTTCAAAAGTCGAAACACAGCCGAGCACATTTACAGCATTTTTAATCTTTCACTGTGATCTTCATTGCATCAAACTATATTTTTCACTTCATTTTAACTTTTTCTATAAGGAAAAACTGATCTCTGAAATGTTTTCAAACTATATATTTGTTTACAGTTCATATTACTTAATCTATATATAACATAAGTGGTCATGCTCCTATTTGCTAAAATACCCAAATCCTTTTTTACAACAATTTGTAAGGATGTCTAATTAAAAGCATTTTCTGATATGTGAATTTATCGTTTTCCTCAGCATTAAATACACACCAAAGTTGATTTTGATGAGCCCACATTTAGCAGTGTTTAGTACCAGTGTTGTTGTTAATGCACTATTTTTTAAGTAAGCTTATAAAATGTTGTAATTAAGGAATGGAGATACAATTTAACTATTGTAGAACTAAATTTATTTACTGAATACACTTTGTTTTCTCTAACAAAAATGATTTGCTGACTATTAATACCGGAAATGCTCGAGGCCAAAGCAAGTTCGATATAACACGGTGAGATTTCTTGGCTCTCAAGGATTGCGGTATATTGGGGTAGAGGTGTAATGAGCAAATGTAATAAAAAAAAAAAAAAAAAACATTTGAAATAGGCAAGAATTCAGTGGCTGTTTGGGTCGAGAAATTATAATACGTTCTTTCAAGGTTTACATATTTAAGTCTACAGGTATCTTAACAGAGGCATAGTCCTATATCTTCAACTCTGTATTTCATTCTCACCTGCAAGCATCTTGTGCACCGCCGGGGCCACGTCCACCTCCGTGAGGCTCTCATACGTGGCAGCGTGGTACAGCCGAACCTGAGCGCTGCCCTGCAGGGCGATCCACACGCCCTGGCCATAGCTCACCATGCTGGTCACACAGCGGCTGCTGTCCTGCCCCACCTGGAACGTGTGCTACAAACAAACCAAAAAATAAAAAATAAACATCAGGCCCGACAGGAAGTGCATGAGGTATTCAGGTGACATTCATCCATTAAAATTAATGAGGAATGTGAGCCCATTACTGGAATGGGACACCAGTACATCTCCTGTAGGGCCCCCTGATAATACCAGGTTCGTGTTGCTAACATGGAGATGGTGCCCATATACACTATCACTCAAAGTGCCACGAGTGTCTCGGCTCTCTGTTCAGAGTGGCAGTGTGGCGTTAGTGGCGTAAGCGGGCCCGCGCTGTACCTCCTGTGCCAGAGTGTTGGTGTTGATGATGAGGATGCGGTTCTGACAGCCACACCACAGCTTCCCGGCCACTGGAACCATCTTGGTCACCGGGCTGCCTGGCGTGCCAAGGCTCAGGGTCTGCGAGTTCTGAGGGTCCCAGAAACTGCCTGCAGGAAACGCCACAACACAAACAACTCAGCCCTGAGCTTCCTACAAAGGGAAGTCAAACTCGACGAATTGTGCTGCACCTTTTGATTGTTTTGTTTTTACTTTGCTATATTGTCAGGTGGTCCAGTGTTTAAGGACAACGTTTTCTTGTTTCAAGCTTTCAGCTCTGTTGCTCGACCACCATTTTTTCCTGATTCAGTATCAGAACCTTCACATTCAATATCCTTCAGTTCTGATATGACACAGGTGCAGCTGTTTGTGTCTCTGCTGCTGCCATTGCTGATACATAGACCATCAACGGTTTCTTTATGTCCCTTTGGATAAAAGAGTCTGCTAATTACTCTTCATCTTATTACTTCATCGCAACAGCAGCAGCAGTTTCAGGAATAAACACCTAGTGACTGAAAATCATTACAAGAATGATTAGAGGAAGATATTAAGTATCACTATAAGTACACCTATCCAGAAAAAAAAAAAAGATCTAATTGAAATACAAACTGAAGACTTATTTCCTACGAGGTAGTGAAGCAGCCTCACTCAGACACCGTTTCAGTCCAAACAGCCTCACACTGATACTGCAAAAGATTTGTCTGTTCAGCTTACCTGCATCCCTTTGATAGACAATGATTTCACCATTGGCAAGTGACACGAAAACTTTGTTGTCCAGGTATCTGAAACCAAACAAGAGAATCTTTATTAAGCAAGGCATCATACCCAAGTGTATTTCCATTGCTAGTTGACTGACTGCATTGTGGCGCCTATAACCAGAACTATCTATGTTCTGTTGTCATGTTGTGGTACAAAACATTACATCAAGGACATTTCCAGAAAACACTGTATAAACAGACGGCTTACAAGATGCACAGGATCGAGGCGGAGTGCTGCATCTTCATGCTGTTCTTCCGGTTCCGAATGTTGTCAGATGACTGGTACACATGTATGCTGCCAAAAAAACACAATCACATATCAGTCAAAGCCTTGCTAGACTCTCACACGATCATCTGGAATGCTATCACAATTGTAAGAACAATCCAGATCAGTTTTGTGTCAAGTCACCTTTGTTTACTGAGGACCTGAGTCTATTGCAGTTAGAGTGAGTCAGTGAGTTAAGGAGTGAGTGCGTTAGTGAGTCAGTCACTAAGGAGTGAGTGCGTTAGGGATTCATTTATGAGTCAATGATTGTATGAGTGAGTGAATGAGGTCAAGCCATGACAGTACCAGCCGTCCTCGGTGCCCAGCCACACCGAGCTCTGGTAGGCCTCTGGGTCGATGCTGAGCAGGTCCTCCAGGCTGGCTCGAGTGAAGGAGCCGCGGCTGGAGCGTCTCATGGCCCTGCCGTCCATGGGGCTGTCGCTGAGCCGCGGGGGGCCATACGAACTGGCCACGGATGGGTACTCCTGCTCCTCCTCAGAACTCGTTGTCTCCGTGGCCATCTCTTTGGAGCCCACCATTTCATCATCTGCGGAGGGGATAGGCGTGAGATCGGGAGAAGCAGGGGAAGGGAAGAGGAGGGTTTAGGGTAAGGTTTTGAGAGATGAGTAGAAAGAGGAGAGGGAAGGAAGAGGGGGATAGAGATGAAACAGATGAAGAGATCAGGGGAAGAGTTAGTAAATCACTTCAGGAATCGACTTCCTCCTTTTATTTTTATATTGGCAACTGTTTGCTCTGACACTCACTGCCAAAGCTGGAGGAGATGGTGGAGTGGCTGGCCTGGCTCTGCAGGGTGGAGGAGGGGCTGGGGGAGGACTCATCGTCCGTGTCGTCGCTGTCGAAGGGGACCAGCTCCCGGCCGGGGGCTCCAGGGGGCTCCGTCAGCTCCAGGGAGGAGCCCGAGATGGAGATGTGGAGGTGCTGCTCCGTGGGGCCCTGGGGCTGCTCTGACGAGGGTGGGCTCAGCAGAGACTCCCCGCGATCTCTGTGGGCGAAACACCAAACAAGGTGTACTGCACCCAGCTGACAGGAAGTATCTTACCAGAAGCAATAGTCCCATATCCTAATTCACGCCCCCATCAGGTCCCTGTAACACAGCTAATTAATCCCATTATATTATGATCGCTAAATAAAAATGCCGAACCGGTGCCGAGTCGTACCTCCCCTTGAGTCCAGGCACAGCCGAGATGCAGATGATTCTGGCAGAGCAGACGGCGATGCAGGCCTCCACCGTGGGCTCGTCCTTGATGTTCAGGAGACACACCTGGCCGACGTAGCCGTCGCTGTTACACACCCACACCTCGTACGTGTTCTCTGGACAGCTGTGGCTGGGTGATGCGCACGAGAACTGGAGGAGCAAAATCAGTCAGAATGAGCTCCGGCCTCTCTTCCATTATTCATTATTTGGTGTGTAGCCATTCTCCATTCTCACCATTCATCACCATTCTCAGATTAAATCTAATTTACAAATAAACAGTTTTCAAAAAGCTGCCTGCCTACAAATGTATAATGTAAACCTGCAGATAGATTCTATCATTTTTGGACCAGCTGCAGTGAATGGACACCATCTTGGGAATTGTCAACCCAAACAGAACTATCCCTGCTAAGAAAAGAAGATTTTTCTTCTACATGACCTCACCTGCATCCCACTCCTAGTCTTCATGATGGGAATGGCCTTGAGGAACTCCGGGTCCCAGTGATCTTTATTCATTGCTTGAAACGAGAAACAGACAAATAAATGAGGAGAAAAAAACACAGCAGGGATCACAAATCACTTGACAGCTGCATTTTTGGTTAGAGAAACTTTTCTCTTGTTTTAGCACTTTAGTGAACAGGTTCCCTGCATTACGGAGTCTGTAGTACCAACCAGGGGCTATTGAACTGGACTGTACTGAGAAAAATAAATAAAGAATCTTAACCCATATGGACTTCTAAGCATTCTGAAGAGGATACGAGATTATTAAATTCATGATGTATTTAGCGAATACTGCTAAAGTTTTGTCTATCGTTCTGTAAAAATCCCAACACACCGAGTTTCTTCTTGGCATCCTCGAAGGCCTGCTCGAAGTTGCCGCGAGCATCCGGGGCGGTGAACTCAAAGATGAAGCTGTTCTCAGCCGAGGCAGTGGTCAGCTCCAGTTTGGTCGGCAGGAAGGTCATACTGAACGACAGGGACTGCTTCTCGGCCAGCTCGCGATGGACGGCAGCCATCAGGTCCTTGATGACATCGTCCAGGCTCTGATTCGGGTAAAATTACACCAAGGCGCACACGTCACTCCCCTTCCTGAAGTAAAGAACCCCTTCACCCTAAATATTGATTGTTTCCAGCTGGGACACACTTTCCGACCCTCTACACAAAAGGGAGACATGCCATAGGGGAATTTTCCACCACAGACGAAGACAGTGTAGTCTCCACCCAGGGCTCACCTGATGAGGGAAGCTGAGGGTCTCGGACAGCTTGCTAATCTGGCCCAGCGTGCTCAGGTCCTCATCCAGCCGGCCGATGGTCTTCTGGATGTTCTCGCGGTTGGTAGCCTGAGAGGTGCCTGGCGGGGAGGAGAGGAGGTGGACACGAAGGCTCAGGACAGTTTTCTATGCCAGTCAAATAGTGTTTAAGGTATTAAGAGACCAGGCAGTGAAACTGGATGGTGTTTTACTGTATGAATACAACATGCTCCCGTGAAAACCACCTCTGCTTCACACCTTGAAGCAAAGCACTGGGAATCCTCTCACAGCAGTATTAATATTAATATTCCGATCTGTTTTTGGCAGTCGATGTTGTATCTATAGGTTACAATGTATAACTCCTAGCCCTGAACATATTTTTGCATGATGCGTCTGCTGCAGCCAAGAAACCTTGTCAAACACGCCTTACCTTTTACCATTTCCACATCTTCCAAAGGCAGTTTCCAGAGGAACTTGTATTTACTGGCAGTGTCAATAACGCTGGCTGCTGTATAGCTGTAGAGAGAGAAGAGAGAATGTAGTTACTTTGAATAAACGCTAGAGGGAGCTCCGCTACTCTGAACTGAAGTGCCTCATGAATAACGCATGTGCCCCCCAGCTCTACCACTGCTTACATTTCCTCACACAAGCCAGCTGGATTTGATGGACAGATTGTAGGAAACTGGGGAATGCAAGACACAACCCAGCCTTTCATGGGATGCATTACTGTTATTTATCAACAATTCTGGCAACATCTTTTCTCAAACTCGTTTGTAGCAGGAGTCGATAGGTTGTTACACATTTGAATGGGATTCTAAGATGCTGAATGTCTTTTCTATCTTTTCAGTGACGTTTCCTAGTACTACTGGACTCCAGTACTCTGAAAATATTTGAACATGCATATTACTTCTGCGATTTATATTTTCGTTTGCTCCCAGTGGTAACACCAAGACTAATTTCTTCCTAAACAAGACTGACCCCAGCCATTTACTACAGCTAGATTAATCCAGTGGCTAGAAACACTTCTGTGCTCTTTTATCCCACTCAGAGATTTCGATTTCAAAGCAAGAATACCCATTGGTAAATACGACTAGTTTAATTAGGGTTAAAGTTGAAAAACTCATCAGAGCAAATCCTTAGAGATACTTACTGAGAAACATACTCTCCCTGAATACACAGACACACACAAACACAAATCTCCTCTTCAGGGAGTGAGATAATACTATGAAATTAAAAGATCCAGTCTAATAATCCGGCTGCTCAATTCTGCACAACTACACAGACTTCTTAGGATCCTTAAGCAGAAGGTCTGTGTGACAGTTTACCCTCAGTACATGTGTGACAAACCACCACAGTGGACTGGACTAGACTGGCAGACTGGAGGTGTGTGACTGAGCAACAGCCAGAGGGACTTACAGACTCATGGAGCTGCGACGTAGGGAGCCAGATTTCCGCTTCAGTGTTGTGCAGATCAGTAGGTCACTAAACAGGAACAAGGACCGGTCCTTCTTACCACCTACTGTCTTCTACAGTGGGAGAACAGGAGATGTTACTTTAATATACAGCTCAGGTTCATTCACATTCACATGGTCTATTCTCCTCCACTCTCCTCCTCTAGCTCACATCACTAAAAAGAAACTGCAGGCGATATTTTCTTATTTCCAGTAGAATATTTTGTCTGTTGTTTTGAAATCTTGTGTGAAAAATGTGTGACTGAAGTTAATTTTCCTTCGGTAAATATTACTGTATGAAGTCCTACAGTTCACCTGGGGGATTTCATAAAGCAAACACAGAGCACTCTATGTGTTGACAATCGTTTATTTTCCTTATTATTTTCTTCTTTCATCTCACTTCTCAAATATGGAGTGTTATTTTGTCTTTCCCTTGAGCTACAATACTACGATTGTATCAGTCAAGAGGTCATCAATTTATGAATCACAGGGAAGAGACAGTGACACTCAGAGAATCTCCTTTAATAAAATCAAAGGCAAAAAACACTATTGATCAAATAATCTGTCTGTCACATCCTTTCAATTCCAACTCAAAAAGGTTCTTACCACTTCGACCACCATTTCTTGCCTTAGAAACTTCCTTTGAGGGTTTAAAAGCTGTTGGGGAAAACAAAAATATTTAGATCTATATAGTTAATTTTGCTTGTATAAATGGTACAGTGTAACTCTCTACATGAGAAATCGTAAAATGTTATGTAAACGCCAGTCAAGCTTCTTTCGATACAACTATGGTATAGGGAATACAGCACCAGTCCTACCATTTTTCCAACAGTTAAAATCTTAAATCAATACACTGATATCATTATAAATGGACAGAACTCCCTAATTCAGTGCTACTTGTTTTGATTTGTGAGCAAATCCAACAGCATGGAAAATTCAAGACAAGTAAGTGCCAGATGCCTTACATTCTCCACCCCTTCGATGTGCGCTTCAATCTCCTGCAACACGCGTGTCTCCTTCTCCGCCTCCTCCGCACTGCGCCGGCCCTTGTTGATCCTCTCAGCCAGGCGCTTGATGTTCCTCTGCGCATCCAGGAGGAAGGGGTGGTCCGGGTGGTCCTCGGGGGTGTGCTTCAATAGGTCCTGCAATCCATACACACACATGCATAGGTTTTAAACAGGGGCCTACAAGCACAGCAACACTTCCAGCAAGGAAAGAAGCTTAGACCATATTGAAACTTTGACGTACCTGTTAATTACACGTGCCCTATTGAGTCTTAATTCACTATCAGAAGCTACTTTCTCCAAGTCATCATAAAAACACAATAGGGTACATGTTTGTAATTTGCAATTTGTGGAACAGTCAACGGTTTTTGGCATTGGCCAGAAAACGACCGCTCCTGACCAACAGCAGAGCTCAAGGGGAAGGTAGCATGTGGAAAATCCCTGGGGTGACACTTCACACAACATGACACCAGGAACGGTTCATTCCAGTCCAGATACAGCTTTATCACAGCTCACAAAAGACAGACACTTGAGCCAAACCGAGACTGACTCGCGCACTTCCCTAATTGGCCCATCTCTGTGCGTTCTGAGCACCCAGGGCTGCCATGGCTCTTAAATACAATAAAGTCAAGGTTTTATTTGATCTTTTAGCGCAAAGACTCATACCGATGTCAGTTTGTGGCTTGTAAGATTGTTTCACTTACCCCCAAAACCACTAATTTCCAGATAACTCTATGAAATACTGGGTACCATAAATAGCCTGGGCTCTAACCACAATTTATTATATGTGCTCTGTGGCCAATGTAATCTACGGCGGTTGTGAAATATAAAGAGAACCTACAAGCTAATCAATGACAGACGGCCTACAAGACTAAATAATTACATCCATTCGGTAGTGCAGAAAAAAATATGAATATCCTTGTTACCAGCAAATACTAAACGGTACACACACATATTTCATATTCTCCATGTCACCCATTGTTTCAACAGTCATTCATTGGTTTGCTCTGGTATTTTCTTCTATAGACAAGACCAGCTACAAAGATATTATAATATGATCCGTACGCCGAGATCATGATATGTTGGGCTTTTTATTTTTTCATTTGTTTACAAAAAAAGGAAATGTAATGCAAATATAGGTCACATGTGTTAATAATCATGTTCTGTAACTATATCCCTCAGCAGCCATCCTGCCATAACCCAGCTGCAGTGCATGGAGTGTATTCCCAGTGACATAATCCCAATACAGGAATAGTTTGCAGATGATCAGCCTCCGAGTCGAACAAAAGCTTACAGGCTTTATTATACACATTCCTCAAATAATTGGTTTCATTTTTTTTTTTTTTTTAAGGGCAATGGGGAGTGACACAGCTTCTCTCTGAACCCAAACCATAAGCCAGGGTCATAGATCAGCCAATAAGACAAGGATCCCTCGAGGCAATCAGAGGAGAAGTTTGAAGGTCATTTCCTAGCTGCTGTGAAATGAAGGCCATAAAAACAAGAAAGCGCTGCCACGAGACCTTTCTAAACCTTGTTCGGAGATCCACCCTCAGTTGAACTATTAATTGGGCTTATTTGACCACTTGAATTGTTTTCAGTTCGACCTCAACAGCTGGGAATCTCATGTGATGTACACATTTTTATAAGTTATCTAAGAGTTGCAGATTGTAAGGAGCTTAAAACCAATAAAGTGGTCAAATTGATATTTTAAAAAGATCAATTAAGTATTCGACAAAGTAACCGAAAGCTCAGTGGAGCAAAAACAAATCGGAAAGCTGGGACTGGGATGCCTAGATTTGTGGCCACTATTCAGTCAATTCTCCTGTAGTTTCAATCGTGGTCAATCTTTGGAGGGAACTAAAGGCTCTCTCTGGGAGCATTTTGGTTGTTGCCATTCCATTTCAGAATTTGAACAGTGAAATCATTTTCAGTATAATTTGCACCTTTTAGACAGATCTAGCATTGTTGCACCATCATCAACCAGGCAAGCAGGACACCTTCAGAAAACAAAACCCACCTTTACAAGAAGTTCATAGCGGGGAATCCTCTGGACTGGCTTGATCATCAAATCTGACAGTGCTTGCTTCTCCTTGTTCTCCCGTGTGCATTGCTGCCAATGGGAAACAGCCAAGAAGAATGGGTGTCACAGCCTTCATACCACACTGCAGATAAGAACCCCAGGTAACCCCAGGCTAAACAACGATCTGCCCCTTACAACAGTGCTGTTCAAAGCTGATCTATCTGAGGTTTTCAGCTCTGGTAGGATGTGGTTAGGAGGTTTAATCATATGACATTACTTTAAGGAATGACCCACTAGCAATCTGAAACCTCATCCTTGCCAATGCCAAATGTTAAAGCTACACCCAATCCGTTAACCCAGTAGAACTGCAAACTTGCTGGAAAATCTAACTGAACCTTGTCCCAACACAAAGTCTAACCCTAGTCTGAACCTCGTATTTAGTGATTAGGCAAAATGTAGATAAACTGTCAAAATAACCATTAAGAAACAACCTTCATATAACTGAAAGTAATTCCTACCTTTGCCTGCATGCAAAATTAAACCTAGCATTACCAAAGTAGCCTATATCGAGTCCTAAAATATCAACAGGACAGCCCTGTGTGCAATTTCAAAATACACCCAACAGATGGCACTGTGCCTCATACAATTAACTGGAGTTAAAAGTTAAAAGTTAAAAGTGGAAAGTTAAATTAATGAACATTTATTCCTAAGAACCAATCAGGAAAAAATAGTTAGAAATTTAATTAAAAATAATGATGGGTTAAAAAGTTTAATTTTAAGACAAAAAACACAGGAGTCAAATTGTAGCTCTACACTCTACTTGATTACACACACTAAACAGGGATCAAAAGTAATTCCATCCATAGTTTTCCACTACTCAACATATTTAGTATAACAAAATAAAATAGGAAATGCAAGTTTTCAACAAACGTTTAAGATTTATAAGAAATAACTGCTTCTGAAAAACATCTTAACATTCACAACTCAAAAGTGAAGCTTTGAGAATTCACTTTGAAGTGACAGACTCACCTCTAAGAACTTGAGGAAGGCAGGCTTGGCCTCCTTGGCTATTCTCACAGCATCTTTGGCATTCAGAAAGTTGTCAATGTACGCTGAATAAATATTCGCTAGTATGTCCTTGGAGAACTGTTTAAGAAAAGATACAAGCAGAAAACAATGCCTTATTAGAGTTCAATGTAGAATAAACAGAAGTAGTTCCAGTTGATTTTCAGAAGTTTAGTCATTAGCAGATCCCTGAAACCATTGTACCATCGGGATATAATTTGAAATATGCAAGTCATAACTAATACATGATCGACTATATGTTTAAAAGGACAAAAAGCTGTAGCATTTGTATTTTAAAAACACACTACTAATTATAAAATCAAACAAATACAACGTACAATAAATATTTGTATGTCTAGGATATGATATACAGGAGAAAAGGGCATGTTACTCTACAGAACAAATCTGTGGTTTACGTCTGAAGCTTTTTGGAAAGATGAATGAAATATACATATCCCTGCAGTCTTTTGATGATGCTCACTTATACCATGTAGGGAGAAGAGCTACGGCCTTTCATCGCCAATTGATTTCCAATGCACCTCTACGGCACCTCTCGGTACATGAGCAGACCCATGTTGCATGCAAATGTTACAGCAGCCGACTATCAACAACATTCCCTCCAGCTTACTACAACAGCCTGGCACGTGACTTAAAAGGGAAAGTGTGGCTGAGGCCTTATTAGCAACAATTGAGCACTGGCATGTGTTCAAAGTATCGAGCCCGCCTGGTGAAGGATCATGCCACTCAACACATAATCCCCATCTGATCTCCCCTATCAAGGGGAATCGTCAGTGTTTGTCTCATCCTTAATAATCTTCTTCCACATCTCCTGAAGAATTGTGTTGAATTATCCATCTCTTTTCAGGGAATTCTACATCCGTTCCACAGAGAGAAAAAAAGAGAATACTAAATCCATGAATAAAATATATACAGTGAGGGAAAAAAGTATTTGATCCCCTGCTGATTTTGTACGTTTGCCCACTGACAAAGAAATGATCAGTCTATAATTTTAATGGTAGGTGTATTTTAACAGTGAGAGACAGAATAATAACAAAAAAATCCAGAAGAACGCATTTCAAAAAAGTTATAAATTGATTTGCATGTTAATCAGGGAAATAAGTATTTGACCCCTTCGACTTAGTACTTGGTGGCAAAACCATTGTTGGCAATCACAGAGGTCAGACGTTTCTTGTAGTTGCCCACCAGGTTTGCACACATCTCAGGAGGGATTTTGTCCCACTCCTCTTTGCAGATCCTCTCCAAGTCATTAAGGTTTCGAGGCTGATGTTTGGCAACTCGAACCTGCAGCTCCCTTCACAGATTTTCTATGGGATTAAGGTCTGGAGACTGGCTAGGCCACTCCAGGACCTTAATGTGCTTCTTCTTGAGCCACTCCTTTGTTGCCTTGGCTGTGTGTTTTGGGTCATTGTCATGCTGGAATACCCATCCATGACCCATTTTCAATGCCCTGGCTGAGGGAAGGAGGTTCTCACCCAAGGTTTGACGGTACATGGCCCCGTCCATCGTCCCTTTGATGCGGTGCAGTTGTCCTGTCCCCTTAGCAGAAAAACACCCCCAAAGCATAATGTTTCCACCTCCACGTTTGACGGTGGGGATGGTGTTCTTGGGGTCATTCCTCCTCCTCCAAACACGGCGAGTTGAGTTGATGCCAAAGAGCTCAATTTTGGTCTCATCTGACCACAACACTTTCACCCAGTTCTCCTCTGGATCATTCAGATGTTCATTGGCAAACTTCAGACGGGCCTGTACATGTGCTTTCTTGAGCAGGGGGACCTTGCGGGCGCTGCAGGATTTCAGTCCTTCACGGCGTAGTGTGTTACCAATTGTTTTCTTGGTCCCAGCTGCCTTGAGATCATTAACAAGATCCTCCCGTGTAGTTCTGGGCTGATTCCTCACCGTTCTCATGATCATTGAAACTCCACGAGGTGAGATCTTGCATGGAGCCCCAGACCGAGGGAGACTGACAGTTATTTTGTGTTTCTTCCATTTGCGAATAATTGCACCAACTGTTGTCACCTTCTCACCAAGCTGCTTGGCGATGGTCTTGTAGCCCATTCCAGCCTTGTGTAGGTCTACAATCTTGTCCCTGACATCCTTGGACAGCTCTTTGGTCTTGGCCATGGTGGAGAGTTTGGAATCTGATTGATTGATTGCTTCTGTGGACAGGTGTCTTTTATACAGGTAATGAGTTGAGATTAGGAGCACTGTCTTAAAGGGAGTGCTCCTAATCTCAGATCGTTACCTGTATAAATGACACCTGGGAGCCAGAAATCTTGCTGATTGATAGGGGATCAAATACTTATTTCCCTCATTAACATGCAAATCAATTTATAACTTTTTTGAAATGCGTTTTTCTGGATTTTTTTGTTGTAATTCTGTCTCTCACTGTTAAAATACACCTACCATTAACATTATAGATTGATCATTTCTGTGTCAGTGGGCAAACGTACAAAATCAGCAGGGGATCAAATACTTTTTTCCCTCACTGTAAATGTATTGCTTTTGTCATCTTCTAGGCAAGCTTAGTAATTGAGGTATTTTATTTAAACGTTTGATCACCACAGACTTCAACACTAATGTCAGGCATTTGTTTTTCATTAATATTACCTGTCTGTCACCGTCCTATGACGGACATTTTGTTTGAATTGCACAACCAGCTTAACAACTGTTCAAACTATAAATATTATTATATATTATTTTTTAAAACACACCGGCAGTGATATTATAGCTGATGAATGAACCGCACTTCCCAGCTAAACCTCTCTATCCTCAGAGAGCTTCAATTATCTTGCTCTACTTTAGTATATAAAGCACATATAAAATGGCAAATGGCATCTGTATTTGTTCTCATCAGTGAGCACATCTGTGTGACTCATTGTGACCTGCTTCCCTCTCAGCGGCTCGCTCTGCGCAGTGTGGTGCGGGTGTCAGGGCGCTGCTGTGCGATCTTGACGTGCAGGGCTCTGTGATTTGGAAACAGGTCAGGTAGTGCTTAAGATGTCATCAGCGCCTAAGATGGCGTCATTGAAGAGAGAGCTGCATTTGCTCTTCTCATAGAGCTACAGCTCAGCCGTTTCTCGCACTGTGGACTGGAAGAACAGAAAGATGCGCACAGTGTGCCGGTGTTTGTCCGTATGCTGTTTACATCCCTCCTGAGCCAATGGGGAGTCAAACAGCTTAACAATTGGGAGAGAATCAATAAAACATGCAAATTTACACTTGTAAATAAACAAGGAAACAATCAGAAAAAAATAGTGCTGGAAAATGGGTAAGGCTTTCTGTTTTCAAAGACTGATGCAGCAACCAGTTTGTTGGCTCAGACACATTACAGTGACGTTAAGAGCTGTGTATTACCAGTCTGGTTACAACCTGGCAAGCGCAGACATACTCCACGTAACAACACAGCTTTCTGTACTAAAAGACGCTGGCAAGACTGGTTCTATCTTTTAAAAGAACTGACTACAACGTCTGACATGGCTCTGCCTCTTACAATAGCACAGACATGGACACTCATGTCAAATAAACTCATGATCACAATTTCAGTCTCTTATTAAACATTTATAAATCCTGGACTAGTTTAGTATGTTTGGACTGTGCATAAATACTGTGAATTAAAACACAGCAACAGAGCTAGAAATGCTTTGTAAAGATATTTCATGGCATATCATTATTTACTCCTGGGTTAGATTATAAAGGTTAAAGGGGATAAGAGATCTTTACAATTGTGCTCTTGTGAAACAAAACAAAAAAAGACATTCCTCTAATCTAGCAGGAGGCTCTGCTGCCTCAGTCAAACCGCTGCACAGTTTGTTCCCATAACATACCAGTTCATTTAAAACATACACAAATAGACTTTAATGGGCTGATATGGAGAACTGTTGACAATATCTTCCGGACTGTCTAAATTATTCCGCCAAAATGGGTTTCCTTCACTTTATATTTTTCCTTTCCAAATTCACAGCACAATTACTTTGCTGCATTTTAAACTGGGAGCAACCAATCAGAAGCATTCCTGACCCTGGTAACAAGTGGCATTGTTTGAGCTGTGTTTATTTTGTGAACAAAGAAGCCCTTATAATGAGGACAAGAGAGACTGCAACTGTTGGTACTCAAGTAAATGCATTTTTTATATATACACACACATATATATATACACACACATATATATATACACACACACACACACAGTGGGGAAAAAAAGTATTTGATCCCCTGCTGATTTTGTACGTTTGCCCACTGACAAAGAAATGATCAGTCTATAATTTTAATGGTAGGTGTATTTTAACAGTGAGAGACAGAATAACAACAAAAAAATCCAGAAAAACGCATTTCAAAAAAGTTATAAATTGATTTGCATGTTAATGAGGGAAATAAGTATTTGGAGACTGGCTATGCCACTCCAGGACCTTAATGTGCTTCTTCTTGAGTCACTCCTTTGTTGCCTTGGCTGTGGGTTTTGGGTTATTGTCATGCTGGAATACCCATCCACGACCCATTTTCAATGCCCTGGCTGAGGGAAGGAGGTTCTCACCCAAGGTTTGACGGTACATGGCCCCGTCCATCGTCCCTTTGATGCGGTGCAGTTGTCCTGTCCCCTTAGCAGAAAAACACCCCCAAAGCATAATGTTTCCACCTCCATGTTTGACGGTGGGGATGGTGTTCTTGGGGTCATTCCTCCTCCTCCAAACACGGCGAGTTGAGTTGATGCCAAAGAGCTTGATTTTGGTCTCATCTGACCACAACACTTTCACCCAGTTCTCCTCTGAATCATTCAGATGTTCATTGCCAAACTTCAGACGGGCCTGTACATGTGCTTTCTTGAGCAGGGGGACCTTGCGGGCGCTGCAGGATTTCAGTCCTTCACGGCGTAGTGTGTTACCAATTGTTTTCTTGGTCCCAGCTGCCTTGAGATCATTAACAAGATCCTCCCGTGTAGTTCTGGGCTGATTCCTCACCATTCTCATGATCATTGAAACTCCACGAGGTGAGATCTTGCATGGAGCCCCAGATCGAGGGAGACTGACAGTTATTTTGTGTTTCTTCCATTTGCGAATAATTGCACCAACTGTTGTCACCTTCTCACCAAGCTGCTTGGCGATGGTCTTGTAGCCCATTCCAGCCTTGTGTAGGTCTACAGTCTTGTCCCTGACAACCTTGGACAGCTCTTTGGTCTTGGCCATGGTGGAGAGTTTGGAATCTGATTGATTGATTGCTTCTGTGGACAGGTGTCTTTTATACAGGTAACGAGCTGAGATTAGAAGCACTCCCTTTAAGAGAGTGCTCATAATCTCAGCTTGTTACCTGTATAAAAGACACCTGGGAGCCAGAAATCTTGCTGATTGATAGGGGATCAAATACTTATTTCCCTCATTAACATGCAAATCAATTTATAACTTTTTTGAAATGCGTTTTTCTGGATTTTTTTGCTGTTATTCTGTCTCTCACTGTTAAAATACACCTACCATTAAAATTATAGACTGATCATTTCTTTGTCAGTGGGCAAACGTACAAAATCAGCAGGGGATCAAATACTTTTTTCCCCTCACTGTATATATATATATATATATATATGTAAGTTTATGGATAGTAACACTCCAGTGGAGAAATCTACATAAACCATAATGGTTTTCTTTCTCGTCTACATGGGGCAGTTAAGAGTTCTATTCAAAGTGATTTCCTCTCATCTCAGATACTGTTAATTAATGAGAGCATATTATTGTCATTGTAGAATAAGACACTCATTCAGAATGTTTTAATATGAATGTCACAGCCATGATCTCAATCTAATGTCAATGACGAAATCTCGTCACCGCCTGATAAAATGCAACAAAACTGAAAAGCCAAGTGTGACAATTCTTCAATAATTGTTTTGTTCAGTTTGACAGAAAAATGATTAGTTTCATCTTCCCTCAGGGGCCACTTGGGTAATTTCCCTAACATGGTTTCACTAGAGAGAGAAAAAAAAAAAAAAAAAAAAAAAGGCTCCCATTTGTAACAAGTGCCCTGAAGGCGTGTGCTGTAGTTGTGTTTGGTGTATGAAATCACTGTAGACCGCATCAAATAGATGTCAAGGAACAGCTTTTCAGGGGGCAGATGACAGAGCATCTCTGGCATTGTCACATTAAGCCACTGACACATATAAAACAGAGCACGGCCAGTAATAACAAGATGCACTTAGGCTGTGTTCGGCCTCGTAGACACTGACAGCTCCAACCTAGATTTAAACATTGCCACTCCAGCACCAGAACCCCTTTCTATCCATCACTGACCCGTCAAGTCTGCTTTCTTGAGGGGAGCTGCAAATGGACAATCTTAATTAGGTGCATTATGGATAATTAACCCTGAAAAGAATCCCTTTTCCCCCCGCCCGAGAGCCGATGATGCAATCTCAAGTGTGTGTCAGTTGGGGGGTTGTTTTCAGCACAGAGTGCATTAGCGGATTGTTAATTGTATGCTTCCTTTCTGACCTTAAACATGAGACTATGGAGAAACAGCTAAACATTACAGTCTGATGGGGAAGGCTGGAGACAGTGGGAGTAATGGGACTGTTTCTGTCCCTCTCACAGGGGGAGCCCTGCATGCTCACTTAATTGGACTTCATTGTAATCGATGGGCAGTCATGAAAGACATCAATCTTTCTCAGCTCTGGTCTTAGTAAGCCATAGTCCTGCTGACATCATAGGTCTCTTTCAATGCTTTCTTGCTTTACATCAGGGAAAGGGGTTAAATGGGTTCAATAAAGAGAAAAAATTGCCAATTAAGAGCTCTGCTGGATTGAAACCCAGAGCACCACTGAGGGTTGGCATTGACCTGAATAAACATTCTTTCCTTACAGGCCTGTCCTTCAGATTCAATACAACTGTTAGCTGAAGCTCAGTCCTAGCTTGTATGTCACCTTTTTTGGATGGGTGAAACAAAACACAAACAATCCCCAGAATGTAGCTCACCGAATCAATGAGTAGGTTGCCCACTTTCTGCTTGTCATGCCAGTCCTGCACACAAACCAGGACCTGCTCCAGGAACTGTTCGTGGTGTTCTAGGATCTCTGGGATCTGGTAGAACATCTCGTCCACCAGGGAGGGGTCACAGATGAACGAGTTCTCCGGCTGCTTCAGAGGCCTCATGTAGCCCTAGGAGAGCAATGAAAACAAAGGCAGCAGATAATGAACACTACATAAGACACAGTAGTGACTTTAGTTTAGTTAAAACCAGCACCCTGTTTGAAGCTGGAAGATATGGAGACTGATTTCGATGTCAAAATTGCAGTTGTAATGTTTTGCATGTTGATGATGTGCTATACCTTATTAATCCAGCAGATGGGAATAACTGGAAGCTACCTAATTTGCTTATTTATTCATTTTGGAATTTCAAATTGTAAATCAACATGGAGCACCACAACTGAACCTTGTCTTTCATTTCTGACTTAAAAAGGCCTTCTCACCAAGATTTATTTTTGTTTTTATTTCAATTGATCACGGTAGAGTCCGCTCCACCCCCCCCGCCCTCCCACCCAACACTTCTGCTATATGAACTACATAACTACAAATGCACAAAACAACACGGTCTCTTTCATATCCTCTGTTTTGAAATTTGGAAACAAAGCATCGGTTGTATTGTAATGTTCTGCTGCTCTACAGGCCCTTGGGGCACTCAGGGAATTTCCTTTCATTAAATGTGTGTCCTGAAACGACTTTGCCTGCTCTCCTGTACAATTTGTCAGTATAGAAACACTTTCTGGGGAAATTCCACCTGCTTTCCCTGATGCCTCAGGTGTAAACTGGGGCCGTCACAGATCTCTTGATGACTATTATAGCCTTGTTGTCCAGTAATCTTGTGGATATAGTGTCCTTGAAAAAACAATGTCTACATGCCTGTGGGTTCAATCAAGGAAGCTTATCCTTTCACTATTCATATGGCAGGGACTGGCTTTTAAAAAGTTGCATATTTTACTTCTGGGCCTTTTAATGAGCATATAAATGACACATTCACCAAGCTGCACTGACCACAGCACCCTGAGGAGTGTCAAGGACAGGAGGAGGCAGATGCCATTCTAGAGCCAAGAACCTACGCAGCAGCATCATGTGCACGCATGGCTCCGTCCTCCCCCCACACCCCTTACAGCTGCTTGAATGGGACCTTGTATCTGCCAGTCACACCAGCTCTGTGTTTGCGCTCTTCAAAGTGAATGGTTCAATGATTTCATCTCTAGTTGAGCAAGAGCAAATCACTTCTTGTAAGACAGTCAGTTTAACCGACAGATGGTGGGATGTAGCTATTAAATACCACATTTATGTACGCTGCTGCAGTGAGATAGCACTCTACTGTACGGGTTTTCTCTTAAGAACAATGTGGGATACTGTTGGGGGGTTCTTATTAAGACACTATGTGGAGTTGCTCAAGACATCTTGGGCTCCATAAGCAAGGTCTAGGGAAACAGTGGCACACAGGTCGATCCATAATCCAAATCCATAATCCACAATCGGGATCAATTCCATAAGATAAAGGTCATTACCAGTGTTTGTTTGTTTGCTCACTCCTTTCACTCCCTCCAGATCACTGACACTCCCACAAACAAGTTGTGCTGGCAACCTGTCTTTATGCAGGAGCCAGACAATCAGGGGAGTCCTTTCAACTCATGTGTATGCCCCCCCCCCCCCCAGGTGATCCCCCAAGGCTTCTGGGGGACATAGTGTCAGTCAGGGTGGTCATTTATATATACATAATCACAATTCACACATATACCTTTACCACTCCACTAATTAAAACATACCACAATCATGGTATTAGCTTAGTATTTCACATGTTCCTTCATTGAATACTACTTAAACATTAAATCGGGCAGACAGCACAGGGATAAACTTAATTTAGCAACAAAATAATGCATACTTATCCTGAACTTTCTGGAAAGAATCGACACTTTACAGTAATAAGTTACCTACCCTATTTATAGCAAGTAGCCAGAAACCCTGCAACACCAAAATTTGAGGCTATGCCCAATATGAAACAATACCCATTTAAGTTACCTTAAGTAGAAACTCAACTCTACCCTTCACAGCAGTTTCCAATGGACTGCAGCCCTAGCTCAGCGCAAACCACAACAGTAATTTGATGCCTAAACATAATGCTGGTGCAAACCTCAGCTAACGTATTCTAATGATGACCATAAAAACAATATAAATGTTAGCTTCAGACCATTGACACCTTCACCTATACCTCTAATAAAAATAAAAATATTCTAACATGACAGCACAGCACACAGCCTAATGCTTCTCACCCTGTACCCATGGCAACAGTGCATGCCACCTCACTCGGGCTAGTAATTCAATGAATGAGAAAGAAAGAGAATATACAACCATCAGGCATTTTTGTAGCATAACAAATTCCTTGTAAATGTGTTATGCAATACTGCGAAGGCTGTGCATCACTCAGCAAGATGGCAGGGACAGTTAAATACAGAAAAGGGAATGTACAGTCCACTAAAAGCTTAGGAAATCATCAGGCTGCTCTCTACTATTAATTTATTAAAGATTCATGCCTTTCTGTGTGTTCCTGCGTAACAGGAGATTGTGCCTGGAATGTTAATGTGTTCGAGCGCAGAGGTGGGAATCTGTGATATCTGCGACCGTCTAGCTCGCTGGGATCGGCACATACTGACAAATGAAAGCAAACAAAAAAGTGCTAAAGGTGTCTGAGCCAGGTGGGTTGAACTCTAACCTCCCCCAACCCTAGGGGCTACTGATTCAGTGTCCTGAGCATTCATACAAACTGATTCTAATGAAAACATTAAATAAAACAGAATAAAAAATATATTTGTGATTTTTGCAATGGAAATCTGTATGTCTCCATTACAGAGCGCTTTCTCTTTTTTCTTGACTGCAAATAACATGTCTGTAAATAAACTGACCAATTATTTGTGAAAGTGCCAGTGGCAATACATTGACAAATTAAATGTTTTTCTTTTTTTGTTCTCAGCCATCTGACACAAACAGAAGAGCCAGATTTTTTCCCCATCCCTTGTGTTACTAATGTGAACAGAATTCAAAATTTCAAACAAGACAAAACAAAAAAAAACAAATTGTCTGGTCAAGCTGCATAAAGGCCAAAACAGAGCCTGCAGGGAAACTCACTTACCAATGTCATCTGCACTGCGTTTCCCCAGGAGAAATACTGGCATGTGGGTGTCATAACAGAGGCTCACAACTTGATATATACAGAAGCAAAACTTGAATCTTTCTTACCTGAATTAAAGTGCGAAGTGACTCCACATAGGACTGCTCGGTGTCTAGGAGTGTCATCATAACATGTTTTCTCATATCCTGATAGAGAGAGGAAAAATTAAATGCGTTATTATGTAATCAAAAGAATAATAGGAGACACAATATTAGCACTTCTAGATGGAGAGTAAGCGTTGCAGACTAGTACTTAGAAGTTGTAGCTGTGGGGAGTGAAGTTCCTAATGGCCAATACTAAACTGGGACAAAAAAGGAGGGACATATTTGGAGATTCAAAATTTTAGTTAAAAAAAAAAAAGTTAATGAAACAAAGCTGCCTCACACAGTAAATTGTGTTCTGAATGTGAACAGGAATCAAGTTGCTGTATTTGTCCTATTTCCAGACAAAAGGGGGAAATAAATTAAACAAGTGGTTTGAATGGTTGTAGAGTTTTCATTTTGTTAATCATGGCATGCTTGTACATTTTCACACTCATGCTGGTAAGAAAAATAAACTTTCTCTTTAATTGAAATTGAAGTTGCAATTAGAAGAGATTTAAGTGATTCTTATAGGCCAACAACAAGCTGCTTTAGAAGGCTAGAACACAAGCGTGTGCATTGGTCATCTGCAAAGGCGCTGTGAGGTGGTTTGTCCCGTTAAGACAACTTGTACTCTCCTAGAGCTCATCTTTCTAGGTAGACACCCCTGCAGCAAACATGAAAGGGAGATAGAAAAGAAAAACTAGGAAGTATCAATTAAGGCCAGCTAACAAGCTTAATCCAATGACTGAGTCTGCCTAATGCTTTGCTGGTTTAGAGTGTGTCTGGCTGTTTCTCCTCTGGCAACAATCAAGGGAAGATCTCACACAACATACCACTTGCTCTGAGACACCAGTGTGAATGGCAGTGCTGTCAGACAGCAGGGAATGTATTTACATTAGCACAGGAAACTGTCAGCCTGGGAGAACCTTGGCTCCATCAAGTCACTGGGGGCATTAGCTCAGCGCAGCCCCAGGCCTCTCCCACCATTCCCGGCCCACAGTCCCTCACCAGGGGAGCAGGGCCCGACTATGAGGACGCTCCCAGGGGCCCGCTCCGCAGGCTGATACACTTTGTTGATAAAATATAAAATTAAACCTCCATTACTCATAACAGCTTGCTGACAGCCTGCCACTCTCCTGGAACATGTACAGAATTATAAAGAGCTACAGAAGTTTGATTCTTCACCAATTTAAAGCCGTCAGCTTGGGTAAGATGAAGTCCAAGAGGTTTACGCATATGATATAATTACTGACCACAGGCAAACTGAAATCCTCAGTCTAGCGAACACCAAAATATTGAAGCTAGTCCATCAGTCAACTCATCTTAGTTAAATCAAGTAGACATGTCAGCATAGAATCAAAATTGGCAACCCGTACCCCCAACCCATAGTATAATCAAAGTAATCGGAACCCTTAAAATTCATTCTACTTCCAAATGTAGCCAAAAACAACAGTAAGAACATTCCTACCCTTCATCGGTCCACCAGGTAAAATCTAACCATCTAGTCCATCTCAGTCCCAACCTTAACACTAAACTGAGCCCTGCTACACACCTGCCTTAAAGGTATGGACTTGCACAGGGTTAGCTTTTCAGAGAATTTTTGATTTGTTTATAATTGCCTCGATTTCCCTACTTGAGCATGCTTGGCCACACGACACGTAGCACTGATGTAACCATTAGCACATTTCTGCTGACACTTCAGCATCTTCCACTATGTTTCACACCAGAGCTTAATTTAAAGTATTTAATGTAGGGCATTATCAATGTACCATTTACAGTTTGGTAGAAAGGCTTTTACAAAATGTGTTAATTTTGTGTTAATTGTCACCCTGGGTAAGGGTGTCTGCTAATAAATAAAAACAAAACAAAAACAAAAGAACAAGAAAAAAAGCACCTATTAAAAAGCATCTAGGTAAAAAAAAATCATAGGGCTAGACCAGCAGCAGATGGAGAGGTTCATTATAAATGAACAGGACTAGTACAGATATCCGCCAGCCCTGTCTTGCACACATTTATCACTGCTTCTCACCACTGAGGTAAAAAGGTAAAAAGACGGGATAAAGAAAAAACAAAAAACATTTCCAGAATTAGCTGTCTCTACTTTTAGCCATCTCAGCTGGAGAGGAGAGATCAGCCCCAAGCAACAGAGAAGCACTAGGCAGCAGGTGGAGCACAGAGAGGCCCAGCTAGCTGTAGCTTTTGCTCTATTTTGGTCCCAGACTGGATCATTCTGATGGCATCAAAGGTTTAAGATCGTCTTTGCTGTATAGATATATCAATGGCAACTTCAACATCCATCACAGGACTCAAATCTCTGTACATCTGTCACCCCATCCGAGGGGGGATGTTTTAACTGGAATTTAATAACCCGAATTTTAATAACCCGCTTCCAGATGTATTTTTCCAACAGATCTGATGATTGAGTGTTAGACGTTAGACATAAGATGCCATCTGCATTATGCGGGTTCCACTCAAGAGAAGAAACAAGTACTTATTAGGACTGTAGTATCCTTCCTATCTCTAGTCGTAGTCCTATGGCTATTGTATTGTGAGGCAGCTGAGGATTCCACAGCAAGAAGAGAAAAGGAAGGAAATAGAAAAAGCGACAGCCTGTTTATGTATATTTTTTCTGTTCCGTTTCCCTCACACGGGCCTGTGTCATTAAGGTTTTCTGTATAATCTCCAGCGATGCTTGGGTGAGGCATGGAAGACCAACCCCTCCTGCCTCCTCAGCTAACATCCTCATTTGCAACATGTTCATTTCACAGGTGAAGACAGGTGTAATCTGGTAGCAAACAAAAAACTGATTTCATTAATTCTATTTTAATATCTGATTTTATGGATAGACAACATATTGGTGCATCTATACCTCATAGTTGCATAAATTACAATGACAAATAAACTTCAAATTAAATAAAGGTACTTTTGAGAATTGTCTATACTGTAGTGATAATAACTAGCAGTGGTAATAAGAGTTCAAATCAAAAGACAACTGTTTTATGTTTTATGTTGTAAGCCACCCTGGACAAGTGCGTCTGCTACGAAATAAATAATAATGAGCCCTGAGATTCTATAAAAAAAGCAAAAAACAAGAGACCTCATCTATCTGATTTGTCTCCCTCTCCCTCTCTTTTTGCCCCCCCCAGTTCTGTGGGACAAATTAATTCCCAAATATAGTTAAAACAACGTGAAAGGGTCTTGTCTTGTTTTCCTGTGAAGGGATTTCAATAAAAATGTGTGTCTGGACATGGGAAAAAGAACGTGTCGTGTATTCAGTGCGTATTCCTCTATTTACACAGCCCTAAATATCTATCTCATCTAACCCAAACAGAGGGCCAGGAAACACTTCTTGTTTGTTTTTGCGATTATTCCCCATGTTCAGAAGGCAGTCAGCTTATAAAAAGAAATGGAGCTCAAACAACGGTGGCTCCCTGACCTCCCTGGTTCACTAACTGCAACATAAACACTCTCTCAGCACAGTGCTTCCCTGCACGTTAATACGTCACCCCCTGGGACTACTAAGTCCCAAGAACAAACCACCCATAGTGGCCTTGATTACAACGATGTATGTATCGGGTGTATGGTCTGCTTTTAACACAACCTTTATGATCAAATGGGTACAAAAGTTTTTTTTTTTTTTTTTTAACACAAATACAAACAAAACGGAACAATCTCTAAATCCAAAGTATTTTTTTTGTATCTGTTTATTGCTTAGCTTGCAATGCAACCTTTGATTGTCCACTTGTATATATTTTTTTATTCACACAATACTTTCTGATACACAGAAGTAAAGAAAAAAGAAAAGATGCACTGACCCTTTCCATTAGGACGTTATTCATATGGCATATTATTATATTTCTTAGCAGATGTCTATTCAGGGTGACTAACAAAACATAAAAAACATAAAAGAAAAATAGTCCAAACCCTCAAAAAATCATTACTGTTATGTTTATTGCTAGACATAAATGTAACTCTGGTTATGCAGGTGCTAAAAATATTTTTTAAATGAAACAAAATGCTTGCTGACTCCTTCAAACCTAATATAAGGCTACACAGGAGCAGAACTAAACTGATGGTTGCAGTCTGATGGAAATGGAGACTCAATTAACTCGTGTATGGATAGTGAGAGAGAGGTCTGAGTCACCTATACTGCCTTCTGGTCACAGCAAAGAGGACCGCTTGCTTAAGACAACACTCACAGCAAAACACACTTCCCACAAAGACAGATGGCCTCTGTCTACTCCATTAGCTTTTGCATGAGCAACAGAAGCCGTCACTGCTGCAGATCCCACACGCAGGAAAGATCTTTCATACACACAGGAGTCGGCGATCGTCACTGCAACTTTCAAGGCACATATTATGTTAAATCGTGTCGGAGCGGCACACAACCTCTCAGTTTGTAACGCAGGCTTCAGACAACCACAGCAAGAACAAACTAAAACTTTCACAACATTTTGATTCCTTCACAACGCCCTGTGGAATGTGACACTTGTGTGCAGCATCTTATTGCCCAGAGAGCACCCAGCTGCTGGGAGACGTGAAGCTGTCCTTCCTACACTCTCACAAAGAAGGCCCCTGTCCGAGCACCGCACCGTACTCTCTCATACAGCACATGCTGACTTTGTGACGTAACCAGATCTGGGGGCAGTGGGTGACCATTTAAGACTACCACAATGCATCAGAGAAAAGGCACTGAAACTGTGTATACCTGCCCTGTTACACTGAAGTCATTCACCTGGTTTCTTGGTAGTGTGCAAATTAGCATTTTGTATTTTGGTGAGGTTTGTCACCTGTGAGCTTTGTAACTATCGTGTTTTTATAGAGGTCTCGTGGTTTATGGTTAAAACAATAGAAAAGGTCAAAATGTAAATGCAAAAGAAATGCAGGTTTGCTGAGGACCATACTGTAACTTCACTGCCACTTGTTTTATTACCTTATATTATTACCAAGAAAGGGAAGCATTACCGTCCACTGCTATTTTCAGAATAGCATGTTTTCGGTTAGTTGTTTTTTTTATACATCTGCAAATACTATTTATCCAATAGCTAGCATGGTGCTCCACATCAAAATACAATTTAAACAAGTGCATCTCGAAAGTGTTATCCAAGTATAATATTAACTTGTGAAAATGTTCCAATGGAAATCTTGCAAGGTTACTGGGGTAGATCTACATGCTGTGAAAGACCATCTTTACCAGCGAAGGTTATGAAAACAGGATTTCGCAAGGCAAATTGAATGTAGGCTTGCCACACAGATTTAATTAAAACCTTTCATGTGTTTCCTCTCACTGAATGAGCTAACCTAAATTAGAAAATGGTAGAGCAACAGCCTAGTAATTTGTACCATCAAAGTCAACTGTTTTCCAATAAATCCAAGATCATTGTCAAATTATAATTGTAATTATAATTATAATCCACCCAATTATGGAATTTATGGTCCCACTATATTCACTGAAACACCTCTAGATAGTAAAATGGTTTGAACAAAGAGAGATTCTTAGATTTTTAGTATCACTTAAATTATAGTATGTACTGTTCTGTGTATAAATCATGCCTCATTAATATTTCAGCTATTTTAACATAAATTAACAATACTGTGACTGGAGTAGAGGGTTTGGGATTGAAATAGAATTATAACAGACATCCCAGTTACTTAAAACAAAAATGACCTATGGTTTAATTCCAAAAAAACAAATTATCATACCTTGGGAGATTTCAATTATCCCGTTTTTATTTAGAAAATCAACCAGATTAAGCAGAGAGGATGCTTTCACAAATGAATTTGCATGGCAGCATGGCTGATACTAATCCTGTGGTGCAATGGAAAATTCAGTAGTGTGAATGATTTATTGATTAATGCTCAAAGTAGGAAAGGGAGCCAACAGTCATGTGACCTTTTTGCTCTTGTTTAGATTAAAGCAAGAGGAAACACATTAAAAATTAGTTAACACTACTTAACATATTTGGCAACAGCCATGTCACTACGTACTCGGTATAAACCGTATTCTACGCGTTTATTTCAGGGTGTACCCATATTCTACCAACACATCAGATCTGGAAAATAATAAACAAGGGCTATAAAGACATTGACATTGTGAACTGCCACATTGGGTTTCCTTGCTTATATTGAAGTAGTTGGAAAATTAACTCCCTTCAGATAGCTGTAGAAAGAAGGCACCTGAATCTGTTCATACACAACACCTTTCGAATGTTGTCCCATTAAAAATAAGAACAGTTTCTTTTTCACACTAAATTCAAACAGCTGGGACTGGGACATACATAGAAAGAACACAGTCTTATAATGCTACTTGACCCTTACATGTCTTGTAATACACTGAAAAATACATTTTCTAAATATTGCCATCATTTCAAACCAAACGATGCATACAAAGGTGTCTTCATAAGTATCTCCTTTGCACATAACGGATATGGGTATGAATGAGACAGCAGCCCTGGGATTCATTTGCTATTCAGGGCAAGCTGTGTTCACATTGACAAGGTTTAGTTCATTAACAGCTTGTAAACACTTTCCAAAATCTTAATCCAAACATATTAATCCTCCTACTTCTCTGCATATAGCTAAAATAATTGAAGAGGAGGCTTGAAAAGATTTTTTTAATAAATACATCTTATTAAAGGGGGTCAAGTCTTGCAGTAAATTAATGATAGGAGCATCAGAGTTCAAACAATCAGAGATGGAGCCAGTGTAATGTCAGGCTCCTATTTCCCCTAACGGGAAGCCCTAATTTAGACTGTAATGAAAAACATACAAATGTTTTTTCAATCTACCACTTTGCAGCCAGTGATGATTTCCCAGTTGGAAGTCTGTCAGTGTATCTTGCATAAAAATGCATTGGGTCCAAGTAACTATGTGTGGCTTTACTAAACATCCCGAATTATGTTTCTGGAAAGGAATGCTTTGCATTTGTAGGAAAGGGATGTGAAATCCAACACTGGCCTTTCTAAACAGGTCCTGATATTAACTAAAGCAGGTATAAACACATAATTACATGGAATGCAAGGCATGCTTTTCGAGAAATTCTTCAGGTTTATTGCTTGGGGGTTCAGATATAATCCCAATAATATTACTCTAATAACAATATCAGCAAAGTTTTCCCTTTTACCTTTAACATGGAATGCTGAAGGTAAAAATGGTTTCTCAGATGACAATGATTAAATATATGAAGTGTGATACTCGTTACACATAATGCAGCTCTCCTTCTCTATCTTTCGGATGGATAGTGTGTTTATGTGGAACAGGGTATCGTTCCCACTGCCCAATGCACGTGTTGCCATGGGCAACACTCCCCTGGGTTCTAAACAGGATGACAGTTCACCCTCTTCCATCGGCTGGCTTTGGTGGTGTGGGTTTTTTCACTTGTTTAGTCTGTGCAGCTCAGGGACTCGAGATGCTCCTTACAGTGGTCTAACTGCAAACACTACACCAGATAGTTGGTTTCAAGGTTTATTTTTAGCATGACATACCCGTTTGGGAAAAAAACTATGACAGTTGTATTGTTAAATGCAACAGTGATGGCACAGTAGCTATGGAATATGATGTAGAAAAACATATAGGGGAAATAAAGCCTTCACTGTTTTGTGGTTGACTAGCAGCTTCCATAATGATGACATCACACATACAATAAGAACACCAGGGTGAGAAAATGATTGGTTTAATAAAATAAATGTTCTATTAGCTGGAGTACGGATCCTCAAGAGGAGACTTTAGGCAACTGAGGTGCTATACACATTCATTAACTCTGCATACATTTTTTTATCATGCTATAATGACACATGCTTATGCCAGAACAATAACCTCATGGGGAAGAAAACGGCAGAACCCGAGGCAGAGGAGCACAGAGAACAGGATTTCAACAGAGAAAGTGGAAGCCAGTTGCCTAGCATTTCTATATGGGTACTGTCGTCAGCTAATCTCCCTCACTCAGCAAAAGGCATTGACAGCACTGCTGCAGTGCCGGGTTGCTGGGTTTTTACAACAAGCATCAAACATCCTTTAAATAAGTCCACCCACTCTGGAGAAATCTGCTGCAATTACGCGCCTCTGATCCCTTCTCCTTGGCCCAGAAAAAAGGAGGTGGGTTAAAGACACGGTATAGTAAACAGGGAAGACTGTGCTCAGACAAGTAAACTCTCTCGAGTTTTATTCAGCGCCCACAGCCTATATGTCCCTATGAATGATTTTGGTTAAAAAAATTGGTCTCATACAAGCAATCATGCCTAAGGCAAGGGCACATGGCATGACGCCAAGCATTCTCCAATGAGCCGATCACATTGCTTGGCATTAAATATCAGTACACAAATCACCCAACCTGTACACCTCCCCGATTTACAGAATGAATGGACACCCACAGTGGGAATGGTCATGGTAGGGTAAACTCACTGGGGTCTTCACTGCACCCCAATGCCGGACCACAAGCCCATACACAGAAAGTTCAATACATAAGTAACTAAACTAAATAAATAAATAAACAAATAAACAAAATTGCTTATACTGGCATCCCTGTTGTTCATTCCACATAAAGATGCATCACTGGCAGGGGCAATACACAAAGACCAAGGCTGGGGCAATACACATTTTGCAACACGGACACTTGCACAATGCACTTTGCACAAATCTAGTGCAACACACCTAACAATATGATGCATTCAGTTGTAACGGGAAGATCAATACCCTCACTTTAATTAATGACAAGTACGCAAGAGAGTTTCTTAATTTTTCAATAGACCTAGCATCTTGCTATTGGGCGATAACAGGAAAAGCGCATTCATATTGCCAGAAGGAATCAAATTTGAATAGAGAGAAACATACTTAAAGAATACTACTTAAAACTAATCAGTGAAACAAGCCCATGGCTTTGTTTTTAAGAACCCTCTTTTTTGTTTCCTGCATTTTCAAAAGACAACCCACTTGTTGCTACATGCTGTACTCAAGAATAAAAAATAATCAGAGCGAGAGACAGTGGATTTCCATGAGCCCCTGCAAAGTAATAAGCTTACAGACACCGGGGACCTTCCCAAGTGTCTCCTACAACAGCCGGAGTAGCTGGGAGCAATCTCCTTTCATCAGATTAGCGGACGTGGACTCACACAGTAATCTGGAAGCTGGCCCTTCAGAGTGCAGACCGATGGATCCGCACAAACAAGTCTGGCTGTGACAGCTACGGGAGGCGAGTGTGTGCCAAAATCATGACAATACACAGAGATGAGGCAGTAAAAAAAGCGAGAGGAAAGCAGCATCCCCGACCTCGTCTCCTCTGCGATCAATGAAAGATGCAGCTCCAGTTTCATCAGTTCCAATTTTACATAAGCCACATCCCTAAGCAGAAGTAGTAATATCGCGGGTGAAAATACCAATCAAGAGGGAGATATGAGAAAAGTGGCAAGTTGGGCAAAGACACACAAAGAAGTAAAGACAGAGATAAGAGAGATGGGGAGAAGTGTATGAAATGTATTGTTTATTATATAATGCAGCATAAAGACAAACAACCTAGTCGCCAGATAAGTTTGCAGCAACCTGTGCCTGGCTTCGAACACCCCTTTCCTACAAAAGCTCATACATTAAAGGGCATTTGGAAATGCAGCCCTCTTTACAACCTTATTACACTAATTAAATCACAACATTAGCAGTATTATTATTCTCGCACAAGATGATCAATAAATGCAGCAGCAAATAGGCATTAACTGAAGAAAGCAGGGTGGTTTCTCCAGTCAGCTATGCACATGTAAAGCACTTATTTATGGAAGCAAAAGACTATTGCACATCATTCAATGGCTGCCGGAAGTGTTCATATATAAGTATGAAAGAAAGAAGAGAAAAAAAGAGAAAGTCATACCGGTCGTTCATCTGTCGAACCACACACAAGACACCTCACAATTCTCCACAATCCCCCTTTCTGTGTGGAGATAATCAGGGTTTTTTGGAAGAAGGAGGAGTGAGTATGTGTGTGTTTGGAAAATGAGCACCAAATTGCAAAAAGCTGACTGGCCACATGCTGCCCCTGACTGAGGAATCTGGATAAAATTGGAGAGGTGCCCCACCGGGCTCGACAGCTACAGGGTGATGCATGCACAGCTAACCTCGCTCGAGGTCTGAGGGGAGCCCGCGCCGCTGTTCCCATTGGCCTCCGCGCTGCTCCGCTCCAGCACCTCCTCCCGGGCTCCAGGGTCTTCACTTGCACTCTCCCCATTCTCTCGCATCTCCTCCAGTGCGATGGTGAACTGGGCGAGCGTCCTTACCATCTGCAGCATGCGGGGCGTCCGGTGTTTGCTGCCACGCGTGCCCGATGGAAAATCCCCACCCCCCCCAACTTCCCCTAAAAGGACCTCAGTGTTGCCGAAGCCCCCGATCCAATATCAGACCCACAGCCTTCTTCCTGCCCTGGCTTGCGCCTCCAGAAGGTGATTGCCGCCCTCCCTTCCTCCACTGGTGGACCTCAGCGTGCCTGACAGCCTCTGTTGTCCTCCGACCACGTCTCTGCCAGCTCCTCTCTCGCTCTTCTTTTCCAGGTGTACAGCCTGTTTGATGCACTGCTCTCCTCTTCAGTGGATAATGAGAAGCAGTGAGCTGGGGAGCCAGCACAAGCCAGCAGGCAGCAGGCTGAACCAATCAATAGCAGATCCTGAGCAGATTGAATCAAAGCCGTGGATATCAGCACTGCACTGCAGGGCTAGGGCTTGTTTTTTTATTTTTGCGAGATCTTCACAACTCAGGGGCGGCAGCATCACTAAATGGCACATACGCACACACACATATGGAGTTTACCATCGCAGCACTTAATATTGAATACAGCTAATTCTAACTGACACCATTTTACAAATGTGACAGTCACAGCACATTAAAAGCTACAACATCTTATCTGCTCACAGATCAATGGTCATCTGAAGTCAGGTCAATCTTTGTTCTCTGCAATGAAAATTAAGGCTAGGAGTGTAAAACTATCGTACGAGGAAACAGTCAGAACAGCAACTGAAGGCAGAACTTTGGTACAAGCCAAATTCTTCACACTTAGGTTTGTTTTTGCTTTTGCTTTGATTTAATGTCTAGTGAAGTCATGAGACAAAGCAAAACCTGTGAATGAATAAAGCAAGTTTATAGAGGTACATAGAATGTAAAATACCTCTCTCATAAGGGCATGTTTAGGACCACAGACAGTGCCCGTCCACCTCAACAACCAGACACAGACGCTCGCTGGAATTTATGGATTATTGAAATGGACCCTGCAGTGTGTTCAGCCTGAGAGGCGTTGTGCTCCCCTTTGCTTGGCGAGATCAGAGAAGTGAAAGGTCATACCGAATGGAAATAGGGCACCTTTTATCCCGTTGCCACGGTGCTGGAATACGCTCAGCCTCAATAGCACCCAGAGCAACGGAGCCTTGCAGGGAGCTCTGACGAGATATCAATTTCCACCCATCGCTTACCCTGCCTTTACAGCAGCGGAGCGACTACAGTAAAGAACACTGTCTGCCCCCTTCTGTTAATTACATGAATGTAAATGACTGGTCCGTTATTTCACAGAACATATGGATATGCAGTGAAGTTAATGTGATTAATTTGTACATCTACTTACTTTAATTTGCATATTTAATTCGATATCCACACTATGCACGTGTAGAGATACCATCTAAATTATGGAAAAACCTTTGGTTAGTAGATGCTACAGGTAGAGCTTTGAACATCATACAACTAAAGATGCACGTCTCAAAATTGAGGAGCTTAGCGATCACGGGAAACCTGGGCAGTTTCAGGGTTATTAGGTGAGTGACCTAAGGTACACCTGCATGAAACCTAAATTAAAACATTTGGTGTGCTTAGGGAGGAAAAACTTATATCCATGCAGGTCAGGATTTCAATGCTGAACCATTTGAAATCCTGTATTTCTAACTTTCAGAATGCAGAGAACTTCATCAGCGCTAGTATGTTATTATTATTATTCAAGATTTAATTAAATACTTCACACACTCTACAGTACTACTCCAGAGAGGACAGAATATAGTGAAATGTTACATCTCATAGGATATTTTAGGATGGAAAGGGTTAAAAGAAAAGCTCAACCCCCAAAACAAATAACTGGGAGAGAAAAAAAAAAAAAAAAACAATCTAAAGCTATAAAAATAGAATGTCTAAATGGTGTGTCTGGGAGCGGGACCTTCAAATTAAATCAAGCCCATCTGAAGACAATGGGCATGGCAAATTATTATGGTAACCACAAGATTCACATTCTACAGAAAACACTACAGCAGGCAGCAATGCGTTGCGATTCACAAACTGTGAATGTGTCATGAAAAAAATGCCTTTCCTTACATCAAAAGCTCCCGCACAGACAACTCACAAACGCACTGACAAACAACTTTAAGTGCACCATGACCTGCCTCCTCCTTCTTGGTTCATTTCCAGCAGTGTGGACCTGACACCACACACCCTCTGGAGAAGGCCTCAATTTGAAGCCATACAAAAAAAAGCCAACTTACACAAGTGGCAATCCAGCATCCAGCAGACTCTGAAGCACAGTCCAAAACTGGAAGTGACATCCTCGGTGGATTTGGGGAGGTTAAACAAAAACAAAAAAGAGTCATAATTCAAATCTCAGAGGAACAGCATTGCTGGCCTCAAACTGAAATAAAAATACCACTGTTTTGGAGTTGGGGTGTGCTGCTGTTCAGCACTGGTGTACATGTAGCTCGTGGCTGAAGAGACTGCATAGTGATGTCAAGTTTTTTCCCTCTACTGGCAGCCCCGCCAGCGCTCACCTCTCAAAAATAATGCACTACCGGCAGAGTCTGTCAGGGGCAGTAAATCAGACAAGGTCATGACCTGGATGGTTTCTGTCAAAAGGTGCTGTGACATCAGCTGTCTGCTCAGAGAGATTTAATGGAGCACCAAGGAGGGGAAATAGAGCAGCCCTACACTACACTTCTGCAGTGACAGAGTGACCTCCAGTCATCTGTTTAATCAAAGGGAACAGAGGTCTACAACCAGAATAATTAAGACAGGTTTATTTGTTTTTATATATACTACACACTAATTATATATGTGTGTTAAATCACTATCACCATCAGCCCGTATCGATCCACTGCTGGATGAAGGCTCCCCAAGATGTTTCCACTTGCTTCGATCTACAGTTTCTCTTTTACATATCACACACATATACTCACAAACAAATGTATACATACTATTACACTTCTTCTGTGACTCCTCTGACTGTTAAATTGGGTCTGATTGAATGAAAAACCTTAGAAGATAAACCTGGTCCATGTTTAAGCTGACTTGTGTTATGTTTCCCTCTCCTGATCTAATATGGGAAGGCAATCCTGTTGTGCCATTTGATATCTCAGTTGATTTTCAAGGAGTACACTGAGAAAAGCATCCAGTGGCCTGCCTTTGTGAACATTGTAGGTGGTTTCTTGGACAGAACTGATTTGCTATTCCGGTTATTTAATCAAATCCCAGCTAATATATATTTTCTGAATGATTTCATAGAAAGGATCTTCAATGCTCTGGTTGAATGAGGAATATAAATTTGGTTTTGCACTACAAACGGGTACATTATCTCAACAGAGGGCTTGCATACACCAGGTCATCTCCACAATGACACCTTAAGAAACAGACTCATATAAAGCATACATATTGCTATTATGATTTATGTGGAATTCAAAAGGGATGGCCAAATACCTCTGCAGACAAATGAAGAGACAGATCTTTAACTAACAGTGAGGGTTTCCTAGATAATAGCAGACACATGTATCCATTTCCCACTTAGACATGCTTAGTGGCCAGCCTAAAGGTTTGCAAGGGATAACCTTTTGGATATATAAAAAAAGCAAAACAACAATCAATATCACTGACAATCCTGGTGTGTCGACGCACACTTGAAGTTATTAATATACAGCCTTGGCATTTACTGTTAATTATCTACCTACTGCCTCCAGTGAGCAAGTGGGTAGCTGCATACTTGTTGCTTGGCAGTGTGTGTGTGTGTGAGAGAGAGATTATCTAGATGAAGTCATTGCATTCGTAATGTAGATGTAGTCTTTTCACTGAACCCACCTTGAGACAAAATCTGATCCAGATATCATCAGCATAGTGCTGCTGCATATATATATATATATATATATATATATATATATATATATATATATATATATAAAGCCTTAAACAGGAAAGGACAAGGAAAATGTGTCTGTATTTCTAGTATTGGAGTGACTGCTCTTCACTACACAGAGTACATTGCCATTTTGTAATTATATAAACACAATGCTTTAAACAAGCTTTATAATTGAGGTGCCTTCGCTATTTATATGAAGTACTCAGCAGTGACGTCAAATGCCAGCTGATTGTGTTTGTAGATTATAGTGTGCCATAAAGTACTTTCTTTTAATTGCATTAAATGGGGCATTTATGAATTCTCAATATGTAATTTATTACACATACAGATTTTGTTCATAGCTTGAAAATTATATTTGTTAAAGGCTTTTGCCCATGTAAACAAACAAAAATGGTGACGTGGCTAACTGTATTGTTATCATTGGTCAAGACATCAGGTGAATGATGAAAATCAGGAATGCTGCTCCAGTGAAAAATGGAAACAGATGCTAGTGAGGTTGTGGAATCGGAGTAAACACACCCCAGTCTAGGCTGTCATCATTTTAAAATAATTAAACTAGAATAGAAAGAAAATAAAACTACAGAGTGCCAATGAAAGCGTTTACTGGCTCACTAAACAAAAACATGTAAGATATCTACATAGACTTGTGGAACACAGCTAGGATAATGAAAAATATAAAGCACACACAAAAAAATAAACTATATTGTAACACATATGAGAGAGAGAGAGGGTAAAAAATAAATGTCTTGCAATGATTTAATGCATTTAAAAGAGCCCAGCAGAATCTAGTAAAAGACGTTTCTGGGTGAGCATTAAAAACCTCACATTTCCGTACCTCCCTAGCTCCGTCAGGCCTGGCTGCTTTCGGGTTGCTTTTCTCATCCTCTCCAGATATGGTTATGGGTTTTTGGCTTGTAAACCGTCTACTTACAGATACGGGATTTGCTTGAGTTTAGCCTTTTTATGATGCAACAACATTTTTAGCACTTTATGATAGGTGGGAAGCAAGAATTTGAATAAAATCTAATAAAACCGAACGATTCAAAAGTTTCTCGCACCCCCCTTCAGGCACCAGGGGCAGGCTATGCCCTGCACTGGCCTCGGGCATAACAAGCTGGTAAACCGTCTCTTTGTGTTTGTGTGTGTGAAAGTTAAAATAAACCAAAGACGTCAACTCTTTCTTGTGCTTATTTATGTGCAATGATGTCAATGTGGGAAGAGTCCATATTAGGAAGAATTAAAACACATCCCCTCCTTGACAGTTGGGAGCATAGCCCTGTTCCCTCACTGCCTGTAACAGCTCTGTCACAGCCTCCCAGAGCAAAATGCGTGCCACTATCACACAAGCTTTTGTCAATGAAATAGTTTGGGAGGAGAAGTCATATTGGGACAACAGCAGGCTGCATTTTACCTATCAAAGTTACGGGCATTTCCAGTATCCTCTCAGGACTCCAGTAAGGTCATAGTCTGGCACACAGTGTGTGTTTAATGCTGAAATGTGACACAAATTTGATCCTGTACCAACAAGCAGGTTTATGATTAAGTGTCCATGGTTCTCTTAAGTTTCTTAGCAGGAGACATCTTACAGACTGTGTGGGGGGGGTGTAATTATTACCTGATGGTTGGCCCCAGGAATGACTAACTTGTTTTCTCCCTGCACCTGCTCTAGCATCTACCAGTTGTGCTCAGTTATGTCCTGCGATTAATTCCACTGCCTCTTTTCCTCGTGGTGCATTCTGGGTAGTACGGTTTACTGAACAGAATCTCAAGGACATTCACAAGAACCTGGCACTGGAGAATTTAGACTGAGAATACAAATATGATTGGATTATATATCAATATAGAAAAAAAAAAGTATAACAATTCATCCATTGAATCATTAGTTAACTTCTCAGAAAAATGTATGTCATCCCTCACTATATTTCCTCGGAGGCATGTTAGAGACGCTGTAATCTGTAAAGGAATCTAGCAATAGCTAGGTAACAGCTACAGTAGGGGGAAAAGGAGCTCCTGAGTTCATGTAGAAAAGGTCAATTTTTAATACCACATAGAAACTATGGTCAGAGAATGCTACAGTTCCTAGGGATACTACATTTTTACAGGAGTGAAAAATGATCCAATAACCTCATGCAGGTGTTTATTTACTCTGTTTTTACTGCCCTCCAAGAGAGGACTGTTAAAGTACATTTAAGTTTATATAAATATAGTTAATGAAGGGCTTTTTGTTCCTTTGAACACATTTCATGAAAGCTGCAAAAAATAACTCAGTGAGCTATAAAAAAAAAAAAAAAAAAAAAACCTTTAAGAATTGGGCCAGTAATGATTTTTGAAAATAGAAACATATGCTGATTGTATATATTTTCAGAAGGTATGATCTGGGGTTTTTGTTCCCTGGGGTTTTATTGATGACACACAGAGTGAATGTCATGCTGGTTAAAAGCTTACATAAACACAGGCAGGCAGAAGGACACTGTCACCAGCACAGTTTCAAAAAGACAAAAGTAACGGCTACAGAGGCGGCTTGATTAATAATGGAATGGCACAGTCTGTGTAAAGGAATTCAAAAGAGCAAAGTACGCACACTTTCAAAATAGACAGGCGGTCAGATTTCCTCTACTTAGAAGCAGTGACACTTCCTTTTAAACACATTAATATGAACATCATGGCAATGTTTGCCACCAAACAGACAGAAGAAAGACATTTCCCAGCCATTATACATGCTGTCATAAAGTGCTCTGCTGTGCTGTGATCAGACAGTCATGTGCTCCTGCTGTTCCAGAAGCTACCAGTCTGCCTCCTGCAGGACAAAGTTCAGCTGGTTTCTGATGAAGGTGGCTTGAATAAAAACTGTTACTCAGTTTAATGAATGAATAACTAGCTAACTTACTCATTAAATAAAATGTAGATTTCCCACCAGGGGGCACCAGTGTGAGCCAAAATCCCAGGACACAAATAGATGAAGAGAAAAGTCAAGATTCATTTTCCTCCTTTGACAGCTGTAATCAGCTCATTATTAAATATCAATGACAAAAACCAACATATACTGCTAAATTATCATTCCTCAGTACAACCTTTATATAATTTAAATATGTTTCTCATTAGTTGTAAGTAAAGCAAGATGTGTGTACAGATTTTTTTTTTCTGAAAGCAGTCTGCAGTTTGATCACACTGCGGCGTTTTGAGAATAAAGGGGTCTTTTGTCACCAAGTTCTGAAACTAAAACCACGGGTCAGTCCTGCAAAGAGCAGACAAAATCCCATCTTCCCACCATGGCACAAAGGAATGGACACTGGCCGAGTTTTTAGTGTCTTTTCTGCTTCTAATAGGGATCATAACAAAAGGCGTTTAGAAATTAATTTTGTATATTTTTTAAACATATCCAGTGCCGGTGTACCAGTGATTGAGAATGAAAGTCTTATCTAATACAAAGTCGACTCTTTCCTTTATGCTCCGTTTTGTAATCAATGACTGTACAAGCTGCTGTGGAAAACACATTCTACTGACGAGTCTGGGAATCCGCACCTAACATTACGGTGGATTCCCACTCAGCAGTTCATCGTGAAGCAGGACACTCTCTTCATGGAAACGTCGATCTCCACGAGAAGGTTTGAGCTTGGCCATTCTTTCAGAGCTCTTGGGAAATGCAGTATCCTATTATCTCAAAGGAGGGACCATTACTCTATCTTTATGCAGGAGACTGCTGCCAACATGTGGCAGAGCTCTTCAAACTGGCGCCACCATGGTAGAAGTAAATACATATATTTAATGAAAAAAATACAACCAAATTAAACGGAAGGCCCAGAATAGAAAGCAGAGGTCTGACGACTTGACCGTTCTCTAACATGGACATCACCCGGTGATTAATCGCTGGCAAGCCAAGCATCCCACTGGTGAATTCCAACACCCCGGGCCTGTATCCCAGGAAGCGCCTTAGATATAAATCAGCATTAATGCAAGGAAAACATTTCTGTGCGCACTTAATGCAAACACCATGCCGGAAATTCCTGGCATGCTTTTTTTTTTTCTTGTATGAAAACATAGCCTATTTTTAGGAATGTACAAATAATGAAGAGGAAAGTTGTTTTTTGACTTTCTAAACAACCATTCCTCCGGCTCCTGTGATGAATGATCTTCATCACTTTCTACCTTGATGAACAATAAGAACCTCCAGTTAAATTATCACACAGTCCGTACTTCATTGTGGTGTAGCTGCTGCTTTATTTATCCTTTTTTTTTTTGTAATGATTGCCATGAGCACAGGATTGGTTGGCAGCTACCAAGGCTGACTCACACTAAGTGGGAAGTCAATGCAGCTGACCTTGTTCTGAATTTAATCAGTTTACAGGGTTGTCGCTACCCTCCATATGGATGGCTTTTATGAAGACATTAGGATGATTCTCCTGTCTTTCATAGCAGAAGAGGGTCATAGTGGGAATCAGAGTGGGACAGGAGTCTAGTTCACAGGTCCAGAGGTTTATGGGACCCACTGCCACACCATCCAAAATGATTTAGAGGAAGAACAGAAGAAAAAATTCATATCAGGGATAAGCTTTATCACCCATGTTCTCTGCCCTTCCATTAAAAGTATAGATCACATTTAAGTATTTGCGTTTCCTTTTCGGTCTTACAATTCTCTGCCAACACTGTCTTGGCATTTAGACTTCGAACTGAAATAAAAATTACAATGTAAGAAACCTCTTAATTCAATAATGTAACATACAAGCTGATTATAAAGTCAGACACTTTCTTATGTCCTTAAGTATCAGGTGATCTATACTGTCTAAGACAGCGGGATCAGCCAGACCTTATGACATCATCTCTGTATCATGGGTAATACCCGTCTGACACTTGTTTCAGTCGCCATCCCACAGCATGTCTCAATCCCTTAGTCAGGTGTCTGCTCTGCCCAGTATTCCCTCATCATCCTGTTCCTATAACAGGCAGACAGCTTGACTTTGACTTGCTATATCAGCATATTCTGCAATGACTAGCTGGGTAGCCAAGTTTGCTAAACCCTTTGGCCTCTTAACGGCCTGTAGCCTTATAAGTAGAAGTGGCCACTCTGAAAATAAAGTATGGAACAAAGGACAAGGATTTCAAAAATATTTACTCTGACATGTATTAGGTGTTCTATAAACACGTAGGTGGTTTATATAAGAAAGATTTATGATGACACAAAAGGTGTAAGGTGTGACAAAAGAGGGGGATGGAAAAAGAAAACTGAAAAGAGAAACCAAACCTCCTGACATCTAAAGCATATAATTGGGGATTACATGGTACAAATGGAGGTTGTCTGTTATATATATACACCGATCAGCCATAACATTACGACTTTGACAAGGGCCAAATTGTGACGGCTAGACGACTGGGTCAGAGCATCTCCAATGCTGCAGCTCTTGTGGGGTGTTCCCGGTCTGCAATGGTCAGTACCTATCAAAAGTGGTCCAAGGAAGGAAAAGCGGTGACCCGGCAACAGGTCATGGGCGGCCAAAGCTCACTGATGCACGTGGGGAGCGAAGGCTGGCCCGTGTGGTCTGATCCAACAGACAAGCTACTGTAGCTCAAATTGCTGAAAAAGTGAATGCTGGTTCTGATAGAAAGATGTCATGGGGCTGTGTAGCCGCAGACCAGTCAGGGTGCCCATGCTGACCCCTGTTCACTGACGAAAGCGCCTACAATGGGCACGTGAGCATCAGAACTGGACCACGGAGCAATGGAAGAAGGTGGCCTGATCTGATGAATCACGAGCTCAAGGTGTTGACTTGGCCTCCAAATTCCCCAGATCTCAATCCAATCGAGCATCTGTGGGATGTGCTGGATAAACAAGTCCGATCCATGGAGGCCCCACCTCGCAACTTACAGAACTTAAAGGATCTGCTGCTAACGTCTTGGTGCCAGATACCACAGCAGACCTTCAGAGGTCTAGTGGAGTCCATGCCTTGACGGGTCAGGGCTGTTTTGGCGGCAAAAGGGGGACCTACACAATATTAGGCAGGTGGTCATGATGTTATGGCTGATCGGTATATATGTTTGTGTATATAGAGAACATATTTGTTTCATGATGGGGCTTTGTTACAGCTGTGAGAGGGGATTGGAGTGTAGATTGGCAGTTCCTTGGGATAGATTTTTTGCCTTCCCATTACAGTTTGAATCTTTTTATGATACATTCACATTTCAGACTCCCTTGCTCAACCTACCTCATCATGAATTGCCATCTCTGCACCCCCACCCCCCTCCTACCCCAATTTGCTTTTATTTTTAAGTAACTAAACCCTGTAAACCACGGTGCCGTCTGATAATTGTGTGCTAATGAAACACTGTTTTGCCTCCGCACAATACCCCACAGGGTTTAAACTTTCTGTTTTGGTGTGGTAGGATGGTAGCAGGTCAGGCGTTTCACTTTATTACGACTAATTATAGGAAGGCTTTGATTCAAAAACAAGGAATTAAGAAAATTGCCAGGTACGCAGCCTGAGGACTCAAATGTCATGTTTAGTTATGTATATGCTGGGTATTAGCATGTGTTTAACAAATTATAGTTTTCTGAACTTTGACTCATCTCCTTTCCACTTTCTACAAAGCACTGACAAACATCTACCAGGAGATTTTCAGATACCAGAAGATCTCTTATCACTGCCTTTGTCCATCAAAACATTTTATCTTTCAGTGCCCACAAATCCTCCTTATCAGTCTTTTTAAGTTAGAACATGTCTGTAATGACAACCCTATTGAAAGTGGACTAAATTTATTATTTTCTGCTTATCAAATTTTTCCCCCAAAAAGCAAGAGGAAAGAAGTCGCCCCCCAATAGACAATCTTATATCAGAATAAATGGAGACCTTAAACTAATGTATTCAAAAACAAAACACACGTGTCAAGAAGATTTACAATGGCGGTGCACAAAGACATCTGAAGACAGCTGCAGTTGTCAGAAATTTAAAACTACCACGACTGTGCTATGTTTATTTTAGGAACAAATTTCTCGATTCTGGCTCAGGAAGATACAGGAGGGCTGGATGCATAACAAAAAGGATTTGGAGGACGCAGTGAGGGATGAAGTGTAGAGGAGAAGCACACCTGGCAACATTTAAATTCACCTCCCCTGCCAGCTGCAGAAACACAACACTGCAGAGCACACCTGTGATTCGGGGACCAGCAACATTCCTGCATAGCAGACAATGACACACATCAAAACAGACCCAGGTTCATTATTTATCCTCTCAATATATCACCCTTCAAATAATTACAGTTGAAACACCTATTAAGTAGTATTGCTTTCACGAACAGGCACACATAGTGCTATTTCTGAAAGAGAAGTTCTCTGATGTTCTGAGCAGGCCACAAACCACTCTCACTCGCTGGTTTGGCTGTCACTGAGGAACACAGCTAAACACGCTGCTGGGATTGCCTAAGATGTTGAAGAACGTAAGGAAAAGTGAACACAAATCAGTTACTATGCTTTCATCAGATAACAGTATTACAAAAAGTGGATTCTACATAATTTGTGAGTGAAATTGTACTAATTGGTTTCATTTCTGTCAACCTAAACACCTTTTGTGTATTATGAGAGTCTCCCCCCCCCCCCATGACCCAACCTTGCTTTCCTTACCATTAAAATTCAGGCACAAAACCCCAAAACAGTTGTAACACAATACCTGAAGAATACCCTACAGACACACACTGAAAGCACACCATAACGGCTTCCCTATTTCCCTGTCTATACTTTTCAAAACACACTGGTAATTTATTATCCTGAAAGCACTTCCACTCCATAATGTAGCTCTCACACAGATAAGCGATAGGTGTTTGGTTAATTATGCTATGTAATGGTCCAATGGGCCACTTGCATAAAAACAAAACACACACAAAAAAAAGGACCACCCCAAAGCAGTCAAATATTTGCAGACTCATTATTTCAACAAGTACAATGCAGAATAAGCAAGGGGGAGAAAAGACAGACAAGTACTGTATTTATGGGGCTCTGTCAGAACTAATGCTCCCATATTATTAAAAAGAAACAATCAAATTCCCTGTGTGGGGTTGCCCCTGTTAGAGGGACAGAGGCCAAAGCCTATGAAAAAAAAAAAAAAAAAAAGTCCATTACTAAATAAAAAGCCAGCCAAGGTTAAGGTTCACTGCTCCTCATTCTCATACTCCTCCCTGCATTCCTCAGCAAGTGATTCTGCTCAGCCGAGCTCCAGCCGGCCGCGGCCCCCCCCCGCTGCCCTGCCATTGGACGGCTGGTTGCTATGTGACACTGGTTGCCACAGAAACATCCGTCATGGAATCCAGTCAAACTGCAGCGGAGTGCTTAAACTTCACATCAAACTCAATTAATGCATTAATACACGAATTAGCACGCAAATACATCAAACATGCTCATTACAGAACAGCATGAGGTGCAGGAAAAAACACTGTATAATGTACTTAACAAATGCACAACAAGAATTAAAGCACTTTTACATACCTTTCCCTAAAACCATCTGCATCTGACACTGAACTTCAGCACTCCCCTCTCTGTCTCTCTCTCTCATTTACAGTATGTACATCAACCTTGCACCATCCCAGCTGGATTACAGTGCAGTATGTTGCAGTTCTGGTGCTCAGGCTACCAAATGAGGGCTTTCACATGGTTTGCAGCTCAGCGCCAGTGGCAAGTGGAAGCCAGCCATTAACTGCTTCACTATCACGCGTTTGTCGAGAAGTTCCAATCTGGGGGGAAAAAAATAATAATTTTTCCTCATAAAAGGTCTGGCTAAGATTAGAAAATACTTGGCGCCCAGTCAAATTCATGTTCCTCAGTGGGTCCTTCACAATAAGGAGAAATAAGATACCTAATAACATTACATGCCTTTTCGGTTATTTCATTACTTGACGCCTGAGTGACTACAAGCTCATAAAAGAACTACTTGCTTTCTCTAATTGGCCGCCACAAAATATTCAGAGACTTACAAATTAAGTGACTCATTAAAATTAACAAGAGCTGATTCTCCAAGTCAAACAGGATTGCAACGTATCTGACAGGGACTTTCTTAATCACCGAAAGAAAAAAAAACTGGACGACAGAAGAAATGCCCTGTATTTCTTTCCTTGTGCTTATTTTGGTATGACATGAAAGAATCTTAAGCCTCGCTGAATGTTATACATGTTCCCTTTCCAGGTCTCTGCATGTTTATGTAAAGCTGACACATGATCTAAAGAAGAGCTTACAGGGAAAGAAAAGGAAATGGAAACAAATATATATATAAAAGAAAGTAAATCATAGCAGGCACCTGTGTTTAAAGATACACACACCCAAAACAAGCTTTGGTAAAAGGATCGCATCGATATTCACTGCTGATTTCACTCCTTCCACTCTGAACAGTCAGAAGAGCCCTAGGCTTCAGTTCATCCTCTCAGTGTGTCAATTATTTACAAACATTCTTACTTAAAATTGTTAGCACACTGCTCTGCTTGTAAGAGTCACACATATCCGCTTACATATAGAGAAATAAACAGTCTTCTTTTTTATCCACTGACAGTTTTATAAGTGTCCAGGTTTCTCACTGAAGAATATAGCCTTTTTTGTTTTATGTTGCCCAGTCTGAATGGCTTTTCAATTACTTTTTTTTAATCAGTCTAGCACCATATGGAGCAAAGAAACCAAAAGTAATGGTATTATTTGATTATAATGAAACTGGGAAGCTGCCATAGGTAGAATAATTCACCAGCTTGTCACAGTTTGAGACAGGAACTCGTGTTTTAGTCATAAACTTGACGACAACAGAGGAGAATCTGAAAATGAGGAACGCATTGCTGGAATAGGCGTTTTACATCGAAGTCAAACTTTTTATTTCACAAATGCGGTTGCCCAATTTAACATCGCTTAACTTAACTAAAACACCGTCCTCCACAACCTGTTGTAGCCCCCCGTTTAACACAGTAATAAAAACTGAGAAACCTTCATGGTCAGATCAAAATGGCATTGCTAGGAGTGTAGCGGTAGAAGCCAACTTTTGATTACCACTTTAAACCTCCTGCGAGTAGGCAAGGGCTTAAGCAAAGAATCCCTCACCTGGGCTGCTCCCAATTTAAGGATTTAAAAAAATGAAAGATGAAAGGGGTTCCAAACTGATTAATGAACTTTCTGTACAGTGATTTATTGCCCCATATTATGAATATCAACTCAAAGAATTGTTCTCGCCTGGAGCTGAATAACATGTTGGTTTAATCATGCACAAGCAAGGCAGAACCCTGTGGAAGGACCCAGCGCTGGGCTCTAACGACAGCACAACGCCTGTGCCTCAGATTTCCACAAAGCGTGTAAGCAAGGAATTCAATAGTCCATAGACTGGGTTAATATGAATTATGCTATCCCAAAGCTGGTCCTTTATAGCCTCCTCTGGACTTCTCACAACTGTAGATAGTTCCACAGTTCATAATGTCCCAGACAGACCAGCAGTTGAATGATGACTTGTACCAGCACAGTGCAAAACAGCAAGGCCAGGAAAAGAAAGAACTTGTCCCTTTATAATTACCTCAATGTGAAATGAATGACAAACTTTATGAAAAGTCAAAGTATTTATTTTCATTTTTCAAATTTCATCTGTAAGTGCTTAAATGCTGGGAGCCCCTTGGTTTTGTACAATAAAACAAACATGTTTAACAAGCAATTTTACTTATAAGCTGTCTTCATGGATGTAATTATTTCTGTCCTCACTCTCTCTCTTTCTCTCCGTCTCTTTACCTTAACCTACTCCAATTTACCCTTCATGAACTCTCTTAATTGCTCGTGTTAAGATGAATAATACAGGAGAAATGTTTAAACAAACCCACAGAATGTGTAGCGAAGTAGAGATCCAATCTAGGAGTTTTTTTTGTTGTTGTAAGAAAAAAAAGAAAAGAAAAAAAAGACTTAAGTAATTTGTCTCTGTAAGGTAGTCAGGTTATCTGCTTGAAAGATAATTAAAGTAAGAAGGAGCAATGTTTTCATATGCTATCTTGGACTGTCATCTCGAGAAAAGCAATTTTGACGTACGATACTCAGTGCCGAGGCTTTGAAAGGACACTTTAGCCCCCTCAGAAAAATGGGATTCCGGCATAAATCATGAGGCTGTAGTGAATAACTATGGATTAGACCTACTAGCTTGTTCTCAATAATAATCTAAACAAGCAATATGCTAAAGCCTGCCGATATATTCGGCACAGGAACAACAGAATATATCCGGCTGCATTAATGTATAAATACAGGATCAGGAATACAATTGCAGTGCTTATGTGCATCTTAAAGCAATGGGTACATAGCAGTGGTGCCTGCAATAATCCCACAGGCCTAACACCCCACCTGATATGAAAATGGGTTAAAGGTGGAATACAAATGTCAAGGTAATGTCCCACTGTGTAAAACACTTGCGCAATGATTCACCCATTCTAAGTAACGCACTTGTGTGGGGGATTGTCGAATGCTGTGGATCTTCATTAAGCAGTACAAATTTGGCACCGTTTAAGCACACGGCTGGGCTGGCTGATTTTATTGCTTTTCCTCAGCTTTGGCAACCCCACGGATGGCTGCAGGTTAATAATTTGACAAAGGAGTGGTCACGGCGCCCAGCCTGAGTTTACTAGAGCTTAAGAAATGTAAAACTGAAAGCCCTCTAGCAGCATCTAAATTACATTACAATATCTTCCCTAATGGAATAAAAAGGGCCATCTAGCCAGTCACACAGGCAACAATGTGCGCATTGTAAACAAGCACAGCAACTGGGACAACAAATGCACATTCAGCGCTGCTCTCCACCCCTGCATGTTACACTTTGGAAGTTTTATTTCTTATTGACAACGCCCCCATTCAACCCTATGAATACTACGGTCTATTTTGTTCTCGGGGTGAAAGGTCAGACTTTAACACTTTTACCATAGACTGAATCTATTGCGTTTGACTTTTATCTCCTTTTTAATATTCAGTTTAAATCTTATTGACACAGTGAACAAACAGATAACGATGTTTTGGTATTGACAGGACCCTTGTGCGTGTTTGTTATTTGGTTTCCTTTTTCTCAATAAGCAGATTCCACAGAGGAGATGGCTAGAAAACAAAGGCACTTTAAATCTGAGGTCACGGAGGAACGGAGCAGGAATGTCCTCAGGGGAGATCACCTATGCTGGCAGCTCTAATTTAGGGGAAAGCAGGCCGAGTGCCTGGGGGAGTTAATGTGGGCCTGTGTCACTCGTCAGATCCCTCTTAGCCCACAGAGAGATGGCCTCCGAACAGACAGAAATCTACTCTAATTAAATCTGGATGATATAATTTAACCCTGTAGCAGAAGCAGGAGAGGGCTTCAAAACTAGATTGCACCTCTCAGAGTTTGACTTCGTGCTTGACACAAGAGAAGCCCTGCTAACTGTGCTGAACTATGACAGGTTTTCATACACGAGACGGAAAGGAATACATACCACCGTTTTTTATAGTAGACAGTAGATTTGGACTGGAAAGTAGACTTTAGTAAGCATGCACTGGCTGGGAACCGGAGCTCTCAAAACAACTGGTTTCTCCAAACTAGTTCAACTTCTAAGGCTTAAAAAAAGACGCATAAAAAATAAACAAGTGGTTGTACAGGAAGGAGAGTGATAACCATGCAATTGGACTTGATACTACAGTGTGTCCGGCTTATGTGCAGGGACAGAACTCACAAATTAAGTGACCAGGACTCAGCATTCGTTTCCCCAGTCGCATGTGGAACAAACTACTGTACTAATGGCTTTTTGCTTTCAGAAATTCTGGTTTAAAGCGGGCCTTCAAGCATACATACACATGGCAGGATACACAATACATTTATTCAGAAGGAATGTGACAGTGAAGTGAGAGTCAGTATGTGAGCTCTGTCCTCTTGTCTGCAGTGCATACCTTTTCCCCTCATCAAGATTTATACAAGGGTAAGACTGGACCTCATGTTATCATCAGGAACTTGATTCAGTGTTGCTTCGTGATTTGTTTGGAAACCTTTTTCTCAAATGATGCAATACTGACTCTGTACATTAAGCACCCAAATCACTTCCGACGATATTACTTTTTGAAAAAATGTAACTACATTTTTATTTATTTTACTTCAAAAATAAAACCATTATTATGTTGGAAGTGGCTTGCCGAACTTGAAAGGCAGAAAACATTCAAGAAATTGAGATTGCATGTTTCTGGCAATCAGCAAGCATTTCGCACACGAAGAGGAAGTTGACTTTCCCGGACCAACTGTTTAACAGTGCTTAATTATTAGACAAGAAACCAATTCTTTGTCAAGAACCTTTCCTGTCCTTCCTGCCTCTTATCAACACCAGGCGATGAATCACAGCAAAGTGCTCAATGTTCATTTTTGAACACTGCCATGTTGATCTTGCTAATAATAAAACATACTAGATGAAAGAGACACAAAACAAACAAATTAAGAGATCCCCACGTGCATCCTGAAAGCCACCCACTCAAGAGCTGATGGGAATTTAAATTAAAGAAAACTATCTTTGCTGGCAAAATTCTCCATATAATCAAATATACAATCTGAGAACTACAGTCATGAATGTGTGAGAGAGAATAAGCTGCATTCAAAAGACATGGTGTGAATTAGGAGAGCCAATTCCAACACTTAAGATACTGATGATAAAACATAAAACACTGCGTTGATGGATACCACCCGGCAATATTTGGAACTGACTTAAGAGTAACAGCTAAACTCTAGTTAGTGTTTTTCCTTTAATACCCATGAAGGAGTGAGAAAAATAACATTATTATGACCTTTAATATTCACATCCATCAGCTCAACTGTGAGATTCCTTAGATCACATTTCTGGCGCTAGGTTGGTTGCGATGTGGTAAGGGTCTGAACGAGACTCTGCAGGAGGCTGTGCTAAGAGTGCAAGATGAGGTGTCTTTCCCAGAGAGTTCAATGGATAGCCATAAATGACGTTCATGTTCTTCAGTCTTCAGGAGGCTTGGTTTATTCCAAAGACATACAAGATCCCATGGGCTTCTAACAAAAACACAGATTAAGGATGGAGAAAAACAAAAGCTCACAACATATTCCCGCCTTGACTTATTATAGAACATAAATGTCTCCTTCTAATTTCCAAGTTCCTTCTTAAATATGGGAACCAGTGCTTTAAAAAAGGGTCGGTTTAACTGACTTCACTTGAACTAAATTACTACCACTGTTACCACAGTTCACATTCCTGCAACATCCTCCAGAGAGGAAGACGGGACACTGCAGCTCGGTCTGTTTGAGCAGGCGAGTTATGAGCACAATTCCCATAAAGCAGATTATAAAGGGAAATGTTTGCTTTCGAAATCCTGAGATATCGGATACTTCAAAGAAACTAGATAGCTTCATAACAACTGGAGTAAAATCACATTCCAAGTAAAGAACCGTGGCTCTTTCCCTATTATGAGACAATGCCTGCTGGTCCTGTCAGCTAAGATATCTGTAAACAGAGAGATCCAATGCCATCGCACAATGGAGAAAATGAGGTCACTCCACATTGAGAACCGAACAATTGCATTCGTTTAACCCAAAATTGAAAGGTGTAAATGCTTGGAAAAAAAGCATAGGTGCCACCATCCAATATTAAAACACTCCCAACCAGTCCGATTGCAGCAGGGCAAGGAAGAAAAAATAAAAGAAATGTGTTAAAATAATTTGTCTGACATGAAAAACTAAAAATAATGTCAATCACTATATTTGGCTTTGAATGTCATCCCGAAATAACCTCCTTTCTGGCAGTTAAACCCATATTTTGGTCATTCTTCATAGTCGGTTAACACATTAAAGTGTGTCCGCTATCCAGATCTATTCAACACAGAGAGATGTTAGTACAGGTTTAATACAATACAGACACTTATTGTTTCAAGTGATTATTGAAGCCACTTCTTGAAGGATCACAATGAATATGCTTTTAACATCTTAAATTGCCAATTACTTTCAAACATATCACTGGTCTAAGAGACAGGCAATGCAATCTCTTTTCAGTCTTGCAGGGGCACAGTTTCCATCTTAATTATGTTTTGGGTTTTATGTTAAAGTATTGGGTGGACTGGGTTGAGGCATTTCATTTTGAACCCTTTAGGACTTTCTCCCCAATCTGATTGTTAATCAGATTAAGTTATTTTTATACAATTTACACACTGTATGGCATACCTTCTCAAAGCAATTGACAAATGGGATGGCAATGGGTCTTTAAAAACAAACTATACAGATGAGGGTATGAAGCATTTTCTTCTTAACAATTCTCAACTTAATCAATTTAAGGGCTGGTTTCACCCAAAGCTAGGTTAGTCCAACATAAATGCTAATCAGGTTCTGTCAAACCAGTAAGAGCCCATAATTACATCCAAGATTAAACATGTGGATAATTGTATGAATTAAATCAAGAAAACAAAAAGGGAAAGAAAACGTACTGTACCGCTCATTAGTTCCATCTGTAAACATCTTTTTTTTTTTTCCATCTCTAAATGGTCGTGCTTAATTCAGATTTTTATGATTCAATTCCGTCTCTGATGGCAAAGATAAACACTGCCACATTGGTTACAGTTGGTGAGACTGTGCTAAAAATGGCCCATCTGGAAACAGACATTATAAAAATAAAAGTCCTGGGAAATCAGTTTGAGAATATTAAGAAAAAAGATTCAAGTTTTCTAGTAAGTTCATTCCAAACGAACTACCTCTTTATGCTTGTAGAAACAAGTGCTCTTAGGAAGTGAATTGTGGGACTTGTCCTCCCAAACTGAATCAAATCCTACTTTATTTGTTAAACCAAGCAGTTTCTCAGTTTACAGTAAGAACCATAAAACTAGCCAACATAAACATTTTAACCTACAATGCATCTTGGATAATGAAGTCAAAGTTTACTGGGAAATCTAACCTTATCCCTTGCCTTAGGCTAACCAAAAGCCTTTACTCAACACTTTACCCTATACCTTAGATATTTCTCACAAACAACCTAAAAAATAAGAGTAAGAAACTTTAAATCCCCAATTAAACAGGCTAAGACCAGGAGCCGTCACTCTGACACACAGTTCTACTCAAAAACATTGACTTGATCTCACAACTTGCTAGATTCTTGACTTACTCTCAAAGAAGTCAGTTACATTATTTTTTCACATCTAAACCTGCTAAATAACCAACTCATATGCATATATTTCAAATGTGAAAAGAGTTACAAGTTAAGTTATAAAGCATAGCTATTACTCTTAAACAGTGTACAGAAGTGAAGTAAAAAAAAAACACTGTTGTCCGTTATAAAAAGTGAGTTTCACTCCCTCTCTTAAAACAAAAACCCACAAAGGAACTGCTTCCTTTGAACTCATAAACACAACTTAAGCAGAGAAAAGTGAGCAAGAGGGAAAGGTGAGGGGAACCATTGCCAACAGAAGTCGAACGCTAAGGAGTTAAAAATGGTAATTTAAATGAAAACCGACTGTTTAAATAGAAAGTGCTGTTAAAGAGCGGTTACTGTTAAACACTGCAGTGAATCTGGGCCAGCCTGCCAGCCTGCTTACTCTTTCACCAAATATGGAAGGTTTTTGCCTGAGATTTAGTCATGTGGGCCCGGGCCCAGCAGCTCTGCTTTCCAGATGATTAGATCACAGGCTAGCCTCCCCCCTCCCTCTGTCAGCGGGTCTTATCAAAGCACACGGAGAGGAGGCCTGTCAGGTCTGGAGGCGCGGGGCTGGCCACTCTGTCAGTAAATCGCCAAAGAGTGAAGGTATCTGCCAAGATCACGATAATGGGAGTCCAACGGTGTCAAATGTAAAAGTCACAGTCAAGTTGTCGAAATGTAACAAGCTAATAAAATCCAAATAAAGATTATTCTTCAGACAACAAGTGTTTGACAAGCCTAAGCAAGAAAACAAAACAAAAAAACAAAATAAGTCCAAACTATCACGGACATAAAGGGTTGTGGTGCTACAGTGTTTTGAAACAAAATAAGGCTCCCATACAATGCTTTTGTCAGAGCTGGAAGTGAAGCACGAACTCTGAGATTGAAGCTTAAAACACAATTCAGTATCAGCAGAAAGAGATGTATAAGATAATCAATTTGAACACAACATGCAGGTTAATCATGTGTTCGTCAAATCTAAAAGACTATTCTAGGTTAGGACAGTATTGGAGTATTGGAGCACTGCTTTGATGCTAAACAGGAGACCTTTAATAAGCATTTAAAATACAAAGAAAACGTTTGAAGTGCAATACGAGCCAATCCATTTACAGTTTTATGAACTTGCTTTGTTCAGCTGCCTTGCTTTTATGTCAACTTTGACTTAGTTATAAAGTGTATATAAAATTACTCTTTTATCCAACCATGCCATTTAAAGAGAGAGAGTAACTTGACTGAACTGGACCGACTGTTGTTGTTATTATTATTATTTCATTTTATTTCTTGTTAAGTCTTAAATTAGACGTTACAAATGCTACGATGAAAGATAAAAGAGATTACCTTGGGAATCGTCTTTTGTTTTTTTTTGTTTTTTCACACCCCGTGAAAAGTTATAGCCATAATGCACCACAAAGCAAAAGACACAAAATAAATTCACACAGAGCGTTTAATGAACAAAACAAAAATAAAAATTGCAGTCACTGGATCTGTCACAGAGGACGGATGACAGGAAAACAACTACAATGGAAGAAAATAAGTCCCCTCCTCTTATTAGACCACATTGTTCTACTAAAAAAGGTCAAGTGTTCTGAAGACCAAAAGTTGAATGTTGGTGTCTCCTTCTTGAGCAGTTCTCACAAGTGAAGAGAGCGGAGCAGTTTGTTTTCAGGACTGTGTAGAATTCCCATGGAAATACACTCCAGCTTCCTATTTATAGCGCCAGGCTGACGGTCTTAATTTAGCTGTTCCCCTCCGAAATTCCTCAGCCATTGTTCACCATGGTTACCAGAGAAACTCAGAAACAGCTAAGTGGGAGAAGACCACAACCCATATCTTTATAAGGAAGGCAGAGAGAAGAGTTCCCACAAGCCACTGACGCTGGACAGAACCACTCCCAAACCAAACAGACAATAGGTGAGAATCCTAGATTATATTAATAATAATACATAGCTTTTACAATTAAACACAAGAAGGATCATTTTTAGGCTTCATAACGTAGGCCCATACAAATTGTTCTTTCCCACTAATCCATTTGGTGTTTTTTTAATCATGGAAGTCCCTCCCCTCAAGGACCAGAGAAAGAAACATACGTGTTCTTGCTGTTCTCTTCATTAGTCAGGTTAATCTACAATGAACCTTACACTATGTCCAAAATACTTCAATTTTTTTTAATGCTAATTAATAAAAAACAGTTGCAGACAAGTTAATACATTGTTGTCATCTCGTCCGAGTGCTGGTTTCAATTTAGATCTTGTTGCCAAGTTGTATACTAGAGGCACTTCATAATAAAAAAGTACACTTACAGTTGATATGCATTGGATAGTTTATCTGGCACCCCTTCCCACAAGCTCTGTCCACCTGTCTACTTTGTGTCTCCTGATTGTCTACACATCCAAGATAACTGCTGCTCGGGTGGAGTACCACAATCAAACTAGGCTGCGATCTAAAACAGGGCCTGACTCGCATTTCAACAATAAAACTGTTCTTGTCACATTGAAGCCATACAAGAAAATGAAAATATCACCCCAACCCCGCAACAGGTGATGAAAGTGTTTTTTTCAAACTCTTGTATTTGCAGTTTACTTTAAACAGACTCTCATAACTATCTGTGCAAGGTCCTGGATGTCACACAAAGCCCTTGCCAGCATCTTTGTGTCGTGTATCATGGATTGACAGTCCACACACCATACACTTAATAGAAGAATCTCTGTCTCAAGTGTTTTTAAGAAACGAAAACACCAGCAGGGGGATGAATACAGAACGTGTGTGGAAACATCATGCCTGCAGGTTTCTTACTTTAACGGACAACCACAAAACACATTCAAAACAGCATTTCATTTCACTCCACAAGACTGAGATTGTGTATGCAAATACGCCCATTCTACACGTGAAAACCTGTCCTGAGAGAGGAATCCAATCAACCCTATAAACCTGGTTTTCCAATAATAAAAAATAAAAAGTAGAACACCTGTTCCTTTCAATACATAGGCAACTTACCTGCACATTTGATTAAAAAGGAAAGTAGACAGAAAGGAGAGACAAGTGAAACATCTGCACCAGTAGTATTTAGTCTAAGCACTCTCTCTCAGCTCTGGTTTTCTATTTTTCTGTGTGTGTGTGTCTTCAGACTCGCCCAGTCTGGCTCTGTAATGACATTAGCTATCTAGGCTGCAATCAGAAGACGGATTGTGGCTTACAACAGCTCCACACTACACTCTGCTTTAATTCTCCTGTTTTCCAGACTACCCAAGTGTGTCATCTAATCACAGATACAGTTGCTGCCTGCACTCACTGCTTCTAATTTGAGTGTCTGAGAGTCATTAAAACCAGGCTATTAAAATCAGCGCAGGTAGAAAAGCGGCCGATTTGATTGAGCTGGTGGGTGTGAGCACTATTTCTTCTACGGTTGAGGCTTAAAGCAATAAACCCCTGCGACCTGAAATCAAGGCTTTATCGCATTAGTCATTTGTTTTGGAGTAATATGTGGGTATTGCGTTATGTCTACAGTAATTATCTGGCCATGCGTAATACAAGTTTCTCACTTTTTTTTTTAATTGTTCCTGAAACAACAAAAAAATGAATCCCAGATTAATCCCAAGGCTGCGGCCTTCAATACATTTTATCATTTTTTTAGATATACTGTACTATTGACATTTTATGAAGACACATCCAGCAGAGCATCTCTTTGGAATAAGCTGCCCTACTATCAACCAAATTAGTCATCTCTTTGAGCCAGAATGGCGATACACAGGTTGCTTCATCAGTTTCAACCATTATCAACTTGATTTGTGAAGTACAAAAAACGAATCTACTTGGGCACTCCATTTTACGATACATTTGGGCCCAATTAAAATGTCAAGCTAATATGACAAACAACTATATTTAAAAGGTCATATTACTTAGATTTATTTCCAATTAAATCCATATAAACCCTTTTACCATAAGTTTTCCACCCCTACCTCCAACAGGACTGCTACAGTTGTTGACTGCTGAGGGAGAAGGAGTCGGAACATGGGTGTTGGCAGCTTTTAATGGTTTAATGAGTAATGCTTCACAAATGAAGACGGGCATAGAAAGTACATATTGATTCGAAGGGACACAGTGGGAGGTCTTTTGGCATACTGTAATTGACCTACAGGTCAGCGTGCATCAAATTACCCTGAATCCGATGGGCCACTACCTGCTGTGCAAATAACAACAGTCCCTGAAAGAGCCAGGAACAGGGTTGCCCCCTCACTCATCAATGACAAAGCAATTGATCCATCATAACCGAGTTTGATCCAAGGCTTGTAGTTGTCAAATTGAGTTACAATGGTACAAAAACAATGAAAGAGGGGGTTTCAGCTTCATAGAGGCAGTGGAAGCTAATGTTTGATAATAGAAATTTGCCTGTACTGGTTAAGAGTATAAAGAACCACCATACTCTCTCACAATGCATCTTTGAGGGGCAAAGTAAATACACGAACACAATGATTTATACGTAGAGAATTTCAAAACAGGCCTCATTAGTGAGCCAACAGGGAGAGCCGTTGGCTTTAAGTGTGACCTCACTACCCCAGAATTTCACACAAACTTTAGACCGACCCAACCCTGTGGGGAAAAGAAACCGTAATTGCCCAAAAGTAAACCGACACATTAGGCAGCCCTATTTAATCACTTCACTGTACGTAAGACTTGCTATATTTAACCAGCTTCTGTCTCTGAGAAATGTTTTCAAGGTTAAGGATGTTCAAGCACAGTTCAAGTCTCTGGGTGTGTGATTTTTTTGTTTTTAATCATGTTTTTTTCATTCTGGTCTTCCATTTCTCAGTAAATTCTGCAAATGTAAACTGTGATCTTGCACCGCAGCCTCCTTCCGGTCTCCCGATAGCCAAGTCTCCCAGCTGCTCGCTCCAACTGTGATGTGCTCGTTTATCAACACCGTTAAGCACAAAGTAATTAAAACAAGAACCGTCCTGCCTATCTCAGCAGCAGCACCTGGGAGTAGACGGCTCTGCCAATCATGTGTAGGGTCTACCAGCAGTCAAGATAAAATCGTCAGCACATCGACCCTGAGGCACAGTCCTGCATTTCATCACCGGGGGAAAATGACATGCAGTGTTGATTGCCAAGATATTAATGACCTCTGACCTCCAGCTTCAGCTATGATGCCTTTTCCTTCTCAGGGCCTTGGATACTCACTACAGCTTTCAATACTAGTTCCAAGCCCTGCCCCCATTTTATCATCCACTTTTGCATTTGTGGGAGTACTGGTCACTGCTTCCCTGTCCTGGGGAAAAAACAGCAGCTCCTGTTGCAGCTTAACTCTTCAGTTCAAAAGCCTTCTTCATTAGACAATTAGACAAAAATGATAATTATAATTTTACTAAATTAACTTAAATATCTTTGAACGCTTATGAACTGAAAAGAAAAGCGGAACTTTAGCTTTACTACTCATGGGGTGAAATAAACCCCATGAGCCTGTGCAGGACCTGACAACCTTGGGTAGGGTATAAATCAATCTATCTCCAACTTTTCAACATCTTTTTGAGATGGAGTTACCTGCTTGACTGATTGCATAACCAGGGATGAAATGAGACATTACCATGTCAACAATGGATAATATATTGCCGTGGATGTGTGATGGTAAGTAGAGAGGCCCAATAAATAAGAGGCACATGCATACCTGCTGTACGGAACACACTTAAATTGGTCTGTACATGAATTTGAAATGTGTAGAGGGCAAAACTAAAACTTTATGGTTTCTCAAAATGCAAAGAGAGGGGAAAAACAGAAAAAGTGACCTAATTACATGCACAACATAAGCAAATACAAACTATCTGAAATAGATCTGAACTTTAGTCACAGTAGGAATTAAAGATTAAGCTGAAAGATAGTGAAGGTTATATTCTGAGGCTTCTTCTGTAAAACCAGCAAATAGCCTGACAAAGTGTATGAATCAAACTGGAAAAAGGAGGCAACATTTTCATATCAAACCATTTTGCTCTTTTCCCTAATAAGTGCAACGTTGTCTATGTATGGAATCACTGAAGGGCTTATAAATGAGAAACAGATGTCAAGTTTAGGACAAAGAAGAATTCACAGGATAAAAATACCCTGCGATTAATAGATTGGACAGTTACAGTAATCTGGAGAAACATTGTTTCAGAGGCCTTCAAATAAAAAGAAGCAAACACATTTTCCTATCAGATTCTGGTTCTTCACTTAGAAGTTTGTCAGGATTGTAATAGTTAATTGTTATTGTTATTCACAATGGCCGGTTGGCTCTCTGAGCTCAGGCAGCAAAGGTACACAAGACAGCATTAATGGTGATGTGAAATAAACCTTCTCGAGGGACCGATGGATCCCAGCTAACGATACACATCTCTTGCATGTAATGAGATGATGGTTATAAAATCGAGAGTAATGGAGGAGCATCTTCACTCTTGTAGCCTGAAGTACAGTCCCCATTTAAAACACCTTTTAAAGAATTAGTGAACCCTTTCTGATTTATACGGTCTTTGCACTTCATAACTGAACACCCATTCTACTCTCCACGGCTCGCTTGAACAACAAAGTCTTTGGGAGAGTTTATCTTAATCGAGCGTTCAGAGCTGCTGATGAGATGGGATATCAGGAATGCATTAGAGAGACGTTAACAACAATCGTGTAATGTTCATACTACTCTTTTCATGTAACCTTAAACAAACTCTTCTTGTTGTGTCTTATTTTGATGTTGGCTGAACTTAGTCTAACTATAAGGAACTCTGAGAACGCATGCAATAGCAGATTAAAACTGAAGTAACAGAAAAAGAGATGCCGGGCGAACCCATTAGTAAAGTCTTGGGGGTGGTGTGGGGGCGCAAGGTTGGGCACCCTTCAGTGTCAACAGAGGGATCTCCATCAATGCTTTAGCTCTGCTGTTTGCAGTGTGGGCCTACAGGGTTAAAATAAGATAGCCACCACTGCACGTTTTGAAGGAGGCATGTATGTCCCATGAGCTGGCACTGGGGTGAATCAAGTGGAATAACAAATCGGCGATTTTTAATGGGGAGGGAGCTATAAGAAGATGAAAATCTTCAATTGCCAAAAAACAACAAAAAAACATGGAACAGGACAATCAACAAGCTAAAAACTGCCACTTTAAATGGCGTGGACATGCAGGGTTTCATACAGAAATGAACCAGCCCAAAAACATCCTCTGTTATTCCAGCTGTATTTACTCCTCTATTTATAGTGACGAGGCCTGCACAACAACTCTAGTGCAGGAAAAGGCTCGTAGTGAACACTGCAGGAGTTGGCATCAGTATGGACGAGGGGAAAAAGGAAAATCGGTTGGGAGAAAGTAAAAAGATGACACAGGAGGAGATTTCCCATGTCATTAAAAAAACAGACTCTCTTATCTCAAGGAATGTAACCACATTTAATATCCAACAGTGCTAAAGAACATCCACAAAGAGTTCTTTCAGATCTGTATGATCTCAGTCTCCAAGAGAAAAGTACTGCTCCATCACTAGCAGGTTCTTCTTTGTAATTGTTTCTGTGTCAATGTTTAAAAGGACGTGATAAGCCTATTCCGTTTGTTTTTTAACAAGCCCAAATATAATACATAAATTGAATAAATACATTAATAACCACATTCCACATAGCATTGACAAATATTAACAGTCTGATATGAAATACAGAAATCAGACTGGTTTATCAAATCAATGCATTCAATCAATCAATGCATGTTACACCAGCTTATGTGGACTTTCATATTTGTGAGCAGTGCAAAATAAAATGTAGATTCAATAAGAAAAAAATAAAGATTTCTCCCCTTTCTCACAGAAATGCTGACTTCATTTAAACTTTATCTCCTGACATTAAATCCCTTGATTTAGACACTGGGCCTCCGTGCCTTCTTTGAGCAACATTTATTAGAGTCAAAACTATTAATCACAAGGATTAACTCAGTAAACTTGGCAGTATCCTCTAAACAAGACCTCTAAAAACAGTAATCTCTTAACTAATAACCTAAAATGATACCACTTCAGTGAAGCAGGATTTTTTTTCATAGTTGCCATAACAGAGATCTTCAAACCTGGAAGAAACTCAATATATTAATATATATTAATGACTGGACCTTAAAAATTATGCCTTCCAAAACATTTTGGACAAGATTCAAGTTGAACCACAAGTTAATGGATGGTGCATAGACACAACAGAGATGTTTTCATACATAGAAGGGGAAGGTTATTCATCTAGGGGTTGTATGTAAGAATGAAGAGACAATGAATATGATTGTTTTTGTAAGAATCAGAGTGGCTGAGGAATTATGTGGAGGTGATTGTTTCCTCTACATACAACTGTAATTTAGCTTATCATTCTGATTAGAGCACAAAACCTTTATTTCTTCTCTAATCAGCGAACTCAAACCTACATCTACACTCCAGTCACAATGATTGCACTTGGCAAACAAATTAATTCAAACAATGCAAGGACCAGGGCGCCAGCATAATTTTACACATAGTAGGAACTGACGGACCTCTATTAATGTTATCCCAGCAGACTCACAGCATTTTAACAAGCTTTGCAATTTTCCATTGGAGGCATGTTCAACAGGTCTGCTGGAGTTGGCCATATGAGCATCCAGTCCTTTCACACGCCACTGGATTTAAATCAATTAAGTAGCAAACAGTTACATCTGTAAAGGAGTATTTTAAAAACTGCAAGCATTCTCCATTCTTTTTCCATTCTTTTTTCTAATCCTGTAGACATGATGAACTTTACTAATCAAATTTGGTTGGATGGAGCAGAAAGATTGTATTTAGCTTTGCTAAAATTGGAAAGACGGATGCCAGCTATGCTGGTTCCTAAATGCTTTCTCAACAGGAATCTGGATACAACTGGTCAATTATGTAAACCTGCTTTTGGCCATTCAAACTCAAGGCTCTACGTTGTCTGGTTTGTTTTTATGTACTCTGGAAGAAGCAGCACTGAGGAAGCACATTGACAAAACAAACTGACACAGATAACACCCAAAGCACCCAAACGACTGGACAAAACCAGGGAGAAGGGGGAAGGTTTTTATCCCCAACACCAAAACACTGGCACAGCTATCACACAACACAATGAGGCCATACTTGAGCACTGATATAAGTTGTCATATTTGAATTGTCCTTTTGCCTGACAATATATAGGTAGCCTAAACTCCAGCTTAATAATATGCAGTTTTTATCATATAATTATGTACTCCCATGTTATGTACTTGCAACGAAGGCCTCATATAGCAGGATACCATGCCAATGTATCGAATGCCGTGTTGAGGCAGGGCAGGGCAGGGCAGCGAGACGCGACTCACTGAGCACAGCTGGATGTGCACCCCCACCCCCTCCCCCTCCTCTTCCCCCAACACTTCTGCTTCAGAAGGCCTTGCAATATAGGGGGGGAGAGAGAGAGAGAGAGAGAGAGAGAGGGTGCAAGAACTGCAAACAATTAATATTTTCTGGCGCACCCAAGAAACCACAGAACAATTAGCGATCTGGATACGATGGTGATGGGAGCCCGGTGGGTTCGACGGGAGCAGGGGGGCACTGCCTGCATGTGAACACAATGTAAATAAACCTTACAACAGCATTCCTCCAGAAACACGACACTAGGTTGCAATGTTTCTGGAATCCAAGTTTAGAAAAAAATAAAAAAATCCAAATAAACACACCAGTATAAATATTTAAGGGCTGATGAAAACCTGCCTTGTTTTGAGCTCTCTTTAGTTTTAAAGCTGATGTCACCTCAGTGTACTAACAGGGTGCCAGTTTCAGTTTAGGATATGTTACTGCATTATTAATGACTGCCAAAACTTTAAAATAACTTTTGGCCATAATAGATATTACTATGTCATAATTTGTTTGTTTGGTTCTAGGTTTGAGGAAATATAATGTGTGTCTATAGGAGAGAGCAAGAGAAGAGAGAGAGAGAGAGAGAGATGATAAAGAAATCTGGTTTTACAAACTGTACTTCCATTTGTAATCTGCAATCCTGACCTAATATTGAGAGGAATCTGCACAAAGGAATTATAAGAAATGATTACATCGCATTTGTTTTGGGGGTGGCTTAAAAAAACAACAACTGTTGAATCTAAGATGAGGTACAGAAAGTACCATTCACAGTGCGTTCTCCTTACATAAGAGCCCTGCTCTGTAATTAGACAGGGTGGTTTCTGAGGTAATGACTAGGAGAAGGAAAGCTAGTGAAGAAAAACACACACTTAACAGGGCAAGGAAATGATAAGGTATCCAGAAATCTGTGGCAGAGGCAGCGCAGATCTGAGCCTTTTTAATTCTACAGGGGGGGTTATTGACAGGTATTGCATGTCTTACACATGATACAAGAACACAATTCTACAGAGGGAAACGAGGGAAAGTAAAAAGAGGGCTCATATGCTGAAGCACGGTCAAATGGGGTTACATAGGCTTAATACACGAGTCCTTTTTCTCTTCCATTATTCTAGTGAGAATTAGAAGAAGAAGAGGAAGTGCTTGGGGAAACACACTTTTTTTCCTTTCAACTAAATTTAGTTCCGCAACAGAAAAATCAGATTTAAGAGGCTAATTTATCTTGGAGACGCACTGCACCTGCTGAGGGAAAAGTAGGTCATTTCACGTGGCCGAGGAACATAACCAATTGCATGTCAAAGAGGTCATGGGCTGAGACTGAATAACACAGAGACATTAACCACCTGCAGCAACACCACGTATCTGAGGTCTGGCACCCAGATACAAGACAGGCTTTGCATTTGCTTTTCTCGTAATTATCGTAAGAAAGATTAATGCCAGCAGCAGGAAATCTGTCATCAAAATACGAAACCTGTGACCTGTGTCGAATATCACACATTTTTAAACTTTTAGGTGAATTTTGTGGAGGGTTATTTATGATGTCTGACAGCGAAAGCAGATAAGCCACGGACTTATGATTGATCATGTTAAAGATGATGAATCTAGCTTCATGAAACCGAATGTACCAGAATATGTAGTCAAACAAATTTCAGTGTCAGTGACAAGTAAAAATATTAATAAAATATATGAATCCTGCATTATAGCATTGATGTGTACGATTTAAAGGGCAAATGTTGCCAGACAAACTAGCATTTTATCTAACTAGCATCTCTCAATCTGAAAATCCTTTCACCCATATTACCATTCAATAGTAGGGACAGCAGGCCCTTATAAGCGGAACTCATTTAAGTTTTACCGAACTATTTTAAGACCTGCTGACACAATAATAAACAGACCTTTTTTCCAATGGACCCCCTACATCAATGGAACAAAAAATGTATGCTGTTCACTTCCCAAAAATAATAATCCACCCTCACAGTTGATGAGAGAGGCTAGGCCAGTCCTGTCTCTCTGCCAATGCAATTTTCCCTACAAACCCCCCAAAAAGGTTTACCTTAAAAAGGAATCAGAGTGAAATGTAAGTTTAACTCTTCCTAAAATGTGAGGGCAAAAACATGTCAACCTGCAGTGCACACAAGTCTGTGGCTAACATGACCTACTCTGTGGGCCTGCATTGTGCCCACAGTGATCTGAAACAAACAGGTCGGTGTTTTTTAAAACGGAAAGACAAGACGCACGCAAAGACTGCCTTTTCAGCCTGGCAGGCCCCTACAAAAGGGGGAAGGAGCTTCTCAATCACAGCCACTTTCCACTAATCTTCCCGTGGCAAGCCTGCTTCTGCACAGCCCCATCTGGACGACGGCCAGCGGTGCCATGGGAAATTTAAAACCTGCTGCTTTCAATGTCACTCCCGAGTCCTTTTCTCAGGCTGTGGCCTCCAGCAGGACGGCCTCTGCCTCTCGCAGCGGGGAGAGCAGGAATTCCTCAAGATCGCCACGCCGGGATGAGGCTCGGTCTGGGGAACCCTGTGGTGGACGCCGGCCTTTTCTTCCCTTCTTTGTTCCTTCTCATGTGGATGAGACATCTCTACACCCTCAGGACTGTTTACCAGGATTGCTACTCTCGTATGTAGTCAGTAAGAGAGGGCTGCATAAACATGTGGTTTGAGTCCCAGAACCTGACAAGGAAAATATCAAATGGGACCCACGGATTCTGCCTTTGCAGCCGAAACGGGCACGACAGCTTTCATTTTCTCTGTCTCAGAAACGCATTCCTAGCACTTTGAGAGTTTAATATAAGGAGTTGGCTGATTTTTTGTTTAAAATTCCATTACATTCTATTTTTATAGTTAAATTTGCACTACACAGTTTCTACACAAATTTTTAAAATGTTGTAACTGGAAAAAGGGTCTGCAAGCATCTCCCACAATTGCACAAGTGCTCGTTTGAAGGCACATGCTTAATCTCTAGAATAAAACCCTACAGTTTCCAGGACTAACATTCTAAGGATTCTAGGGTCAGGAGTCTACAGCTCCAGTAGTAGATTTATAGAAAACAAAAAAATATGTAAAACATCTTTGACCTTTAAAGCATTAACCACTATGTGAACAAACCCTTCATGACTTCCCAGTGACTGACGTTGAGGAGAAATTGTGAAAAAGCACAAGCACACCGAGCCTAGATATAGCAAGCCATAGTGAGTGGTTTTCCAGGTGATACACAAAATCAGGCCATTCCAAATTAATTGGTAAAATGTCAAACAAACCTTCGGTTTTTGTGTCTTCATGGTGGTTTCTACGGAAACACTACAAAAGCAGCAGGAGGGAAATGTCCCCCCTTGCCAAGTTTACAGAAGAATTATACACTGCGTCACACTCGCACTCACACACTCACAGCCTTTTTCTGCTCCCATCTCCGCCATCATTCACAAGCTCTGGTACTCTGTGGCAGTTACAAATCCTGCAAATGCTGATGTGAAACACGGGAAAAAAAATTCAAAATACTCACTACCTGGAAACTCACCAGCCACCCAAAAAATATTAAAAAAACAACACAAAATAAAAATCTTTAAACTGGCAGCATGCTATTACAGTCTTAAAAACAAAACACTGATTTTTCATTTGACCTTCAAATGGGTTATCATCAAAATCCCTTTCACCAATAGTTTAAGAACATTGTCGTAGCAGCCTCAAAACCTCCCTCTCTCCCTTTTACCACTTAACTGTCTAAAAAGGCAAGGGACCGTTCAGAACTTTCATTCTGTCAGTGACTAAGCTTTTCAAACTCAAACTAATTCTTAGCAGTGGCCATCCTTTTCTTGAGTAACAAACGTATTTTAAAAATTATTTCAGTCTTTGCCTACAGAGCAATAAAAAAAAAGCTAGTTGAGGAGTCAAATGTGTCAACACCAATACTCTCCATGTTAATAACTTGCAAATAACCAGTCCTATGACCCAGAAAGTTATAAAAACTCAAAACTCAAATGTGCTGCAGCATCCCAGTTACATTTTATTGCAGTCCCAGAATGAGACAGAACAGCAAACAATGGTTCAGTTTGATAGACTGTTGTAGAAATTGAAGGGAGAGGTTTAATTAGAAACTTTTCAAATCCAGATTACTATACGGTCACATCTAGTTTATAAGGGTATAGGCACTGATATTGGGTATTGACAATGATAAAAACATCCTAATGTCTGCCTCATGTGACTCATTGATTCAACTGTTGCAGGACCAAGGATACTATGGACAGCCACAGCCAGCTGTGCGCCAACTCTCAGCAAGTGTAAAAATGTAATTCAGTGCAAAACTGGCATGTACAGAAGGCTTAGGCTGAGAGTTAGAGTATGGGGCTTGGAGCCGTGCTTCAAAGTTTGTCACACTCGAAAAAAAACATTGTGCAAGGAGTACCATTGCTGACCAGCGACAAGAGGTTCGTGGCTATGTTGCAAACTAACAAACTGCAAACAACAAAAGGGAACTGGTCATAAGTAACAACTCACACATGCTAAAATAAAAATATGCACTATTTTTTTTGGTCCACAAAGTCCACCACTCAAAATATTCTGCCAATGCATTTTCTGGCCTGGCTGACCTCAACATGATAAGCCAAAATGGACACATTTCTGACCCCAGAGACCTTATTTACAGTAGCTCGACATCCCATTCAGGGCTCTCGAAATGCACAGGAGAGCAGTGGCAGAAGTCAAGTGAAAGGAGTATGGAGCTAAAAAGGAGATTTCAAGGCCAAAGAGCCGTCCATCACAATACAGGCAGCAGACAGCACTATCTACAGCTCTGACAGCTTGGCAATGAGAAGGCATGAGCTAAGAATAACTGTGAGCTCCAGTCATCTATTTATGCTATGCGTGCACCACATCCATTTGGAGCGGAGAAAAATGTATATTGTCTGAATATAAAGAAAAACAAATTTGCTGAAGGTTCTTTTTGCCAAGTGCTGTTTTAATATTGGCCTCCCCAGTCCATTTCAGTCTTTCCGACTTGAGAGACCTTGAGAGACTTCAACAACACTGCCAAGTCTGTCACTTTCTCTGCAAGCATACCAGCTTTACAAGGTGATTTGAAACACAAAGTAACCCATAGTAAGTACAGGATGCATTAAATTATTTCTTGAGACATGTCAATGCTTTTGGGTTTCAGGGCTGTTTCAAATGTATGCTCTTTTCAGGTAGCATTCCCAGGATCATGCGTTATAAAAGTCCAGCTCCCTTTCTTAGAGATGCGTTGAATAACAAGAACATAAGTCATTCTGACAGAGATTTGCATTTTAGCTGGGTGGTCTGATTAAAGACATTAAATCATAAAAAAACAAATCTCATTTCTTAGGTTTAATTCATGCAAGCTGTGGGTTTATGCTTTTCCTTTGTCAAAGTTATAAAGAATCTGTCAGGTTTTTTTTTTTTCTTGTTCTACCAAAAAAAAAACTAATTCAGTAAAATTACCTTGCAAGTGAACAATCTGTGGACATTCAGGCCAGGTGTCCAGTCTAGTCCAAAACACAACGCTTTCCAAAACCAGACTCAGTAAAATGTTGAAATCATACCTGACATTCTTGTTCAATTCCATTCATCTACTGAGGAATGTAGAACTTTGGGTGTCCTTGTCCTTCTATGTTCTTGAATTTCATTGCCTTATTGAGATTATTGAATATGGCCAACAAGAAAGGTAGTGAAAACCAGTGACATCAAATACAAATCAACCCATTAAAGAGCCTTAATCACTGTTTAAGAAGCTGGGTGTTTGTTCCAGTAACTGTTTTCCCCAAACTTTTCTACAGCAACAGGAGGACATTCCAATACCAGTTAAGGAAGAATATGTCAGGCGAAGGATAAGAAACAAAGGAGAGAAAAAAACGGAAGAAAAAAAATAATAAAATACAGCACAGACCTTGTGCCAACTGTCTGCCCTCCAAACAATGAGCGATTACTTTTGGATGCAATTAATTTCTGTGCCTGCTTCACAAAAGCCAGGTTCAAATCTTTGTCTGGAGCATTCGCAGTAGATGAAAGAATAGTCTTGGAGCTTCTTTGGTCGAGGAATTAAACGAAAGATTAGTTGGCAGCAAAAATCAATGCGAGACACTGCTTTACAAACTCTCATTGTTCATCTCTCTGCAGTGGGACATTGTCTCCCTGACCCTGAAGTCACTGGTCTAGCAGGTTTCTATAAGACTGAGACACCCAGAACGTCTTTCAGTGAAAAGAGCAACCTTAGTAGAGAGCCCATATTTAAATATGCTACTTCAATATCTTCAAAATCAGACGACCACCACGTTTTGTAACACTGTGTTTTGCTCTGTGCTACCCGTCAAGCCAACTGTATAGTAATTGTGAAGGATGGATGTCTACCTCTGCCTCCTGCAGTCTATCTAGGTTTGTGTTTGACCGCTATGTTACCCATGAGATGATTTTGTTTTAGTATGTAATGTGATTGTATTATAAACTGCTGGACATCTGGGGTTAAATCATCAGCCAGTTGTTGAAAATAATAAGACGACCTCTTGGAACAAGGAAATCTTATTAGCCGACAGGTTTGCGAGAAAATTTACTACAACAATAAAATACTCTTCTTGGTATTCCCACATCACAGTGCCGATTTTCAAACGGCATATTTTCATAGTGTATCACTTGTAAGCACACATACCATTGTAGGGGAAAAGAAGTGCAGAAATTAACTAACAATTACTGCTCTTACACAACACCAGAATGCAGCTCGTGGCATCGTATCGGTCAGCCATGCTTTTTCAATTAGTCTCCAGGTTCCACGGCCTGGATCCCATCAATGGAACAGTACAAGATGTCTCCTCCTTCTCCGAGTAAAAAAAAAAAAGAAACGCATGCCAATGGGCTGCAGAGCCCAGGCACGCCAGCCCTTCGGATCAGCCCCCCCACTTCAACCTGACGACAAACAGACCACGCACTCGCCCGAAATGCACACGTCGTTTCCGAGCTAAATTTTGCTACCACTAACGAGACCGCTACTGCAATAAAACACATACTGTACGCATGGGGCCAGCAATTCAAACTTCCCAAACATACCTTCCCACAACTGGAAGAAATTAAAAGCCAAAATGAAACGCCTTGATAAAGTAGGCTTTCCTTGCTAAAGGTTTCTGAGGGGCAAAAATGGAAATAAAAGCTAAAAAGAAAGCAAAATGTAGATACTAATCAAAAACACTTTTGACCTTTGAGATGATCCTTGTAATTACTGGAACAACCAGAGACAGGTGCAAGCCAACTGAATCATTCAAGGGCCGGCTGACGTCCCGATAACTTCCATTAGCCCTCTGTTCTCCCCAGACCAGCCTGGGCTTTCTTTTCACCCGCAGCAGTAACATCTTTTTAAGGGAACCTGTTATTGAGCAGTAACACACAATAAAACAGACAACAGGAAGAGTGTGGCCTCATGTGAGCTTGGCCAGAGTCAAAGGAGTCACAATGTGAGGCAAAACACTTATTTAAATATGGCACATTCCTTTTTCTTTGTAATACATACAAAAGAAAAAAGAAAAAAGAGAAGGAAGATTCGTCTGATCCTTCCGGTGTCCTAGCAGGACTTTTCGGCAGTTATGCAACGGGGAATGGAAGACAGAACACATTCCTCTTGCCTGCTGAAGTGAACACAATGCTAAGTCCAATCCCAACCCCCCACCATTGCTTTATATTATATATACTTGATCTCTGGACTGATTTAGATTTCATTCACCCTGAAGGGGATGACTTCATGTTTAAACTATGCTTCCCACTAACAACTGTCTGCAAAGTTTCGAGAGAGAGAAGAAAAAACACAACAAAAAAAACGGCATGACTAAATGTATGGAAAAAGGTTTATATAATGACTTACTGGACATTACAACACCAGTTTGTCAATTATGTCATAGCTCTCTAATACACAGGGATTTACTTTCTTTGGTGTGGAGGCTGCAGAGGGCCTCTTAGCCACAAAAGGTAACGTTCATTTGCCCTGAAACATAATCTCCAGTTCTCCCTGGAGCCTGTACAGGGAAAAGAAAAAAGAAGAATCATTCCCTATTTGCTTGGGGTTAAATAAGAAAAGGTTCAAATGATTATATGTAGGCAATCAGGGCTGTGGTACCATTAACAACACTGTAACCACAGAGAACTTCTTGATGTTTTCAAATGCTACGGTCAAACGTCTCTAGTTAACATATTGGCATTCAAAAAGACAAACAGATGCACTGAAATTATAACAGGATAGAAATGTTATTTAAAAAAAAAAAAAAAGCACATCCGATTCTGAAGCCAGCTTTTTCCAATAAGATTCTCTTATGGTTGTACTGCTGCCTATCTTACCAGTCCTAAAAAGTACTTTGCTTCTTAATATTTAGAGAGTAGAGATTACAGATGGCAGCCACCTTGCCTCCCCCCAAACTTGATGAAAAATATCAGTTTTCTACTGGCCTCATTTCTGTGTTGCTCAGATTTACAGCAGCGCCTAGACCAGTATTATGCAGCCCTTCCATAATCAGAAACCGGAGAAAGGTTTTTTGACTCAGAGAGAGGAATTAAGGACACGATATTAAGCTTTAGCCCTGTGCTTGGATGAAACAGCCACTGGAAAATACAAATATACAAGACATCAGAGCCCCAGAATATATACGAAACGCTCAACAACACAGACATTCTCAGACAGACACCTGGAGATCATACCTGGGGGGGGGAAAAAAATACACAGAAGCAATGTTGTTCATGCCAGCTAAGCTACCAGGTGTAGCTTTTCCGTTTCAGCAACATGTGAAAGCTGCCATGTGGAAGAAATCTATTTGATACATAAAATATTTTCTGAAAGTCGAGGCCATAAAAAGTATTAAGTAGGTTTTCACAGACATTGCTAGCTTCATTAAATGGTTACTTAAGTTGCCTCACATAAGAACCTTGACACGCACGCACATGCACATTACAAGAGGAGATTAAACGGATGCGCTCACCTTGAAGAGGGCGGTGGTGTGTATCGCTGCAGGAAGGAGGCCTTTTCAGAATTGCTCTATACTCAGCGGACAGAAATGCAATCTGCAGACTGGGTTGCAATTCCGGGCATGGCACAGAAACGCAACTAACCGCTGAGACTTAAATCCCCTTTAGTGATGTACATGTGTGCCATCCAAAATGCATGCTTCACTGGGATTTAGGGAAAACAAGAACTGATTGCAAGCGAGCTAATACACTGATTGTGAATGATCAAGTAATATACTACTTTCGACCCTCTTCAAAGACTCTGGGAAAATACAGCCCTAGTACACTGACACCAAAATAACTAGTACGTTTGGAAACAGAAGACATACCGAGTGTGTACACAACAGAGACATGGGAACCACCTTCTTGTCATTCTATGCTAAAAAATACACCAAATATTCCCCCCCCACACACATTTGCGTGTGTTAAAAGTAAGCAATACTGGCTTAGACCTCTGATACTCGGTGACTATGGCATCTCTGTGCTCCAGTGTACTGACCACCCCAAACCTAGACACACTCCTCAACTCTGTGCACCCCCACACTGTAGTATCACTCATATGGGCACTAAACTGTATCTCTAAGTGAGGAGGCTGAACAAAGTGAACTAATAATCAGCCTGGCGCCTAACAGCCTCCCGCATAATGTTTTTCTCTCTAAAGTGAACACATACATATACTCAGAATGCATCACAAACAAGTTGGTGCTTATACAAAACATATTGACTTTGCTAGAGTGGAAGGGTAAAATGGGTCTTTGTATTCCCAAGAGAAATCGTTAACAAGAAATAAAAATAAGGGAAGGAACAATAATAATAGCCTAATTGAATTCTTACTCAATCCCTACTTATCGCCTCCCGTTTGTTCGCTTGAAATGTGGAACACAAAAGGCGATATGGAAGAGAAACTAAAAAGTATCTAGTGACAAGTATCTTATCATGCTACCTTACTCTCCATGGCCAAGTGAACGTGTTCTCAAAACAGTGTCCCGAAGAACAGCCACAAACTCCTGGCCACAGTTCCAAACAAGTTACAATAGACATCTAAACAACACCACCCAACAGTGCTCTTCAACTGGCACGCCAACTTGCAATTACACTTCACATTTAACAACCATCCCAAAGTTCATGTGAAGTGCAGGGTTTTTGTTTTGTTTGTTTGATTTACATAAAGACCCAGTAGATGCATGCATGCTGTATACATGTGCCATGTTGCATTTTAGGAGATTCGATCAGTTTCTACTCCCAGTTGTATAACTGCAAAATTGAGAGAAAACGAACACACTTATTAAAATCCGAAACTCATTTCCGCTCTCTACGAACTAATGTAATCCCACGCAATTTCCTGGAAAAGACCTTATCATGTCACTATTGCTGATAGGTCAATATGTAGCAGTGTTGAGTGAGGATGAGAAGAAACAAGAACTTCCCTGCAATTAGTCCAGAAGTCTGCCAGAGCTGTGGGTGAGAGAGAGAGGGCATCAGCACGATGAGTTCCACCTATTGCACAAGTGGGTAACATATTCGCCTGCCGTGAGATCAGCCGGAGCGATAAGGCTGCACCTTGTCTGTTCACACTATTCACACTAAATCAAAATAGGTGTGTTACTGCAAACAATAATTAGATGTGCCATTTACAAAAGGAAACGCAGAGCCAACTCCACTTGGAAACAGAACCAACTGTACTAGTTTGCTCAACTTCAAAAAATGTTTAAATAAGAGCAAATATACCATGGCAGGACTAATATTCGTGCCAGGTTTCGCTTAATTGCCAAAACCTCAAGCACCCCCAACAGAATGAATAACTAGTGTATTATTATTATTTTTTTTAGTGCAGGCTATCACCATTTGATTAACAGTATTATCGCACAACAATGGCAATATACAGCACTCTGTTGGTTAGAGCTAACATTAAACATGAAGTGCTATAGCATTAGTGGTTGGATTCATGCCGATGGCTATTAGCATTAAAAACTCTGCTGTAGTTCCACTTTCTCCGGCTATGTTGTGAACTACAAGAAGGTATGCTGTGGAAGCTTAATCAAAAACCTCTCTTCCCCCCCACAGAGCATTGAATGTACAAATAAAAATCAAGAGAATGAATTATGAAGCCAAAATTTCAGCTAACAGGCTGTATCATGCAGAGACAACCACCTCCATTGCTTTTCTAATGTACAGGGACTGCAGGGTGCACAAAAAACAGAGGACAAACCCAGTCCTTACCAACCACATTGGCAACTACCTGGCAAGACTGAGAACCAGGTTACAGTTATATAGCATTTTTTTTAAGAGTATAGTTGTTGAATCAAAAATGCTGCACACATTTTCTCCCTCATCAGATTCAATCTCCGACTATAAAGCACAGTGTAACGGTAGGCTGATAAAAAAAGTTATTCACAGCCACATTATTCAAAAAACAAAAGGAATAAAAAATCTTCTCACTACCTGCCACAGCAGTACACAACCTGCATTTGAATCAGTGTTTCCCTCACCTCACATCACATTGCATTGACTTTCCCAGACTTATGCAGCTTTTGGGGGAGCAAAACATTTAGAAAACATCTCTAAGATCAGGCATCTTAGCAGCAAAGAAAACGAAACAAAAACAGAGCCTTCTTAGAATTAAAGTCACAACAAGTTAAACTGATGGCATCTGATAGAAAGTAGTGATTCATACTGCTAGAAGCCACTACATTCTCATTGCTGTCATGCACAGCCAGCTAACAGACCCAGTGCAGGGCATTAAAAAGTGCTTTTGTTCTCATTCCTTATCTGCCCCATGACTAAAGACTAATGACATTACAAATACATATCCATCTCAGGAATCCAAGGTTAAATGACACTACATTAACAGACCACACTCAATACGAAAGCGGGTCTGAGCTTCTTACGTGCGTACTCTGACAATAATGACCTTGTGTCTTGAAATGTGGTTAATTCAGGGGAAACTATGTTTTGAAGAGGAAAAACACACATTTTCGTTGTTTTTCCCTAAGCCTTCAAACAAAAATAAGTTTCTCTCTATTCAAGCAGCAAAAATACATGAAATTGTGCCTGCATTTTACTTCCTATGATTCTGGTGCAGTGAAATGATACTAGATTGAGCACACCATGCTTTTCCACCTCACATCACAAAGACAAAATATGAAAAGCATTAGAGGAAGATGCATCGTTGCCTCAGGGAACAAAGCAATAAGCACAACTTCTCACTCACCACTTGGGGTTTGCTCTTCGGAGTGGCGGGGGTCACCTCTTCACTGGGTTTCCGCAGGAGCTTCAGTTCCCCTGTGGTCGGCGTGGCAGGCGTCGACCTGGAAGTCTCCTGGGGGACGTGATGGGAGTCGACGGAGTTCAAGGCCAACATGTACTGCTCCGTTACATCCTCCAGCGAGGGAGCCTGGACCACAGGGTAGGGTTTGTGGGATGGTCTGGAGGGCTCTGGGACAGTGATGTGAACTGGGGGGCCCTGGGAAACGTGCGCTTCAGGTGGGATGATGGGTACGAAGCTGGCCGGCTCACTGACGTGACGCACGTGCTTGGGCGCAGGCCTGGCCTTGGCGGAGTGCTGCAGGTGTTCAGTATCAGTTGACTGGGGGGGCGCCCTGCCCTCGAGATGCGTGGCCCGCATGATGCGCTTCTTAGAGCTGCGTCTTGCCATGCGGGGAGACAGGACTTCTGCCAGTTTGGGGTCGAACGGGAAACAGGGCGCCCCTTCCAACACTTCTGACTCCAGATGCGAAGGCAGCAGGTGCTCAGACTGAGAGCGTGGCTTCCCATCAGGCCTGTAGAGCTCCTCCAGTTCCCCCAGCACATCCCGCTGCTCAGACAGGATCGGCTCGCTGCTGGACGGCAGGATGGCTTGCTCCATCTCGTTGATGGGCTCGCTTGGGCCCTTAAACCCAGGCGTGTCCGACTCCCCTCGACGACTCGGATCACTGAAGGATTTCTTTTTCACAGCCTTTCCATTCCCTTTCTCATCGATCAGCTTATCCATGGCCCCAGGCTCCCTCACAATGCTTTGAATGACGGTGTTGTAATCCTTCAGGCCATCGCTGCACACAGACAGGTCGCTCGCCGCGCTGCCCGTGCACTCTGACAGATCTGTGGCAGAGGATTCTGGGATGCCATTCTTGGAGCTCAGAGAGCCCAGCAGGTTGCTGTCCACAGAGAAGTTCTTGGCGTCCTCTGGGATAGAGCAACGCCGGTGTGGCATGGGGTCGCTCAGAGACCTGTAGGTTTCTCCACTTGATTCGCCATTGCTGCCATTACTGGAATCAGAGCCATTGTTTCCTGTAGATGAAAACTTCCTTCTTCTTCGGATTGCACTGGGTGTTGAAGGGGCTTCAAGCGGTCCTTGATTTACATTTTTAACATAGGTCGTCTCTCCCCCGATCGCTACACCCTCATAATCTGTCCTCACAGCTGGAACTGGTGGAGGGAGGTTTTTCTCAGGATGCAAACTTGGAAGGACCTCTTTGTGAAGCCCACTGTTGGCTTGCTTCCACACTGTCAGCGGCTGCCCCAGAACATCCCTGTTTGATGAGCCCCCACTCGGCCCCGTCTCTGGCTCTGTCACAATTCCTTCATCTGTCAAACTGGACTCATGTCCAGACAGTTCATCTACCGATTTCTCACAGAATATATTTTCATCTGATTCACCCTTCCTTAAACTCTTCTCACTTTCTCTTTTCTCCCCCAAAAGCAAAGCATCCTCAATCTCTTTCTGAACTGATCCAACTCTCTCCGCTTTGTCCTCTTCCTCCCTCTTTCTATAACTTTCACTTTCCTCATATCCCACTCCAAAAGAATATTCCTCCTGAGCGCCCATCTGGCTGATGTCTCTGAACACTTGTCTGGCTTCTTGAATATACTGGTCCTGTAGAGGACTGGACATCTCATCATCATAATCCTCGTTCCTCTGGCCCCCATCACTCTCTGTTCCCCTGTCAGAAACAGCAGCATCCTTGTCTGCCAGGCAGGCCAGCATCAGCTCAGAGGAGCTCAGTTTCATTGCCCCTCCAGCTGACTGTCGCCGCCCTGCTGGTTTCTCTGAATAAGTAAAGGACTTGGCTCTTCTTAATGTGGCGGTCAGATCTTTCAGGGAGAGGCGACCATGAGGTGAACACTGGGCCTTACAACCCAGTCTGTAGGCAGGTGATGTGCCCGACGTTCTCGGAGAACTAGCCTGCTGGCCACATCCAGCCTCATTGTGATCGACTTCACCCTTCCCTTTCCTTCGAACCCTCAGCTCTGACAGGTCCGTTTTGAGAAAGCTAAGCAATGTGAGCGTTTCTGATGCAATGTCAGGATTCGACATGGACATCCGGTGTTTAGATTTGTCACTGGCATGAGGACAAGGGCTCCTGCTGTCAGACGCATCATCGCCGGGCACTCTGACGATACCAAAAGGCAGCTTGGGCCGCGGGCGCACCTGAGACTTGGAGGCGTAGTCGGCGTGGCTGAGGCTGGGCGACCTGTACATGGTGAAGTTGCCGTGGAAGCTCTTGCTCAGCATAGACGACGACGCTGCGGCAACCAGGCCCGAGCTGGCGGAAGGGTGGTCTTCCTCCTTCAGCGTCTCTGTGCTCGAATAGCGGCTGCTGCTTCGGGAGCCGCTGGGGCTCTGCATGAAGGAGGAGATGTTGACTTTGGAAACCCTGGAAACTAGTGGGATGGGAGACCCACCTGACGAGCCCTGGAAAGTGCCGGAAGGGCTGAACCCACCATCAGACGTGCCTCGGTAATGGCGCTTATAGCTGTCCTGTCCTCCAGGGCGCTGTGAGAGGTAACTGCCTTCGACAGAGGGCGAGCTGCGCCGGTCCCAGGGTTGACTGGGTAAAGTGGACGAATGGCCTTCCTTGGCTGTGTAGTTGGACTTCACTTCATCTGTCGTCCCCAGCTGATCCAGGTCACAGGGCCGCTGATGCCTCTCAATGGCCTCCATCAGCGGAGCATCATAGCTGTCATCAGACTCCCCGCTGTCTTGGCTCCCCACCGCATTCTTCACCCTCTTCCTCAGGGATCTACGCCTCACGTTGTCTCTGTTGTGGGCTACTGGCAGCGGGCCATCCTCTTCACTGCCAGAGGATCTCCCCAGGGGCCTGGCCCAGGAGCCATTCTTGTTCTTGCAAGCGCTGCTGCCGTTTCCGCGAGCCACCGGGAAGCTGCCTCGGCCCCTTCTGCCGCAGGACTCGTCCTCCTCGCTGGAGCTCACTTTAACACAGGCAGGAGCAGCGGAGGGGGCAGCCTGTGGTTTGGAAGAGCTATGCGAAGAATGTAAACTATCCGATGGCTGTCTTGCCTCTTGTTTGTGCTGCCGACCAAAGGAAAGCGAGTGCGCTCTCAGGGAGAGGGGAACGGAGCTGCTGCGGGGTGGGGGAGCTGGGGGAGCTGGGGGAGGGGGCTTTGGGTCACTGTTTGAGTTTGCAGTCCAATTGTCTGTTCTCTCACTCGAGCTCCTCGGCCGGCACACATCAGGGAGCCGGTCCTGCAAATGCAAGCTGGGGAGCTGCACTTCATCGGGGGCTGTAGTCCTGAAAGCCATTTCCAAGTCTCGACTTGGCTCAGCTAGAAAAGTTTCTTTCCCATCCACACAGCCCACTGATCCGCCGCTATCATGGTCGGCGTCCACTCTGGAGGCTGCGGGCGGCGGTCTCTGGTGCACAGGGGTGGGCGCACTGTCTCTCACACAGCCGGCTTGCACAGCCGCACACTTCAGGTCGTCCGCGTCCGAGCTGGACCGGTGCTGCTTTCGGTGCCCGTCTCCAAACAGCTTGCGGATCTGTGTCACACTTGGCCAGTTTGTCATTTCGACATGAGCGCCCTCGGCTGTGTCCCGCTGCGACCTGCCCGCCGCGACCCCACTAACAAACACCTCATCCTCGGCGGCGGCGGCGGCGGCAGTCCTTAGCAAAGTAGCGGCAGCGGCAGCGGGTACAGAAACTTTCTTACCTGCGGGCACCGACTCACCCCCGGAGTCCTGGCACCTCCACGCAGGCGGCTCTAGCAAGTCCTCCTCGGGCTCCGGCAAACGTCCCCTCTCGTCCCTGGGCAGCTTGTGGGAAGGTAAGCCCTCAGCCCTGCCTTGGCTCCGGGCCGGGGCGCAGTCTCTGGCGGGGAGGGTGCTGAATCTCTCGGAGAGCTGGCGGATGGACGGCGAGATGGAGAGGGAGGGCAGAGCGGCGCTCCTCTTCAGCTGCGCGGCGGCCACATTGGCAGCTGAGATTTTGGAGACTCTCCTGGCCGCGGCCGGCTCTGCAGCCGAGGGGGGATGGGCGCCGCCCGGGACGGCGGCGCGGCGGGGCTGGGGGTGCTGCGCGGCCGGGCGGCTCTTATTTGCGCTCCAGCTCTCCAGTCTCTTGAAAGAAACGCTCCTGTACAGCTTTCGCCTCTGGTGCTCCTCCGCCATGCTGCCGGGCCTGTGCGCGGCGTCTAGCGCATGGACACTCGTAACCCAGCCAGCGCGGCTCTAGGCCCCCATTTGCGCTCCTGCGCGCACAAAACCGCAGGGAAGCGTCGCTCGCACGGGCTGCCGAGTTAAAGCGCAGTCCGAGGCGGGACGCGGGGCATCGTGAGCTGAGCGGGACCTGGCGTCGTGGCTGCCGGCTGGGCTGTGTTATCCGTGCACGGACAGAGGCTCAAACTTCGGCCAAACTTTCCTCGCAGCTCCTTCAGCGGTGCAGCCCCTCCATCTGCTTCTCGAAAAGGTCCATGTCCCCCGTCGAAATGCCATTTCCAGCGCTGCCGGGCTCATCCCGTCCTCGGTGTGTCCTAATCTCGGCCAGTTTGTGTATTATTTTTATGCTGACATAATTGAGTTTTCCGTGACTTTTGTCTTTTACATGCAAACACTGGGTCCCAGGGTGGGCGGGATTAAGGGAGTCGGGGTAGTCTTAGCCCCCTAGGTATGGGAAAAAAGCTGTTCCTCTTGGATTTGAAGGAAGATCCTGCTGACCACATACATTAAATATAACCCATCGAGTCCCGGAAATTAATTGAATGCTTCATCATTAATCACAATTAACATTTGATCGTCCAAACATAACAATAATAATGATCCCCATTAGTATTATTAGTATTGTTGTTGTTGGTTTTATGTTTTTTTTAACTAGCGCTGTGTTATTTCAGTATTTCCAGGCTTCATGGGTTTGAATGATCTAACAATTGTGCAAACCGTGACTCTTTTGTGGCTTCATTTTAGCCGCCTGCGTTTGTAAAGCAGCTCTTTGTTCTCGGTGTTGCAGTTTTCCCACGGCGAAATGCTGGCTCCTGTCGCCCCCTTGTGGTAGATTTGGAAATAGGACCAAAAATAGTTTTTAAGAAAAAAATAGGGCCCAGTTGTTCAAAAAGTTTAATCATGGAAATCCCATGTTTTGCTATCCAGGATCAGGTAATCCATTTTACCTTCGTGCCGGTTATTCAAAGCAATATTGGATTGGATCACCCTGATCCAGATACTGACTTTTCAAGATTACCAAATCCGGATCACCAGTGCTCTGAATGGGACTACATATCACAATGTAGGCTCCTAGCTGTGTAAAGAACAGCAGGTAGAATAGCCAGCATGGGGTCAGAAAACAGCACAATAAAACAATACAAACATCCCCCTCCATTTTCAATTTCTTTTAAACAGTCAGACCCCTCATCTGACCCACAACAAATAAATAACTACTTTTGACTGGTTCATCTCTGATGATTGTCTTGTAATTAATATACAGTGATGAATGACAGTTAAAATTAAATGTATAATTTTTGAATGATATTGACAGCTGTTTGGGGAATATTTTATGGGGACAAAATCATTCTTTTTTTAACTTTACTGTACTGAAAGGCTTAATAGGTAGCCTAATGTCTACTTGATCTACTTTATCACTGTAACGGTTAAACAAATCAAGTGCAAAATATAAATAAATGTATACATATTACACAATACAAATGTTGTATTATTTGACCAATTTTAAAGTTTTGTTACATTTTGTTCCTGAAATCCACCGTGAATCCACCCTTCTGCTGGGATCAGGATAATCCAGATGTTTTGGATCAAAAGCATCCCAATCCTACTAAATAGTTTTGAACAACACATACTGAAGGTTGGATCCAGATCAAAACCAAGACTGGATTACGTGATCTAATCTAATCCAATTTCAGAATCCTTTTTTTCTTTTGAACAACTCATTTTCAAGATTTGATCCAATCCGATAGACAAAATAACTTCTGAACAACTGGGCCCAGATGATTAAACACATGAACTATGGGGCACATTTGGATGCTTTCATATGTAACCAGGTATCTGATTTATGGAAAATCAAATGACCAGATTTCTGTTGACAGTTTAATGGAATCTATACATTGAAATGTTGATCATTAATATAAATCTTGTATAATGAATTCATACATATAAACCGCAGTGTATTATAAACACTGGGGAGGAGTAGCATTACAATCAAGGTGCTGTGGCTTTTATTCGGTCTTCATGTGAAATCCAAACTGTGTGCATTTGTTCACGTTTAGATAAGGAATGATAGATGGATCATATAAAATGACACAGCCCAATAAAGACGATATTTGGACTTTATTCACATTTCGTAAGCTCACACAAAAGTATTGTACATTCAATACAGAAATTTGTTAAAGACACTGAGATGTTATGGGTAAAAATATTATTATTGTCCACAATAAATACAGGTCTATATACATTTCAGTGAAACTAATTGTAGTTATATTGTATCACGTTTACAAAAGTAACAAAAATATAATACATTTTTTAAACAATTTTATAACAATCTGTGTAAGAAACAACATTAATTGCAGCAATACTTGGGCAGTAACATTCCTCATACCCTATTACATTTCAATTTCCAACAACAGGGCAGGTGACAGTGACAGACTTCAGCTCTAAAGCCGCCAGCAATATTCTACTTCATGTGAGAGCCAGAACACAACCATGACAAGTTTGATTCCTATTCAGAAGAAACAAAACATGAAACTGGAATATAGAATAAAATAAATAAAACAAATTAATCCATAAGACATAAACTAACAGCACCCAGTACATTTAGCCAGAAAGCTGTCTCCTTTTACTGCAGGCAGCCATTGCTACTTAATACCATATTGGTAAAGCTATATCTTCAGTAATTAATAAGAAATTAACGCTGATGCCTCTTAATCACTATCTAAACCTAAATGATTCTGGTCTAAAATATTTTTCACATTACATGTCTTAAATCCTAGCATATAATCATATGACCTTTATTTAGATTTTTGTTCACATTTCCCTGTAAATGGTAAAGTAAAAAAGCATTCCCAATCAATAATTTCCTTCTAACCAGATTTAAAACTATTATTATTATGATGATGATTGAAAATATGTCCAAAGATTCATATATTTAAAACAGCAAAGCATTCAGTATTCTGATTACTATGAGGACAGTATGTTACGTGTCATTCATTTCTGTTCAATTCGATGTGTAATATATACTTATATTTGCAACACATGCAATATCTTTCAAATAGTATATTAAAGTACAGCAGTTGATACTATTTTCTGATATTTTATATACTAAAGATATTATCATTTTTATCTCGAACAATGATACACTTTTTAGTGTTTTAAACATCTTAACATCTTCACAGCTCACAGGACAACTCAGGCCAACAGGATGCAACTGGATTTGTCACGTGAGGACGGAAGGCATTTCTCCCTTAACCGCAGTTCAGATGAGCCAGGGCACTATTTACTCAGTACCTAGACAAAAGCAAGTCATTTCACATTTTCTCTTTTGCCCCTCAGTCCAGAGATCATCAAAACAAGTGCTAAGAAAGAAATAATAATACTAAAGACTAGTACTTAAATTATTCAGGGAATAGATGCCACCTATTGGCAGTGATCTCATAAGAGTACTCTATGTTTTCTTGCCCTTGGGCACTGAGACCTCTCATCAGATGTGCATGTTGCCTCTGAATGCCATTGTGAGTCACAATACAGAACATAAAGCAGAGACTACTATAATAATATATATATATACAAATATTTGTTATAAGTCAACTAAGTCAACTTGGCACTTGTCAACATGTCACGTATATTTGGACTGGAAGATATCATAAAGTCTGTTGACCTAGGTGTTTTGTTTTCCATATTATAAAGGCGATAAAGTCATTATTGACAACTATCAACTGACTCTAAACTTCAGAGATAACTGTAAGGTATAAGTGTAAAATGTTTAATGTTGTTCAGTTCTTTGGCTATGGCTTAAGCGGTTAAAACATATTAACCATGGACTCCTTCAAGATCGACAATGACACAAGCACCTAGAGACACTAATACAATCTGAGTGTAAAAGCATTCAGAACTGAACACAGAGGCACAAAGAGGTGAATCTTCAATGCTGTTGGAGCCGAATCACTGGGATCCTTAACTATATGTAACGATGCCATCCTTGGAGAGCTTAATAGCGTTCAAATGAGCACGATGAGTCAAGTGCCCTGCTTGTGTTTGTAAGCTCACATGGTTGTGTATGATCTATGTAATACCGTGAGAAAGGAGGCCCTCCAGCAATCCTGAGATGACTATAAACACTGATGTAAATGAGAGGTGCTCATCTCGCTGCAATATAAAAAGAAATGCTCAAACAATTGTGGCGTGTCATATTTACAGGAAATGCAACAGAAATGATGAAAGTTCACATTTATTTGACAGAAAAACTTCATTAAAGTTTTCTTGCAAGACTTGACTAGCTAATATCTATATGATCTATACTTATGCATGTCGTTAGAAGAGATATATATTATTTTAAACCAAATGTTTAGGATTTCTGACAGACGCCGATTATTTGGTCAGTTAAATACAGTTTTTATCAGCTTTTATTTCAAGTGCAAGCTCCTTGGATACCAAAGGCTATAATCAGTAACATATCTCCTCTCCCACACTCCATTATGTTTCCTCTGCACCATGAAATACTTTAGGCATAAGCTGAGTATCTATTCCTATCAAACAGTTAATTAAGACATTCACATCTACAGTTTCAGCTGTCAACAGACCCTTCAACACATGCAAATGTGTATGCAGATAAACACGTGCATGCACTTACATTCATGAAGACAGTACTATGAAAATTACCAATTGGGTGCTCTCAGTTCTCCTCGGGTTGGTAATGTTTCCACTATAGACCCGGACAGAGCCTTAAGAGCTATACATGACCTTGTCTCTCAATCCCGTTGTCTTTTTTGTAAGTGTGGAAAAGAAGAGTTCTTGTGGTCCAGAGCTGCGTTGGTATCCCGCATTAAGAGTCTGGAAAGAGCCCAGGGTTTCGAAGTCGAGTTTACAGAGAGACGTTGGCCACAGTTCCCGGCCTCCACTACCAACATGATTTGGCGCCATTATTTGGCCGAGAGTTTCTCCCGTTTGGTGCTGATCTTGTCCATGAGCAGTTTGGTGCTCTGCCGGAACTTCTTCTGAGTGAAGTAGAAGAGGATGGGGTCCAGGACGCTGTTCATGCTGGCGAAGGGCCGTGTGCACTTGTAGATGATGGAGTAGCGCTCCCGCACGTCGCAGGCCACGCCTTTTACCGCCCGGATGATCAGGTACATGGTCTTGGTCAGGTGGAAGGGGAAGAAGCTGATGGCAAACACCACCACCACGATGATGATCATGCGGATGGCCTTGTCCTTCTTCTCGCGCACCACCAGGCTGTGCATGCCGCTCGTCTGGCACAGGATCCTCGTCATGCAGCAGTAGCACATGATGATGGCCAGGAAGGGGATGACGAAGCCGATGAAGGTCAGGGCCATGCCGTAGGGGAAGTAGTGGGCAGAGCGGGCCGGCTCGCTGAGGTCGTAGCACACCGTCCTGTTGCGCTGGGTCCCCGTGGTGGCAAACTCAAACGTGGGCGCGCAGAGGGTGAAGACAATCATCCACACCACTCCGCAGACCACCCAGGCAAATTTGCGGCCCCCTTTCTTGTGCCACATGGCCAGAGGGTAGCAGATGCCCAGGTACCTCTGGAAGCTGATGCACGTGAGGAACATAATGCTGCCGTGCAAGTTGCTGTAGAACTGGAAGCGCACAAACTTGCAGGTGAAGTCCCCGAAGGGCCAGTAGTCGTGCTGAGCGTAGTTATAGATGAGGAGCGGTAGGGAACAGACGTACAGGAGGTCTGCGGTGGCCAGGTTCAGCATGTAGATGGTGGTCCGGGTCAGAGCTTTCCGGGACCGCCAGATCTGTAAGATGACCGTGAAGTTCAAGGGCAATCCCAGGATGAAGACCACGCTGTAGACCAGTGGGAGGAGGATTCTCTTGAAGTCCTCGTTGTAGGTGCAGGACAAGCTGCTGATGTGGGTAGCATTCTCCATAGGGACCAGTGAGCAGCCTTCTGCCTTCACGTAGACAAACTCTCCCGAGTGTTACATCCTGCAAAACACACAGAAACGGTCAGAGAATGTACACGGAAAGAATACACATTGTTTCTGATAATTAGCAGCAGTTTCAATTTTAGTATGATAATCCCAGGTTTCCTATGATACGAAATTGCTCTGGGACGTCATTCTACAATTTTATCCCAGGAATTCCTAGTGCTGGTTCTGATCAGGCACATATCATCATCAGGACAGTGTGAAAAAGGCTATTTGTGGAGTGACACAAAACAACAGCTAGAGGTAGCTTTTTGTTATTGTTTCTGTTTTAACTCTACAAATATTTCCTTTTCTCAAGTTGCACGTTTTGAGCATTTATCACAAGGGGGTCACCGGCCCAAAGTGTTGAGCATGACAAAACTTATAATGAAGCCGTACTTGCATTAGAAACACAGCCGTTAATTAGAATAAAGTGGGAAATGGCAGAGAGTGTGTCAGGAAATGTATGGATATTATTGCTTCCCGAAGAGACTCCCAAGAGCTTGAAGCAGGAAATAATAACGGCACCCTGCCAGCAGGGTCTGGAACACCCAGCAGATACGACAAGCCAAGAGAATAACGTCAGCCTAATATAAAACAGTGCACAAAATGTCAGTGATTTATCTAGGCAAGTGAGTTACACAGATTCTCTGATAGTGCTGCTGTGAAAAGGTGAACGATAACAGGTCTCTAAGTTAATAGATGTATAGTTTATATAGTTTATACAGTAAACAAAACAAAACAAACCCCCCAAAAAACTAATATATAAATTGACGTTTGGCTAATTTACAGAAGCTCTGTTCCGCTCAGCTCACTTTCACAAAGTTGAGATCAACATGCATTGACTATGTACAGGAAGAAGACAGATTGCTTTTAGCTAATACAGTGAAAAGCAGCCCACACTATCATCATCTGACCTTGTGAGGAATAAGTAATCAGAGGGCAAGGACACTTCCAGTCAATATTGCTCAAGACTGTGCCACACATTGATATGGGGTGAACTTACTGTCTCTCAGAGCTCTTTATTTAGCAAACAACAAACATCAATTAATGTGGAAAACTAACCACAAATGCTGAGAATTGTGCAGGTATGATAAATGAAGGCATTACAGGCTAGTTGGCTACCAGCATGCTCCATCTAATCCAGAACTCGTCTGGTGTCTGTCTGCCTCGATTCTCACATGCAACCACCCTACCTTGACTGGGTCCCCACCTCAGCTCGCATCCAGTTCAAAACTGTGGCTTTTACCTACCACCTTCCGGCGATTACTCAGCTTAAACTCCTCGGCTGCTCAGCACTCTGTTATTCTGAACTTTATAAAACTTTCCTTCGCCTGACAAAAAATATATAATAATAACTGTGTGCTAAATGTGCAGATAAATGTGAACATTATATTTCAGTATTTTTTAACAGAAAACATACTTCTGCCACTAGAGGGAGCTTCACCAAAGAACTGTCAAAGAATTCCCAGCAAAGTCGATTATACTGGCCTTCCAGTAACTATACAGTATTTCCCACTAAATGTAACCAGTCAGTCTTGTTATTCATTCAAAAAACTGGATAGTGCCGTTCTGTAGGGATATTTCCAGGATGTTTTCTATCGCTGCCAAACCACATCTAAACATTGAAAATGAAACCAACAGTGACATATAAATTAATACAATAAACGCTTCTTCCATAGGCTGCATGTTAATGTATTTATTTATTCCTGCAATTATTTATTTCTCAGAATCTGAAGTGGCTCTGTGAATTTGTGTCCAGGTGTAAATAGAGATACAATATTCCCTCCAACAGTAACATATGTTTTATTCTGATTCTCCTCCCCTGTTGCTCTCCCTTTACAAAGCAAAGCCTGCCTTGGATTAAGGATGTTCTCATCAGGTGTCCCTGAATTGAGTTCACTTTCAGTATAATTAAATCAAACAGCAACCTAACTTTTCAATTCCTATGGTTATTTGTAATTTACAGTAAACAGATTTTAGCAAAGCAGATATAAATCACACTAAAACAACACAACTCTATGCTACAATATGGCAAACCACATCAGCTAAAAGAAGACAATTTGACATAGTATACCTGAATGTAGACTAGAAAGGTAAACTCTCAGAACTGTGATTCCCAGATACAGACACCATCTCTGCTCTCTGTGTGGATCAGATGAATCTCACAACTTCAGGCGCGTTGTTTCAGAGTGATTCATTATCCTCCGCTTCCGCGAATTAAAGTCCGTCATACACTGGCATTACTTTGTTCATTTAGTGTGGAGGCAACAGCGTGAAAGAGTCTGCCTTCTCAACTGTTATTCGCACATATCATGCACTAAAGATAAGCCAACCGGCGGATCAAACACCTTTAGCAATGTCCTTTACACCAGGAGGAGAGTGAAAAGAGTGGGAAATAAAATTGAATAGTTCCTGAGAAGGAACTAGGGAAGGTAATACAACTAAGGACAAAGATCGTACTAAAGATTTGTGTGTGTAGAATACTATAATAAAAATGTTTATATCAGCAGACTCACAAAAATACAGTATCATTTTAATCCAGCTGGATAAATGAACTAAACTCCTAATTATCTCCACTGTTTAGACTTTGTTTACATTGCAACCTCGATTAGATGCACATTCACCAAGGCTTCATTTCAAAACCTTGGGTAGAGATATTGTGTATTGCTAAGCCTATGGGGTGGGTATGAAAACTCTCTCCCCAACCAAATCTTCAACTCAACCCTAAAACCAAAGAAAGAGTCCAGTAAACCTCCTCACTTTACCCTTCAGTTTGTAATCCTTTATGAGGTCCAGGACGCTGTCTAGACCGAATGCTTTACTCACCCTAGCCCTACTATATCTCAACACTAGTCCAATGATTTCTTGGTGGCAAAACCAAACAATGCCCTGCATGCGTTCTGACAAACCAGGGCAAAGCATAACCCTAATGTTAGTCTTACTCTACGTATCATGGGCGCTCTAACCCCAACCCTATCATTGCATTAACCTCAACCTTAATCTCAATGCTATCCAATGTTATCTAAACCCCAAAATCAAGATTACTCCAAAAGGGATGTAAAGTAAATTAAATGTCATCCTAATGGTAACACCAATCCCCTTTGGAACTGTTACCTTAACAATAAATCATGAAAAATTAACTCATAAAGGATTTCTAACATCATCCTAAACAACATTAATGGGTAGCTGGTAGGGGCCAGGGAGGGGGTGCTATGCCATTCAAAATGCTATGTTAAGTAGGTGTGCCTGGTGTTTTACAACCACAGGCACATTCTACATTTCCCAACACCCACCAGCACAGCAACCCCCTTCTCAAAAACAATTTCACTGAATGAACGTCTGTGAATAAATCTGAGATACTGAACAATGCTGGCTTTATGTCCGCTGTGAGGTGGCGGATCAGAGTGGAACAGTCCCCAAACTGGTACAAGTTGAGCAGAAATGCAAAGTAGCAGTTGACAAGGTAACTAATGTAGAAGCTGCTGGTTGACAGACTCTGAACTCATCCTCCTTCTGTTGAACACGACACTGAACACCAGTGTAAAAGACACACATGCATGTCCGAGTTAAATCCCCCAGTTCAAACACCTCCTTTCATTTTTTGGGGTTTGAAGACCCGATGTCATTTTTGGGCATCCGCATTGTTCACTACATAATTATTGGACTAGAATTTAAATATAGTGTACCAGTGAGCAAGTCATCAAAATAGTTTTCTAAACAGCCAAGTAATTACTAAAGAAATCGGTTATATAGAGTGAATTGAAAACATAACAATTTAAAACAGTAGATCAATTTTCCCCCCATCCCAAGAAATAGAAACTAAAAAATAGTACACTAGTTCCTTTTTCGGTAATGCTATGTTAATAGTTTCACTTTTGACAAATACAGATATGAGCTTCTATCACCCTCACGCCTGTGTTATTAGCCTACACAACCCTCTGCAGACAGAAAACAGACCAAGACTTTTTTTTCTTTACACCTTTTTCTTCAACTTCTTCAAACCCCAGAAAACAAAACTACAACTGTTTTTTTTCTGTCTGGATGTACACTATCTCTCACATTACAGTGACAGCTGACTATATAAAACCCTCACAATTGAAACATTGCACTATTTACCCATTATTTATGCACCATTTTCAGAATAAATGGTTTGATCCCCAGGCATCCAATGATTAAAGCTGTCTGTATCTTGCCATTACACAAACACACAAATCTGGATCTGTGATCAACATCAGAACAGTAACCAAAATGTTTTTGTGTACTTTGATTTTGAGACCATTTACAATACTACAATACTGTATATATTTGTGGAAGGAGTTTAATTATTGAACAGTACTTATATGATTATGATTATGACGTTCATTATAGTTCATTCTTACTTGCTGAACTATAGCAAAATAGAAACTGGAAATCTCCAACTGCACTGTAAATAATTACTAGTTACATGGAGATAACAATTTTGTAACTGGATATAGGTTAACAAAAGAGGAACTATAGTTTGTCACAAAGACATCTGTTACTGACACAGCAAAACAGTGAATTAAATTGCATCACACACACTGAAATTTCGTAACTGCTCATCGGGGCTACACTTCCATTTAACTTTCACTTCACCTTACAGCTAATTCTGGCAAAGGACACTAATGCTGCAGACATGTCCGATTACAAAACAGGCTTGCAAAGCAAAAGTTCTGCCTGGAAGTAGGCAACACCTGCTTCTAATCTGCAGCCAAAGGGATATTTCACAATGAAAGTCTGTCTCCCTTACACCCTTTATCAATCAACAACATGCAGAGTTTCATTATCCTTTAAAACACCCAGTCAGATAGGAAAGAAGAATCCACCAAGAGAATACTGTACACATTCAGGTAAAACTCTAGGGTAGGTAACAAAAAACAAAGATGCAGCATTTGATATCTGATATCCTGACAGCTGGGCAACATGCAAGACATCCATACTCTGTGTCATATCTAAGGGTTCAATTTTCAATGGTTCAATGGTTTTACAAAGAAGGTGGCCAGAATCTGAGAAAGGAAATGTATGTCACTTTCTACTGAGATCAACAATCCACAGTCCCTGATTCCTATTCTGAATGAAAGGGTTCAGCTGTTTCTGCGTCTTTTGTCTTTCTCATCCCAGACACTGCATGATGTAGTACAAACCTGAAAATTACTTTCATTTGTGTCTCTTATGGTACCTCTTAATGGCACAACTTTTTCAAATAATAAAGTATGTACATTCTAAAAACAAAACAAGTATTATACTGAAAGACAAAATTAGCAATATTATATTGCACATATATATATAGTTACGTGCTTTATTATTCTAGCCTTTACATTTTGTTATTTTCTTATTTTGTTGTGGAGGATGTTTCTGTCCATTCCTCGATGCAATGTAACTGAACGTCCATCTCAAATTGGAAATGTTTAAGGATGGCTATTTACCTTTGAAAAACTGAATCACGAGGAATGGGAATGCTACCTATTTAGCAGAACTGTCATTTTAATAAGTTAATTAGAGTGGAAGGTCATGGCATTTATGGTCTTTTAGCTTCACAATGTGGATGCTTCACTTGTTCTTCTTTCAATTACCAGGCCTACCCAGTGTGTGTTGTGACATAACTGATGAACATGAAACCAGTGAATTGGTTTGAGCTGAAGAAGTGGGCATTTGGCAGCAGCGGAGACTCACAGCTCAATATTGGAGGTTGCAGGAACCGTGGCCAAGAAACCCAGCCTGGAGCCTAACGTTAACACTCCAGGGCTTCTCAACAATCACCATCCCTTTCTCACTGCTAACAAAAAAGGACATGCTAAGTCATGGGTAATCTCATTGAACGCTTAATAAAAATAAAGCTACATTTTTACAGCTTCACTGCACTTTTGTCACATACTCTAGTTTTGACTTACAAGGAAAATATTTTGAAGGCATTCGACAGAGGACTAAATCAATTTGCTGGCTGGTATTTTCCTATTCTGTCTAATGCTTGTGTGTGTGTGTATCTTAGGCATTTACAGCTCATCCTATTGCATATTGTTCTTGTTTATACAGCTCAGAACTTGTGTATTATGCATCATATTTATGATACAAATATTTAAATATTTGATGGTGACAAGTAAACATTTGAAACCAGACTAATTTAATAAAAAAAAATCTGAAAATCTGTTGATTGATTGGTTTAATGTGCACGTTGTCTCCAATCATTTGAAAATTAAAATGAAATGTGTTGATCCTAGGTAGAGATCAACCAAAGTAGCAATTAGCCTTTCTTTCTTTTGGAAGTGTGAGAAATGTGTGTTTTGTCATGGAAATTTACCAGTTTGACTTGGCAAGCTGTTGTTCAGAAATTATGGGAGGAATGTAAAAATACTGAAATTACTACAGTCTACCAAAAAACAATCTGTGGTACAGATAGAATGTGATGGAAGTCTAGTGCAGGTCTTAGCATTGGTAAACTGGTCCATGATTACTCAATGTATGTATTTTCATTCATCCACCTTTTGGGTTATCTCATATATCATACAAATATATTGAGATAATAACCAGGTACCAGTATCTGTGCTGTTTTTCTGCCCATGATTACAGTCACTGAATGAATTATTTTAATGTTGTACTGTTCACTAGTTGTTGCATGTAGTAAAATGCATGTTGTTCTTTCATAATATACCACCTAGTGGGACCCTACACTAGCACTACCCTTAAAGATGATCCAGTCATTAGTTGAGATGCTCATTAATATACAAGTAATCACAAAATTATTGTATCCCCCACCTCTGTGATTCATATTTTCCTGTGGGCAGCCTTCGCATTTCATAGTAAATTAAATAGACAGGCAATTTGCACATCACTTGACAGCAGGGAAAAAAACAAAATGTGAGCCTTGATTTAATTAAACTGCCATCCAAGCTTGAAGAAGATCCGGTTTGGTCAGGGGGAATCATGAACCAGTTGATCTGCATACTGTAATTGGTAAGTATATTCATACTGCCCTGCAGGGGGGTGGACAAGGGGGACACGTTTGACATTGAAGACTCTCTCTATTCACATTAAACCTTAAACCCAAAGATAGGGGCAGCTATAGAGCCCAGGAGAGAAAAAAACACAAGGATCCAGTGTCTGTCTGAGTGAAAGAGCAGCTGAGGGCTCTCCCAGATGGACCTTTCACAGCGGGTTCAAACTCATGCAAACACTTTTAAAATAAGAAGTATTACTACAATGGACAACAGGAGAGAAACACTTTGCAAAATACCTTAACAGCAAAAGTAAGTGAGATGCAACGGTATTGCTGTCCTGTAGCGCTTGATTTGTGACGCACGGTATTCACACATGGTGAAGCATTCGAGGTGAAGCATGTGTTAGTACACTAGAAGGACAGTCTCCACATAAATACTTTTAAAGATGAGGGAATGAGCTAGGGTTACAAATGCAGAGAGCATGAGGGCTTGCTGAGGCATAAACTCTACAAACAGGAGGCCATTTCGTTTGTTAGTATCGTATGGCTTTTTGGGGAGGTGAATATAATCACCTTTTGGGAAAATCTCTGTATGAGAACTGCCAAGAATAAATGAATGTGATTGTTGATGTGGGCTGTTCTTCTGCAGCTTTAGTCTCTAATGATTAATTCTAATGATGGATGTTTTTAATCCTGCTCTGTATCAACAGGACTATACTATCAAACGTATCAATCAATATTAATAGCCTCAGTATGTACTTTATGTCAAAACTGTTGATTATAAACAGCAATTGTGATTGCATACAATACAATCCTATAATACATTTAGCACACAGGCATTTGCAGTTGCAATAAAGCATTGCATTTCTCTCGAATGAAATTCAAAATGTAACCAACACCACATCTACCAATTAGTTAAATATTATTTACTTGGCAACACTTTATTTTTGCGTAAAGCATTTTAAAGTGAAATACATGACCTTTACATTGCTTGTCTATGAGAACATGCATTGTTTTGCATGCAGTTATTAACAGAAACCTGTATTTGTGTAATTACATGGAGGGTGACATATTTCCATTACATTCACCAGCCTAAATGAATTTCACCAGGTAAAGACAACTGCAAAAAGCATGGAGTTGATCACTTTCCCACTGATACTAAAAATAAGCAACAGCAACCCTGACCTGTTCTCCGTCTAGTGTCTGAAGGAATAACGTGTAAACGCGGGTAGCTTAGGTTAAGAAGAGCAACCTAATCTAATGTTACAATATACCGTTTTCATTTATTCTGTTTGAAAAGGAGAGTGCCTGGTCGTTTCAGTAGAGGCATGCGGTTTGACATTGTTCAAACACTTGTGCCGTGACTTTATTA